>NW_006293088.1:4418485-4441815 GCF_000327345.1 Myotis davidii | reverse complement strand
GGGGGGGGGAGGGGGGAGAATCAACCAAAGGACTTGTATGCATGCATATTAGCGTAACCAATGGACATGAATCCTGGGGCAGTGGGGGCTTGTCCTGGGGGGTGAGAGTGGCTGGGGTGAGGGGGTGGTCAATCAGGGAAAAAGGAGACATGTAATACTTTAAACAATAAAAAAGGAAGAGCTAAACCATAAGGGAAATATAGGTGAATATTTATAAGGTGGGGTTGATAATTGTGACATCAGGGAGACAAAACAAGCTTAATACATTTGATTAGCAACGAAACTCACCAGTTACAAAAGAGTAAAATGTTTGCAGCATTTATTCCAGGGAATATATTCTTAAGGTTATAAAAAAAAACCTAAACATCTACAAAACTATAAAAAACCATGAATACCATAAGAGAAAAATGGTTACAAAGATATTTTCTGATGGCCAACAGATGAAACAGCTCACCACTGCTAATCAAAGAAATGTCAGTAAAACCAGAGGCTTAAAAGCATTTATTCAAAGATTTTTATCAAGCATTTAGGATACTGCAAACCGTGACAATGACAATGTGATTTATCATTGCATTTAAATTCTGAGATATTTTAAAAGAAATGCCATCCCATACATATATGTAAACGAGAATCATTTATTTAATGCCAAGATTATAACGATTCATAATTAGCACTTTCCTACCATTAAGCATCTCTTTAGTTCTTGTTTGTTCTCTAATTTAAGAACCATAAGGTGAAATTGATTTATCCACACCATCTTCTCATAGGCAGTATAAATGTTGGCCTACCTTTTTAAAGAACATCACACACAAAAATATTCCAAAGTAAATGGATGGGTTGCCACCGCATTTGGAAACTTCCATTGGTTCTGTGCCATGTCTGGGGGAGACTGGGGGAGGCTGGGTGTGACAGGAAAGCGTTTGTTCACGTGAGCATGAGGGCATACTGCTCCTGGCCGGCCCTGTTATTGCAGTCTCCTCACTGCACCTATGTAAACAGTTGTGTGTGTGTGTGTGTGCGTGTGTATTGCCTGCGTGCACATGTGTCTCAGGAAGGAGGAAGGATTGGAGGTCCCAGGCATCCACACTTGGTTTGAATTTCAACATTCCAGGGTAAAGGATGGCAAACGCTGGCTGGGGGACCGTGTCACCCAGGAAAGCCTTTAGCCAACCTAAGGAGAGAGGCAGCTGAGGCTCTCTTGTTAAAGATCAACTTTCCCATGGAGCCAAAAGAATGCCAGGGCCGTGAGACTAGAAGAACATGCATCTTAATCACGAGTGTCATTCATAAAAACGCCCTTTGTCTATTCAGAGCCGTTTTAGTGCCGGGCTCTGCGGGCCAAGCGTAGGAAAGAACCAGGAGGAATTTTTATCGTTCCGCTTTCAATGAACTGAACTTTCTACGAAAGAATTCAGACCAACTTCATTCAGTACTTGTTTTTTGTTTTGTTTTGTTTTTCTTTTAAAGCAAGGGTGGTTTGTTTTTTAAAGTTAGAGGATGCCCCGTAGTATGTGGTTTTGGTGAGCAGCACCGGAAAACATTTTTTACATTGATGACTTGTTAGTTGAGCTCAAAGCAGGAGAGGAAGAAAAGGAGATAGCATATTTAGTTTTGTGCGTGCATGTGTGCGCACGTGTGTTTTGTTTGTTTGTTTGTTTTTTAATAAGGTCTACTTGCCAGGCAAAGGGATATTTCGCCCCTGAGAATCTATTAATATATTCAACATCTGCCTACAGCACAGGCTAAATCTCCGTGGGGTCCAATCACTGCCTCACCTCTCCCCCACCCCAGCAAATGGCTCAGAGGGAAGACCAACCATTTGCCTGCGCTGAGCTACTATTCAGTTATTGCTAACTGGTGAAGGGCTTTTGCCACCCAGATGAAAAATGCATACTAGTAGAGGTTCATCCAAAGAGATCGATCAGCAGCCCTGGAGTAGGACTAGTTGCAGAGAGAACAAACGAATTTACTCTGGAGGCTTTCTCCCTCCGCATCAGCAAAGACGCCATGATCAAATATTTATTAGCAGCGCCTGTGGCTGGGCCGGCAAGAAGCATCGGGAGGAATAGGCATCTTAAAGCAAGGGCGGGCTGCTGGCTGACTTGAGCACGGCCTGGTTACGAACATCCGCTCTTTAATTACACCCTCAAAGCAGTCCCCAAGCACCCCTCCCTCTGCTCCTGGGATGCGTGTGCTCCCTTATTTTGCAACTGTACTGAGTCATGGGATTTCCAGAGCCCCTCTGCGTCTGCGGACGGAGCCTGTGGCCAATGAGTCAGATTTTTAACCAGCGAAAGGGTTCTCTGGTGAGTTGAGATGGTGCTCCGGCTTGGTCATGATTAGCTCAGATCATTGGGATACAGGTTGAAGAAGAGGCCACTGTGTTATCTGTTCTCTACCCGGTTTTAGAATTTGCTATTCCCTGCTCCTCCAGAAACCTTTTCTTTGGCACAATGGGGTCATTCACGCAGTGTTAATGCAGGAGAGCCAGGTCTGGGGCCTGGGTGGTCTCTCAGCATAGCTCTTGGTGCATGAAGAGTTCCCTTAGTTCTCGTTGGCATCCTTAAGTATATTGCTGACCTTCCCCTGCAGACATTAGCCCAACTGGACGATAGGAGGTTGAACTCTATGTAATCTCTGAGGTCAGTGGTCAAAGCCAAGGCTAACCATTCAGGTAGGCAGCAGTCTCCAAGTTAAATGGAGAGCAAGCTTGACTTTGGAAAGATGGAGACCCTGCTTTTTGGACGTTTCTGATTCAGGAGGTTGGAGGTAGAGCCTGCAAAGTGGTTTTGGAACTCTCCCGAGGTGCCTATAATTCAGAATTTTTCCAGGTCTACATGATATTCTAGTAACCTGAATACATTCCTTCAGCATTTGAAATAGTACCTGAAAAGGAAAGGTGTACAGCCCGCCCCACGGGGATATCAAGGAGGGGCTGGCCGCTTCAGCTTTTTCTCTTTCCACCCTCCTTTCCTCGGCAATGGCGACAACCAGGCCATCGCATGTGCCAGAGGTGCAGTAAGGGGAATGGTTTGTGCCAAGCAGGAAATGTAACAACAAATCCCACAAAGAAATGGGAAAGATAATCTCGTTGTAGCCAGCCCGTTAGGTCTGCCCACACACTACATCCACCGTGAGCCCTGACTCGGTCTTTCTTTTTTAGCCAGCACAGTCCTGCCAGAAGATGACGCTACGCCCCCAAATGTGGAAAGTAGCATGGTGACGCCAGGTGTGGATGATAACACGATGACCCCAGGTGCCACTGAACAGTCCCATAAGCCTGCTGGCTTCACCAGTCAGGTGAGTGTCTGAGGAAGACAGGAATTTGGTTTGTAAGCATGCAATCACATGCAAGGACATATATGCATAAATACATTTATATGTGTATATATATATATAATCAGCGGGAACCATACAAAGGAGTTGTTACATGGCTTGCAACAAAAGGACTTCCCACTTTCGTCCAGCTGGCAGGTAACTGGTGTGCTGGTCACAGGTGCTTCGAGTGTCTACATCAGGGCTTCTCAAACTGGTAAAGAGGTAGGTTTATAGATGTCCAGTCTACTATAGCCCATGTGTCAATACAAGACACATCTTGGATTGCTATAAAAGTTTCTAGATATGTATTCACAACTTCCTGTCATCCTGTGACTGGTAATAAGCACCGACTAGAGGCCACCTCCAGACCATACTGGTGTAGACTATGTGGAGTCCCAACTGACAACATTCCCACCCTAATGACCTTTAATCAGGTCATACATATCTTAAGCCCCTGCCATGGGTAAGATCAGACACCAGGCTCTGGGAGGTATCGAGGCGGGATATAGGCCACACCTTCTACCCTTGAGGGGCTTTGACTGTAGTGACATAGGACAGAGGCTCTTGCCCACCTCTGTGACATCCTTGTACCACTGTCCCTCTCGAGTCCTCTATTTCAGCCATGTGGGCCCTTCTGACCTTTGGACTTATTCCAACTTAGGTTTCTGTTTTCTCTGCTTTGAATACTCCCCAGGTCAGTTCATGGTTGATTTTTTTTCTCGTGATTCTTAAGTTCACTCATGATCTCAGAGAGGCCTAAAGGAATCCTATTCCCACCCCCCAGGAGTGACGCTCTTGGCCAGAGGACAGCAAACTACTCACCAGATTGGGCCCACACCCTGTTCTTGTCAATAAAGTTTTACTGGAACACAGCAGTGCCTCTTCAGTTGAGAATGATCTCAGGCTGCTTTCAGACAGAGTTGAGTAGTTGGTTACAACAGAGAAAATATTTACTATTTGGCCTTCTACAGAAAAGTGTGCCTGCCCCTGTTTAAGAATACCCCCAGGGTTGAGAACCATGTGAGGCACATGGTAGATACTCATTAGCACATTTTTTATTGTGTTAAAGAACACATAACATAAAATTTACCATATGAGCCATTTAAAAAAATCTTCACCTGAGGATATGTTTATTGATTTTAGAGAGAGATGAAGGAGGTGAGAAGGAGAGAGAGAGAGAGAGAGAGAGAGAGAGAGAGAGAGAGAGAGAGAAAGAGAGGAACAGAGAAACATTTATGTGAGAAACACCAATCAGTTGCCTCCTGTATGCACCCAACCTAGGATCAAACTCACAACCTAGGTATCTGCCCTATCCAGGAATTGAACCTGCAACCTTTTGGCATATGGGACAATGCTCCAAACATTGGAGTCACCTGGCCGAGGCCCAATGAACCATTTTTAAGTGTACCCATAATTCAGTAGTATTAAGTATATTCATCTTGTGAAACAGATCTCCAGACTGTCTTCCTCTTGCAAATCTGAAACTGCACCCATTCAACAACTCACCTTTTCCTCTTCCCTCCAATCTCTGGTGACCACCATTCTACTTTTTATCTCTATTCTGACTCCTCTAAGTGCCTCATATCAGTGGAATCACACCATATTTGTCATTTAGTGACTGGCCGGCTTATTTCACTTGGCTTAATGTCCTCAAGGCTCATCCATGTTGTAGCATGTGTCCAAATTTCCTTCCTTTGAAAGACTGAATAATATTCCATTACATGGATATACGGCATTTTTATTATTCATTCAGCATTGATGGACTTTTGGGTTGCTTTTGGCTATTATGAATAGTGCTGCTTTGAACATTGTGTACAAATATCTGAAGACCTCACTTTCAGTTCTTTTGGGTCTACGTATATTCAGAAGTGGGATTTTGGGATCATATGGTCATTATATTCCTAGTTTTTCTGAGGAACCTCTATCCTGTCTCCCTAGTGGTTGCACCACTTCCAGTTATACCAACAGTGCACAATGGTTCCGATTTCTCCACAACCTTGCCAACACAGTGTTTTCTGTTCTTTTGATAGTAGCCATGCTAACAGGTGTGAGGTGGTAATCTCGTTGAGGTACTGATTTGCACTTCTCTGAGATTCAGAACCTTTTTATATGCTTGTTGGCTATTGTATCAAAGTCCTCAGGTTATTTGATTTCTTATTGTTGAGTTGTAGGATTTCTTCATACCCTGTGTCCTTGGGTGCACAAAGTTTTTAAGTTGGATGAGGCCCCATTTATCTATTTTTGCTTTTGTTGCTTGTGTTCATTAGCATATTTGTGAATGTTACATTGGCCTAAACTTGGGAGTCAACAGAACCACTTCCAAGTCTTGTTCTGCCACTTGTTTGTTATGTGAGTTTGGGCATATTTTTGAATCTCTCTAAGCCTTGTTCATACCATAGGACTAATAATAGGATCTACTTCATAGGGGTTTTGTGCGCGCACACGCGAGCGCGCGCGTGTGTGTATGTGGTAAATGAGGTATTTAAAGGGGCTGGCACATAGTTAGTTTTAATAAAGGTTAGCTATTACTCTGATTGGGAGAGGGAGGGCATTAAAATATAATACAACATAATATATGCCCCCCAAAATGTTGCAGGGAGGAAATGCCATTCAAATTCAAGGGAGAGAAAGAATTAAAGCTTAGTGAGCTGATATTTTTTGAAGAGTTAAGACCCTAGGAAGTCAGCAAGAACTAAGACTCATGGTAGTAAACACTCGGTATTCATTTCTGGAGGCATGGTTTTATTCATGTTCCCGTTATTCTGTTTGTCTATTTTCTGGTTTCCACTTTAAATTTATGTCATCATATATTTTATATATTTATGCCACCATCGTATATTCTGTTCTGTTATAAGGCTGCGTATTTATTTTAAAACATGATGTTATATTTCTGTTTTGCTTCATTTACATCTCCAATAGGTGCTCATAAACACAAAGCGCACAGACACTCCTATCGAGGATCTGCCAACTACAGAGAGCACAGGCCATGCCCAGGAAGAAACCCAGAGCACCCCAGCCTTGAATGGGGCCACTAGTCACTCCAGAGGTAAGAAACCGGTCACCCCAACACGATTGATCTTGTTTGGCATAATCATTACCCTCCAGAAACCATGACCAAGTGTAATAATCAGCAGGGCATAGTTTTGGAATGCAAGAGTGAATTCCAAAGCAAGCTTTATGTGGGAGTTTCAGAACTCGATGTGTCAGGTTGCTAAATCCAGTTTGATTTCTTGGGCTGCTGAACAGCGTTCTCTGCCTTGAGAACAAGTGATAATACCCCCACCAGGGCAAGATGAGTAGCTACTGATGTCGTGTTGCTGACCTTAAGTGGGTAGAATGCTACACTAAGAACTTTGTGTGTTCACCTAAAAGCATGAAACTCAGCCAACCTATGTGAATCTCAATGGGCTCTACAGTACTGTTTGCCATCTTAGATGGAGTTCATGTCTGTACCCACGGAGCAAGAATCTTTTCTTACCAGGATTTGGGGTTGTACTTGGGATCCCCGTTGACACCGGCAGCGTTATGAGTGGAACTATCTTGGAGAGAAAGTAGAGAGGAGGACGTTGGGTCTTTGCCATGATTATGAGGTTTGAACCATCACTGATAAAAACAAGGACAGATCATTGCCATTACAACTCAGCAATAGAAAGAGATAGCTTCCTATTTCTAGAGCTTTTTTAAAAAAAGAAATTAATTTTGTAGTATACAGGGGTGAATGAGGAAAGGAACTAACCCTCCAATAAGTGCAATGAGTGATTACTAACTTGGGCTATTTTGTATAAATCATTTTATCTAGATAAAATTGGGCTGCTGAACAGAGTTCTCTGCCTTGAGAACAAATGATAGGTATTTCCATCTTTAAATGAAAGTAAACACAAAGACTTTGCCTAGTACAGTGGTTCCTCAAACTAAATGTACATCTGAACTCCTAAGAAGTTATTCTTTAGTGTCAATATACATTTCCAGACCCAAAGCCAATCTGGTTTTACAAAATCTATAGCACTTCTGAGGATTTTTAAAAAATGCTTTAGCCCTGGCTGGTGTGGCTCAGTTAGCTGGAGCATTGTCTCGTACACTGAAAGATGGCGGTTCAATTCCCGATCAGGGCATTTATCCAGGTGTCAGGTTCGATCCCCAGTTGGGGCATTACAGGAGGCAGCCAATTGATGTTTCTCTCTCTCTCTCCTCTCACTCTCCCCCTTCCTTCCTTCCTCTATAGAAACATGTCCTCAGGTGAGGATTTTTTTTTTTTTAAAAAGCTTTATATTTGTATACCTACGTTCATAGCCACATTATTTACTATAGCTGAAATGTGGAATGTCTTGACGGATGAATGGATAAACAAAATCAAGGCACCTTGAATACATACAATGGGATATTATTCAGCCTGTAAAAGGAATGAAATTGACACATAACACAAATGGGTAAACCTTGAGACATTATGCTAATTAGAATAAGCTAGTCACCGAAAGGCAGATGCTGTACGATCCCACTCAGATGAGGTAGACTACACAAAGTAGTCAGAATTACAGGGACAGAAAGTAGAAGGATGGTCGTCTAGGGTTGGGGAGGAGGGAGGAGGGAGTTATTGTTTAACGGGTGTATAAGGTTAGTGTTGTGAGATGAGTTCTGGAGATGGAGGTTGGTGATGATGGCACAACAATATGAATGTATTTCTACCATTGAATTGTACACAAAAATGATGAAGAGGGTAAATTTTGTGTTATGTATATTTTACCACAATAAAAATAACTTCCTAAAAGTGCTTTGAAAATAAAGTTTTATGGTCACTCCAAGATGCTAAAGAAATGGAGCATTACCTGGTTAACAGCTTACCCGGTTTGGCTCAGTGGATAGAGCATCGGCCATGTACTGAATGAAGGGTCCCTGGTTCAGTTCTGGTCAAGGGCATGTACCTTGGTTGCAGGCTCAATCCCAGCCTTGGTTGGAGTGTGTGTGGGAGGCAACTAATCAATGTGTCTCTCTGAGATCTATGTTTCTCTCTTTCTCTCTCTCTTTGTCTCTCTTCCTCCTTTCCACTCTCTTTAAACATCAATGGAAAAATATCCTTGGGTGAGGATTTACAAAAAACACACACACACACACAAACAAGAAAATAAATTGTTAACAGCTAGAGGGCAGCAGAAAATGGAACCTTCCAAGTTGAGTATTCTTTTGGCCATGCCAGGATACCTCTCTAATCCTTAAAAAAAATTCTCAGTCACCTGGAAAACACTCCTGATTACCCTTCTGTGGTGTCCCCTGCCCCACCCATCACAAAACCTGTGACTAAACAGTACATTCCCACTTCATATATCAGTGTCCCCGGAAATTTTTACATGAGTTCAAATGTAATTTTAAGCATTTGGGTTTCTTAAGAGGTCATTTCATTAGGGCAGCAGATGTCTTTCCTATGAAACGCCCAAGTGTGATGTTGTTCACATTTATGACACATTTTATGATCACAGCCATGTAATTGCAAGGGAGCTAGGGAGGACAGGACTAATACGCTCTAATTTAGTAAGGAATCTTCCATAAACTTCATTTTTGGTATTTCCTAATTCATGGTGTCATTGATGGTGATGATGGCGTGTTCTGAGGTTGGTGGAATTGGCAGCCACCATGTTAAGACATGATAAGCAAACGATTAGACCTGTTTCTGCTGGTATTTGACAGCTGGGGATGAAGGACATTTGGGGAGTTGATTTGACGATGCTGTTGTCCTGGGCAGGACTCAGGTCCAGCAGCCTCCCAAACACTTTTATGGTGGGATAGCACCATCCATTTGAGTTCCTTGTGAGTGCTCCCTAGCCATAGGTTCAGCTCCTGGACGGAGACCCCTACCTACTCTGGGACCCCCTTGAGAAGGTGTCTTTCTGGAGACAGTCGTGGTTCAAAGGGATGGCTTCTTTCAAACCCAACCATTAGGAAAAGCAAGCATTTTGTAGATGATAGACGGCTGGTTTCATCTTTCATTAAGAACGTTATTGGGTATCTGCATTTTGCAAGTTGTGAGCGAAGGTTGTAGGGAAGGGCCTGATTGGTTCACTTCCCTCCATTGCATCATGAAATCAAGGCACCTTGACTTTTCTCCATCTGCAAACTAGATAAACAAATCCCCCCCCCCCCCGGGGAGTTAAGGACTCTATACAGAGAGGTTGATGGGAAAGAACAAAACACCTTTACTTTTAAATAGGAATTATGTGAAATTATCTAAAACTCGCCATTTTCTTATTTACATACAGGAAGATACTTGTAAATAAATAACTGATACCCATGTGATCGGTAAATGAAAATGTTCACATTGCAACTATTGAACTAGGTTTGGCTGCAGGTAGAAATCCTAAAATCACACTGGCATGAATACAAGGTGTGTATTCTTTCATTAAACTGAGCTGGGCATGTTGCTACTGCCCTGTAAGATGTGAATTTTGCTACTAAAAATAAAAGCAGGCAATTAATATCAAAAGACAAATCTCAGTCTTGGCCACACCTTCCAAAACTAGAGCATCGTGCTCTCAAAGTGAAAGTTCTTCAAAACAGACCTCATCCCAGTGGGTGCGTTTTGCTTGACCTTGACATTGGACCAAGAATCAATAATAGCCTTGGATTCGTTGTTACCCTAAGCTCTGAAACTTCCTAATCATTTATTTACAACCTCCGTGGGCCAGTTGCCTTGAGTTGATAGCAGAAAAGTGATGTACACAAAAGTACTTTGGACCCATAGGTGTGAAGAAACGTTCATAAATTCAGTAATAATGGTTTTGAAGACAGGATCATGTCAAAGCTTGCTTAAAAATCCCCTGGTCCAATTTATTTAAGAAATTATCTTCTTTGCTGGTGTTTTGCTCCCTTCCTCTTAGGGTAAACTTATCTTTTGCCAATTGTTAAATTACAGTTATTAAATCCTAATAATTCTATATCATTACATCTCTCCTTACAGAAGACACACAGACAACAGGTGCGAAAGGTAAGCTAGGTTTTGGTATCAAAATATTCTTCTTTTCAGATTTTTTTTAAAAAGTGGGGGGTTTCTTTGAACCTAATCTTTGTGATGAATTACATCCTTTTCTGGATTGGAGTCAATAAGTGCAGAATAGAGAACCCTCCAAGAAACAGGTTTCAAACTTCTTTTAAGAGAGAAAAGAGAATTGCCTATATTTGAAAATAATCAAACCACAAATGAGTCTATTCACTTAATGACATTTGTGGAGAATGGTGTCATATCACAGTGACGCTACCCAATGATTAACTGTGAATCCATGCTGTATGAATGGTATACTTCATCAATCTTGAGACCCAGAAATCTTTCCACTCATTAGATGAAATGAGAATAACCCGGGTTTCTCCTCTTCTAGAACAGCTTCCCCTGGATACAGGAGAAACACCATAGAACATGATTTCGATCTACAGTAGGGCAGTGACGCTGTGGATGACACATTGTATGGCAGGTGTATTGTTTATCTGGGCTCATGGTTTCTTCCCTCTCGTTCAGATGGCTTTTCGACTGGGACCCTGATTGTAATCATAGTTGGCGTCTTACTAAGCATTGTGTTCATTGTTGGGATCATCATTGTGATCGTGAGAAAAATGTCAGGAAGGTACTCGTAAGTAAACAACTTACACCCATGTGATAGATAGTGAAGGTAGTCACTTCTAGAGCTCTGACCTTGGAGCTAATGGAAACCTTGAAATGAGGGTCAAGGTCAAAAGCCCCGACCTCCAGAAGCCCTGCATCTGAAGTTTCCCCAGAAGAACAAGTCTCTATGTGGGCCTTACGTGTTTCTAAGAAAAGAGAGTCAGAGGTGATTCTATGGTTGACTTCCATTGAACTCTGACCAAACTTGACCTCTTGTCTTAATTTTCCAACTAACGACTTGAGAGAAAACCCAAACCAAGTTTGAACTTGACACCTCATCACCCTGCTCCCAGTCGTCAGAGGTGGGAGGTTTCCAGAAGACCGTCTGCTGTGGGGCCAGGGCTCCCTAGTGATGAGGAATTCTGCTGGGATGGGTTCCCACCCTCCATCCTGCCCTGGACACACCCACACACATGGTAGTGTACTCCTAGCATTGGCTACTGATGAGAAGGGATTCTTCCTCTTTGTTAAAATTCCCTAAGAATTCGGAACATTAGAATTCATAGCCAGAGGAAACCTTTTTTTGTATTTCTGTTGGGAAGATGATATATGACTGGGGAGTCTGGGGGACAGGAAGAGGACAGATATCATGGATCTGGGTGTTTGAGAGACACGATTCACAGTACAGTCACAAGTTTATGTATTTGGAGATGCCCGGGAATCGGACCCTGGCTGTGTGGGAGCCAGGCATGGAGGAAGAATGGTTGAGAATGAAGAGCGCAAAGCTCCAGAATTGGAAGACTTAGAAGGACAAGAGGCACATGACCCCCGGGATTCCCGTTCCCAGTGCCAGTAGGAGTGACCATCGCCTCTCTCTTTGTTTTCACAGGCCCTAAAGAGCTGAAGAATTGTGCCCTCCTGCCAACATGTTTAAAAAAGACTTTCCGACCTCCCCTGTCCCTGAGCACATGGGAGAAGATGACCCATGGAAATGCCTGGCCCCCCCACTCAGAATCCATGGTGATCCCTCCGCCTGCCATGAGTAGCCGCAGGAACCATCATCCACAGACTTGCTCCTCTAAATATTTTGTCTTTTGAGAAACTTATTTAACATACAAGTTTTGGAAAAGATGACCTAGAAAACAAAATGCGTAGGAAACGGAGCACACTCTGTAGATTGATTTGTCACTCAGACAGACAATGTAATTCTATCGAGGGCAGATGCCGTAGTCATGCCTTTGTTCTAACCGTTCTCTGTTATTGTTAAAATGCAAAGGAATCTGGAAATATTTATACCAGTGGAGTCCTTGGGTCTAGTGCTATGTCAGCAAATGGCATCAGCATTTTGCAATATCTGATCTGTTGGAATGTACACATTCCGGTCTAGTTTGGTCCATCTCTAAAGCCTGGTCTGGTGTGAATAATCAAGTGGAAAAATCTCAGCTGGGGCAATATGTAAATCTCACAACAAGCTAACAAGCTATGGGGCAGCCTCCAGGCTTGCTTTCCCCTCGTTTCCAGCGATGACTTGATGACTCAAACGTTTGCTCCTACTTGACCCTCTGCTTCCCTCAGATGCTGGGGAGCCAGTGCTAAGGGGGTGGCCTTCTCATTTCCATGACGCAGGCCCTTCAGGTTGGCTGTTTTGATCTAGACCAGTGGTTGCCAACCGGTGGTCCATGAACCACTGGTGGTCCATGAGGTCCGAAAGGTTGGCGACCGCTGATCTAGACTATGGAAACCTCAGCCCTGATGGTGGCTCAGGAGGCTGCTGGCAGCCCGGCGGTGCCAGAGGTTCACCTATCCCAGACACTAAGCACCTTGGTGATCCCCTCCGTGTGCCTCTGGCATGGGAGCCAGAACCTGCCGGGTTTCTAACATTCCCTCCTGCCTCAGAGGAAATAATCTTATAAAATATTAATTTTTAAAAAGCAGCTGGATTTAAAAACAGAAGATACTCCCAGTCTTCATGGGATCCCACATGTTTCTGTGGAGTCGTAGTTGCAAAATCGGAATCAAGGTGCCCAAGCTGCTGTTCTTGGTGTGGGCACCGCCCAGTTCAGTCCATTGTTCCCCAGGGGTCAGCTGAAGGCTTTTTCCTAAACAGAAAGTCTTTACACTTAGCAGATGCTCTGTCGTGACTGTGTTTGTGCAGATCTGATATCCTGTAAACTTGCACAAGCTCATCAAACAGGAAAAAGTAAACTATCAGAAAGCGCAGCTGTTCCTCACCCTGCCCCCACTTCTCCCCTTCCCCCTTTTTTTTGTTTGCAGTAATGTGCGGACGTTATTTTAAACAGTGTGCCCTTCTGTTGCCTAAGTTCAGCTGGCCTACCAGCCCAGGTTCCATGTTTGAACATCATCTTGATTGAGAGAAAGGGGTTAAGAAAAGCATTATGAGCTTAAAACCCTCCTGTTTCATCACTCAGATTCCCAAACCGGAGTTGGGAATAAAGTCCATTTCATCCTTTCTTTCTTTTTTCTTTCACTGTGAACAATAACGGTTCACCCCAAGTCGTACACTGGACCCATCACCTGCTGGGACCGGGCTGTGGGTTTATCAGTCACATCTGTGTTGATGCTCAATGCAGTGTGGACAGGTTTAAAATAAAAGAGATGATTGCGTATAACATTGAGTCAGAGCTTTGATTGGAGATCTCGATCAAGTCGGGCCACATAGGAACATTTTCAGATAAGCTGTTAAGTTATGTCACCTCTGTCTCTTGACTCAGTTGGGAGTGAATTATAAATGGCGACAGGAAGTACAACCATGGGGAAAAAATGTAATTACGCCTTTCGCCCAGGGATCTGCCAAAGTAGAGAGGTTAAGGCCAAGCCGACAAATGGGTCGAGAAGACAAGTGGCACTCTGGGACTTTTGCCTGCTCTGATCCCAACAGGTTTTAGAAGGTTTGGCCTGGCTCCTGATTTCTCTGCACCAGAGAGGAGTCAGGTGAGGGAGCAGCTAGCTACACCTCCTCCTGCCCGTTAGCCCTGGAAACCTGCCCTCGGGTGTGCTGGTCTGGGTTACACAAGAACAGGAGGTAATACCCTGGTTAAGGGTGTTTCAGCTGCCTGTGGGTCTGGGAGCATGTTCTAGATTCCTGTTCCTGGGACAGCTCACTGCCCCTTGGTCCTCAGCTACAAATGCTCTGCTGGTCCGGAGACTACAGTGGCCAGGCTGTGTCTATCCATCACACCTATCTGCTCCTCCCACCCTCACCTACGCTTCTCCAGAGGAATTCCAGTGCCACGCCCTGGGTCAACTCCCTACCAATCCTGTCCATACAAGTTGGATGCTGGGAACAGGAGAGCTGGGAGAATCAGGCTTTCCACATAACAAATATCCAGTATGCTGCCCAGCCGGCATGGCTCAGTGGTTGAATGTTAATCTAAGGACCAGGAGGCCACAGTTCGATTCCCGGTCAGGGCACATGCCTGGATTGTGGGCTCGATCCCCAGTGTGGGGTGTGCAAGAGGCAGCCAATCTGATTCTCATCATTGATGTGTCTATCTCCCTCTTCTTTCCTCTCTGAAATCAATAAAAATATATTTAAAAAACAAGAAAATGAATAGTATGTTAAATCCGATTGTTGAATTTGCCAGATATCAGGACTCCTGAGTGCACGGTCCATAAGTAGTGATGTGTCATGGGAAAGGCCAGGCCCCATGTCCTCCTATGCTACCTGACAGCTGTAATCCCCCAGATGAGTCAACTGCGAGCTTTTGGGGCCGTAGTTTCTTCCTAAGAACTTCCATGAAATCATGGTTCAGAAATCATGACTGTCCCAGCAGAACACAAACCACATGCACCTGGTCCCACAGACTGACAGGGAACAGGCTCAGCCATGTCGGGTGTCAACTATGTTCCCGGCACGCTCCCCGCAGGACAGGGCTAGAAACCATCAGAGCTGCCAGGGGGACGGGAGTTCGGGGAACAACCCCATCCACTCTTTCATTAGCGCCACCTGGGAGCAGGCCCGAGGTTAACGCTGCGTCTTATGAAAGCCTGGTTCTGGAAGGAAGAGCATGGTGCAGCCATCTGTTTCTGAGCTTACGATCTACATGAAAGAATGTAGAAAACAATACGCACATCATAGCGCTGTCATCAGCCGAAAAGCAAATAATGGATGTATAGTGCTGTCGGAAAACAGTAATCGGTCCATCATTAGCAGCCATTACCCCAACGTCCCTACTGTTATCATAGCTCATCTCTCACACATCCCGGTGAAGTCGGCAAGACAGAGATTATCCACATTTTGCAAGGGAAGAAATTGAGGTTCGAAGTACAGTATTACGAAACGCCCGGAACACCTGAAACACCAAACAGGTGGCTTGACCCGCTCCCTGGCCCTCCTCGCCTTTGTTCCATCCACGTGTCGTCTGTTAAAATCAGTTGCCTCCCTGTCAGCTCAATGGGAGCACAAAGACACAGTCTCTTCAGCCAGTGGAAAATAAGAACGTTTTTCTAATAAAATTTTTCAAACACACAGAAAAACAGAATAATAACAAACCCCATATACCCACCACTCAGCTCAAGCAAACCCTACCATTTTCTATATAATTTTTTCTCTAAAAAGAAAACTTGCACATATGGTCCCTTCTGACATCAGTTCCTTCATACTCCCCTTCCCAGGGGGATCATTCCTCGCGCAGGGTGCATTTCATTCGGAAACGCGTATGTTTCCCTGCCATTCTTATTTTATGTGTATGTAGTCGTATCAAGTTATAGCATCGTTGTATATGTTTTCAACTTGTATCGCCAACTTGCTTTCCCTGTCCCATTATTTTTGTGAGGGTTGTCCTCGCTGATGCACCGAGCTGCCAGGCGCCTGTGCAGCAGGCCTAGCACAGTGATTTTCAACCCTTTTCATCTCAGGACACACAGAAACTAAAATTCTGCGGCACAGCAAAGAGTAGAATTTTTGTTGATCTGACAAAAGCAATGTCATTTTTGTTGTTAATCCTTACCGAGGATATTTTTTCCCATTGATTTTTTGAGACAGTGAAAGGGAAAGGGGAGAGAGAGAGAAACATCGATGTGAGAGAGACACTTCAATTGGTTGCCTACCATAGACGCCCCAACTGGGGCCAGGGATCAAAGCCTCCAGCCTTTAGTGATTGGGCCAACGCTCTAACCATTTGGAAACACTAGCCAGGGAATATTGTCATTTTATTATTTAACAATCTAAGGCAGCGGTTCTCAACCTGTGGGTCACGACCCCTTTGGCATTCAAACGACCCTTTCACAGGGGTCGCCTAAGACCATCCTGCATATCAGATATTTACATTATGATTCATAACAGTAGCAACATGACAGTTATGAAGTAGCAACAAAAATAATTATATGGTTAGGTCACAACATGAGGAACTGTATTTAAAGGGCCAGAAGGTTGAGAACCACTGCTCTAAGGGAAAAGAGGTCAGTGCCCCTGAATAAATGATCAGGTGTTGCATGTTTTAAAAATTCTTGCAGCACACTGCTTGAAAATCACTGGTGTAGAGTGTTAAATCACAATTCTACCCCATTACTTAGGCTTTTCTCTGCAGATAAATATTTAGGATGTTTCTAAATTTCTGAACTCCAAATAATGCTGTGACAAATGGGGTCATAATACAAGAACTTCCATTTTTCTAGAGAGCAGGATTTTGTCCTCTAGGAAAAATAGAAGTAAAATGAGGTGTAGTTTTTTTATATATATGTTTAAATATCAAGACTTGACTAGAATTTACTTGGAACTTTTCTTGCAAGCATGATGCTCACAGAAAGATTTAAATTAATTTATTTAAATGGACAATAACTTCACAATCACCCTTTGTCTCTACTTGTTTCCCTTCAGTTGATCACCTGATCTGACTTTTTTAAAATATGAAAACATTTGAATAAAATACATTATTTATTTTCAAAATGATAGAAATGTCTCATCTATCTCCCATAAAAGCATTTTTTGAGCTAGCTCATTATCTATAATAATAAAAGCATAATATGCTAATTAGACCAGACATCCTTCTGGATGACCTTCTGGCGGCCAGAGGGAATCCTGGGTCCTGGGTGCCAGAGGGAAGGCCTACTCTTGCACCGATTTCATGCATCGGGCCTCTCGTTTCTAATAAAAATGCAACTTAGTAAATTTCAAAAGTCAGTTGTGTGTGTTTTTAAGTGCAAAGTGATAGATCAGTTGTTGGAAGAGATTCTCCAATATGTAGAAGAAAAATCATTTAAAGATGTGAAGTAGACTCCTGAAAAAATGAGTCATGATTGCTAGGCACACGAAATTAAATTCAACACTTTGTCCTTTTAAGGAAGAAATATGCTTGCTGTTGACTGGGAATTTCTCAATGATCTCCACAAATCATTTTATCAGCATCACGTTCAGAAAACAGCTGGGGTTGACCCCACTTATAGTGGTTAAACTGTGCCGCCCTCCTCCACCCCCCCGCCCAAATAGGTCTGAGTCCTGAGCCCCAGTCTCTGTGAAGCTGACTTTATTTGGGAAAAGGGTCTTTGCAGATGTAATTAAGTTAAGGATCTCAAGATGAAATCTGGATTAACTGGGTCGGCCCTACATCCAATAACAAGTGCTCTTATAAGAAGAGGCAGAGATGCATAAGAAGAAGATGGAGGCAGAGATGGGAGTGATGCTGCCACAAGCCAAGGAACACCAGGAGCCACCAGAAGCTGGAAGCGCTGGAAGGCTCCCCTGGAGTCTTCATAAGGAGACGTGCCTGCCGACGCCTGGATTTCAGACCCGCGGCCTCCAGGACTGAGAGAATACATTCCTGTTGTTTTAAGTCACCCAGTTGGAGATAATTCACTCAACACTCGCCTTGAGGGGTCAGAAACGCTTTCATGAAACTAAAGTCCGATGTCTATTGACTGTGCGTTCCACAAATATTCATTGAGCGCCTCCTGTGAGCCAGGCACTGGGCCCGAGATGTTAACAGTGAGATGAGAGCATCCCAGCAATTCATACAGCATGCCAACGAAAATATCCCCTTGGGTCTGTGGTCTGTTTGGGGTCTGAGGAGCGCTCTGCATTCACAGGAACTAACAACAGTGATGGTGTTTACAGACCGCTGTCCGGCAGGCGGGCAGACAGTGACACCATCCCAGAGATGGTTGTGGCAAAAGTAAGACTTTCTTTGGCACCCTCCCACCTGTCTTTGCTCACTCCGGTCCCCCAGGCCCCTGGTCTGGACCCCATGGATGGATCTGCCTCCCGCAGGCTGTCGATGGGCCCGCCTGAGGGGGAAAGAATGGGGAAGAGGAAGAGCAAAGGAACATCACTAATGGTAAAATTTCAGGAACTGGGCCGGTGGTAAAAGAGCTTTAGAACAAAGGCCCTACCGCCATCCCTGGAATTATGCCACCGAAGCGTCACCTTGATGTCTATGTCAGAGACGTGGTTTAATGTCATCTTACTCTTTGTGGCAGCCCAGCTCACTGCCACTACCTCTCCCGGGTGGTAAGGTCTAGTCATGGCTGCTGGGAATTCAGCAGGCAAAGCCCCGTGCCATGCGGACACCCAGACCGGTGGCCCCGCAGTCACTCCCGCCCCAGCACACAGGGCTCCGGAGCTCAGATGTAAGGGCAGGCGGAGCTTTGGGCGCCTTTGACATGCCCCCCTGCATGTGGTGGGTGTGCAATGGCTCCTCCAGGGCCTGACAGAAGGAGCTGGGCCATCAGGTGGGACGGGTGGGGGTAGAGGCGGTTCTGGGGAGAAGAGTTTATTTTGTTAGGTGTGGGCTCAGATTCCATTCACTCGTCACAGTCCAGAGCTCAAAATATGATAGTCTTCGTTCCCAAGGCTCCAAGAGGCATGCAAGATGCAAAATGCCAACTGAGGAAGCGTCTGCCTTGTGCTGAGCTACGCTAACCCAGGGTCAAGGTTAGGTGTGTGCGGGAGACTCGAGACATTAGAGGCTCAGTTCTCCAGCTTCAGGGCTTACTGGTGCGGGGAAGCAATAGCAAGGTAAGACGGCATGATTTGACTCTACTGACCGAACACTTTTGACTCCCATCGGTAACAACGCTGCGAGCACTCACTCTCAGTGTAATATTAGATGGACTACACGAAACTGCCACATTTATAGAACAAAAAATAGCCCAATCATGGGTTTCACGCGGGCAACCCAACATATGTGAATAAATTGTATACACACAGACCTCCGCCAACTTGCATGTTGAATTTCAGAAAGGGTGGATTTCTTTTTTACTTTTGAAGATAGAAACTAAGTATAAAGAGGAGTTCTCAACTGTTCCTGTGCCCCAAGCAATTCTTGAGTGTGTCCCCCAACTCCACAGGCCACGGCTACAGATGAAGACGTCCGGTGGGCACTCTGACGTGAAAGAAGGGATATTGGAACTGAGCCTGAAGAATGAATGGGATTGCCCAGGCAGAGGGTTCGGGGAGGGTCTCCCTGAGGAGAACAGCAGACCCGGACGCAGGAGTGTGGAGGGCTGGTGGATGGAGAGATGGTAGAACCTGCCCGTCCATGCACCAGGCCAGTCCACCCACATAAACACAGCCAGGACTGAGCCTTCTCCTTCAGTTCCGTGAGACGCTTAACTCTCTTCTGGAAAACTTTATCTCGTGGGATGGGTAGTGTATGATAGTATATGGACCCTCCAAATCATTTGTGTGTCTTCTACTCAAATAAAGTAACACATCCACATGGGACATTAGCAGAATCCTAAAAGGAGAGGATTAGTGGTCACCATGGTAGAAGCTGACGCCCAAAGGACAGCTATTTGCCTTTGGTTACTGATCAGCGTGTGCGCTGAGTTCCCCAGCCACAGCTCCTCCAGAAATAACACTCGGGGAGCCTGGGAGAAGCAATTTGTGGCCTGGCAGCAGGGCTCCGGGTTTGACCTTTGGGTACGATTCAATACACATCTGTCTGGGTTTCAAAGAGGCTCCTGTAGAACACAGGTTTAGCGTCTCCAGCCCTGCACTGAGCCCTGAGAATCCTACAAATATTTTCATATGTATTAACCTTCTTAAAGGTCCCAGATGAGTTTTAACATAACCTATGATTGATGCTAATTTTTTCTTCAAAGCAAACACTGTTTTTTTGTGTGCCTCTGAATGTCTTGCTTTGAGGGAAGAGAAACTTGATCATTTCTTAACTGAACTGTTGCTCTGGAAAATTACAACGGTTCGTGCTCTCACGGGGACAGTCTGCAGCTATGGACCCCTCTAGAGACCCCATGAATTTTGGGGGTTTATAGAGCCAACTCAATGGCACATAACACACAAACAGAATAACGGAGTTGGTGCCCTAGCTTCCAATAGTAGCCCCAATGGAACCCAGTGAAATTTTTTGAGCTGCTATTGCTATTCCTCCTCTCTCTTCCTCTTGCTCTGATGATCATTATGAATGCATTGACTCTTACATATTTGTGTGTCTTCATCAGTTATAGTCATTATTCTTTGATGCTCAAAGTGTCCCACCGTAGGCCATGGTAACCCCACAAGCTGGCTTTTGACCCCATTAGTCTTTGAGAGCATCCTTGCTTCCTGGCACAGGATCAACTCAAACCTTTTCTGCCTCCAATTTAGACTTAGCTATTTCTCTAACAGGCCCTGTTTGTTTTTAGTGGGGAATGGTGCATTTGTTGCTATTGTGATGTTATTGCTTCTGTAATTGACTTAGAAAATACATATTTTCCAAAAACAAAAAAACTTCAAATATTTGTAGTAATGTTTCTGCTTCAAACATAACATTATTGAGTTTTCCACCGAACTTCTTTGAGTTTTTATTTGTGTGTCTTTTCTGTTAGACCGAAAGTCTTGATTTCTAACCGTAATTTTTATTGCTGTAATGACTTTTTTGTTTTGTTGCTGCAAAAAACTTTATTGTTTCATTTGGTCCAATGCATGGGAGAGGGCTTCAGGGAGGTTAAAAGAATGACTAGTAGTTTCGGGGAGAGGCTCAGGCAAAGGCCAGACACCAGGAGGCTGCAGAGGGGCCCCTCAAAGGCCTCTGGGCTCCAAAGGCCCCTAATCGTGCTCAAGGGTGAGTCTTTTGAAGAGACACTCGCCCAGCCCAGCCTGGGAGCCCGCAGCCTGCGGAGGTGAGTCAGGTGTCGCCCATCTTCTTGATGAGTTTCACCTCCTCATCCAGGAAGCGGTTCTCCAGGAAGTCACAGAGCTGAGGGCCTGTGGGGTGGAACCCAGGGCATGCAGCTCCAAAAGGGCCTGGGTCAGGATCCTCTCCAAGGCCATGGCCACTTCCATGGAGTCTTAGTTTTGCCCCACTCATCTTGGGAGGCTTCAGCACGCCCTGGAAGAGAATGCGGCCCCCACGCTTGTTTTGCAACGTTAAGAGATGTCAGCGCCCTCGAGCTTCTCCGCCAACTCGAGGAAGAAGTGGCCCTGCTCTCCAAAGCCACATTGTCTCATCTCAGTTTAAATAGAAGCCCAGAGAGAGGTAGGTGTGGGAGGCCCACAGATGCAGGTTGGTCAGGCAGCTGACCGCAGTCTCCACCTCAGTGGAATAATTCTGATGAATTTGGGAGCTCATGGTTGTTTGGTAATAAGGAGTTAAGGTAGAAAAAAAACGGTGTTGGCTGGTCTCAAAGGTGGTTCCAAAATGGTGATGGTGGAGGGTGGTTGGAGGCTGGAAGAAGGGGCGTCCCTGGGTCTGTTCTGTCCAAACACTGTTGAAGCAAGAGACAGATCCGGGACCGCCGAGGGCAATGTCTGTAATGACTTGCTAACCTACAATGTACAGATAATAATTTCAAAGTTGCAACGCCAAGGTTGCTACTGACAGAAAGAAGATTGAATGAAGTTCAGTCCTTCTTTACAGCTCTTTCCAACCCCAGGGTACTCCACTAATGATGCACAGTCCACACGCTGCACCCAAAAGTAACTTGAAATAGCACTTTTATCTTTGTGGTCCAGCATCAATTTGATATATAATTTAGTACTATATTTCTTTTTTAATACTTTTTAAAATATATTTTTATCCTGTTTTTTCAGTGTTAGAGTGGCCTTGTGTCAGGTTTTACTTTTTAAATCTAAAAGCCTGTTCCCAATATATAGGGTAGGGTCCCAAGGCCTGGGCAGTGATCAGGGTCATCTGTAGGGCAACCGGCAGGGAGATGGGGATGGGGGGGTTTGGGGACTGAGCCCACAACCCAGGCATGTCCCCGGGAATTGAACCCTGACTCCTAGTTCCGAGGTTGACGCTCAAACACTGATCCACACTGGCCGGGCTCTCCTCCCCCGACGGCCCCTCTGGCACCCACCTTGGCTGGCAGTCTGGCGCCACCTGCTGGCCGTTCCCCCCCCCCTGCAACCCCCAATCACCACCACTGTGCCTCCAGTTGCCTCCCTCTGGGCGGAGGGGGAGGGCGAGGGGGGGGCAGATACTCAATGCAGAAATTGCCCTGGATGTTGAGCGTCTGCCCCCTGGTGGTCAGTGTGTGTCATAGTGACCGGTTGTTCAGCCATTTGGTCAATTTGCATATTAGGGTTTTATTATATAGGATTGGGCTCTACTATGTGGATTTTTCATACTTTATTCAACCATTTCCCTATTGATGGATATTTGGGTTGTTTCTAATTTTTGAACATTACAGATAATATTGCAATAAGTAGTTTATGAATATGTCATTTTGCATGTATGTATGTTTATTTGCAAATGTATCGCAGAGGTAGATTCCTAGAAATGGGATAGCTGTGTGGAAGGATAAATGCATATGGAATTGCTAGATATCGCCAAAATCTCCTTTTCAGGGCTTACATTATTTTGTATTCCTACTAATAACATCAGAGAATTCCTGTGTCTCCAACAACCTTTACCTGTAGTGTCTGGTGTCAGAGTTTTCATTTTTGTCATATTCCTAGAAATGGGATAGCTGTGTGGAAGGATACATGCATATGGAATTAATTGCTAGATATCGCCAAAATCTCCTTGTCAGGGTTTACATTATTTTGTATTCCTACTAATAATGTCGGAGAATTCCTGTGTCTCCAACACCCTTTACCTGTAGTGTCTGGTGTCAGTTTTCATTTTTGTCACTCGGATTCATGGGAAACAGTACGTCAGTGTAGTTTTCTCACTGATCCTCTTAGGAGGGAGGTTGAGCATCTTTCCATATCTTGAAAGACCATTTGCTTACTTCTCACTGTTCCTCTTAGGAGGGAGGTTGAGCATCTTTCCATATCTTGAAAGACCATTTGCTTTCCATTTCCTATGAACTGTTTGTAATTTTTATCCATTAAAAATTACATTTTCTTCTCAGCTGTTAGAAGCACTTGCTATAAATTCTTTATCTATGATATAAGCTTCAAAACCTTTTTCCTGTTTATTATTTCTTTTGCCTGTGCTCATTGTATTTTCACTAAAAGAGCTTTTTTTTACTTTTGGTAGTTGAATTGACGTGTGTGTGTGTGTGTGTGTGTGTGTGTGTGTGTGTG
>NW_006293088.1:4403463-4413876 GCF_000327345.1 Myotis davidii | reverse complement strand
TCCTGCCCCACCCGGGGCAACGGCCAGCCCCTCCATGGTGGGGGGCAGAGAAGGGATAGGTTAGAGGTGAGAGGCTAGGAACTTTCCAAGAACGTGTCTCTCCTCCCATCAAAAGAATGCAAGTCGCTGGAGCTTGTCGTGTGTGTGTGTGTGTGTGTGTGTGTGTGTGTGTGTGTGGTTTGCCTACCTAGTTTTTTTGGTACTTATATGATTTTATTTATAAAATTTAGATTTTTGATCCACTTGGAAATTATCTAAATGTTTGTGATGGATTGTGTTTTTGACTCTGTCGAAATGATTGATGGTCTGGTTCATTGGATATTCTTAGTTAAATAAAATACTATCTATTTTAATGTTCTAGCACCTTATCCTCGATAGGCTAAAACTTAAGAATGCCCTCGAAGTTAAGTCTCAATGTAACAGGAAAGGGTTACTTCTTTCAGCCTGTCGTGTTAGGGTCCTCTGACTACACCGCTCACATTCCCGCCTCAATTCAGTGCGATGCGCAGTGGCACGCAGGTCGCCAGGGAGCAGAACCTGCCTGCCGGCTGCCTTCCTTTCCGGTGCAGTGGGTACACCTGCCAGGCCCGGGACAGGAGGGCCAGTGCCGGCTGCTGAGAGACACAGCGGCTCCCCTGCATCCTGGAGCATCGCCCCTGAGAGCACCTTCCGCCCCATGGATCCCAGGGGGAGTCGCTCTAGGTCTCTCCTAGAAATGCCAGGTGATGCGCTCTATACATGAATTCAAGGTGTTGCCAATGATGACATTTCTGACATATCTCAATGCTTTTTAAAAGCAGAGGTTATGACAATGATGGTATAATAAAATGACGCTCGATTTGTGAGACTTTTTAAGTATTTTGAAGGGTGATGCAGACATCAAACTCAACCCAAAATAAAAATGTCAGCACATTTTTGTCAGCAGATGAACCTTTGGGCCTGTGTTTTTTTGTTGTAAAATCTGCTAGTCTTCCCTTGGTGGGAATAACCGAAGTCACCGACAGAGAGAAGAGCGTGAATCCCTGTAGTTTTTCCAGAAATGGGAACGACTTCCTTTCCCCAGGAATATGGGAGACCCGCATGGCAGGCGGGATTTCAGTGGCCTGTGTAAGGCAGGGGAATCGTAGCCATGGACTTAAAGGAAGTTCATCAGCCGAAGGAAGCATCAAAATTTCTGCCTTTGCCTATTTCGTACTTTACCCTAGTCAACCAAACCAGCTACGGAGTGAAAGTCAAGCAACTGTTATTTATTACCAGTAAACAGATCGCTATGTAAAAATGGCAATCAAATTATAAGTAGATATTAGTCATGGGGTAAAAAAAAACCCCACAAAAAATCGCAAAGAAGAAAATAATAATAAAGAGCAGAAATAATTGGAAATCTATAATAGTAAAAGGGTAATATGCTAGTAAAAGGGTAATTAGGCCAGATGTCCTTCCTGACAAAGCTGGGGCCCCGAGGGAAGCCAGCCCAGATCCCGGGTGCCTGCTGCCGGCCGGAGGAGGGATGCCTGGGTCCCAGGTGCCAGAGGGAAGCCAGTGCTGGCAGCCTGGGGGGAGGCAGGGAGGAGGAAGGCCTACTCTTGCATGAATTTTCGTGCATCGGGCCTCTAGTAAACATATAACAGGAAAAAATAAACAAAACCAAAAGTTAGTTCTTAAAAAAAAGTATAACATTGACAAATCTTCATGATTAAAAATAAGAGAGAATTCACAAATAACCCATACCAGGAATGACAAAAGGGATACACTACAGATATCATAGACATTAAATACAAGATAAGATATGATAAACAATTATATGACAACAAATTTGAAAACTTTAAAAAATGGGCAAATTCTTAGAGAAAAACAACTTAGCAAAAGTGATTAAAGAAGAAGTAGAATGCTTGAAAATTTCTACAACCGCTGGAGGAAATGAATTGGGAGGAAAAATAATTTTACAATAAAAATTTCAGGCTCTGAAGGCCTTCCTGGTAGGACTTTCACCAAATACTCATACAAGACATTATTATAATCTCACACCCATTCTGCCGCAAAAAGGAGGGCATTCCCCAATGCCATCCTGTGAGGCTAGCATCACCTCAACACCACCCAATAAAAGGAGCCAAGGAAAAGCCAAAACGCAGTCACTCTCACTCATGAACAAAAAGGCAAAAGTTCTATAAACACATGAGCAAGCCAAATCTGGTATCATGTGAAATGGATAAAACGCAATGAGCCAGTTGGTGGTTTATCCTTAAGAAAATTAATTACTGTTATTCACAACATTCAGAAAGTAAAAGAGAAACAGCCTATGATTGGTTTCATATATGCAAAAGGAAGCATTTGGTAAAACGCAACCCCTGTCTGATAAAGCTTAAGAAACTAAAACCCTGCAGCAAACACATGAACGGTGAGATGGGAACGCTCCGTGCCAGCTGGCAGGAGCCAATCCAGGACCTCGCTGTCATCTTGTCTCCACGCTCGCACAGTAGGACAAGAAAAGGAAGAAAAAAAAAATCGAAGAATATAAACACGAAACAGGGGGAGAAACAGCAAGGATGGACCGGCTCCTGGCAGCTCCGCCCTGGCTGGCAGGAGCCAATCCGGGACCTCGCTGTCATCCTGTCTCCATGCTCGCACAGTAGGACAAGAAAAGGAAAAAAAAAAAAATCGTGCATCGAATAATATAAACACGAAACAGGGGCAGAGAGAAAGAGCCCTGTGATGTTGGATGGAGGGCGGGGTGCTGATTCATTAATAAAAAACACACAAACGCTACAATTACATCCTATATAAACGTGCCCATGTCCAATTGTAAAATAAAGAGAGTTCTAGCTGGCTGTCTAGCCCTGTTCTTTCCTTCAAGGAGGACTTGAACAACACAAATTGGGAATCAGTCTTTTTCTTAGGAAAGCTTTGTCTTTAAAAAGCTCTAGCAAAGACATCGCACCATTTACATAAGATTCAAGAATAGCCCAAACCGGTTTGGCTCAATGGATAGAGCGTTGGCCTGGGGACTCAAGGGTCCCAGGTTCGATTCCAGTCAAGGGCATGTACCTTGGTTGCGGGCACATCTCCAGTAGCGGGTGTGCAGGAGGCAGCTGATCGATGTTTCTCTCTCATCGATGTTTCTAACTCTCTATCCCTCTCCCTTCCTCTCTGTAAGAAATCAATAAAAAAATATATTTAAAAAAAAAAGATCCAAGAATAATTTTAAAAGCAGTTTATGTGCTGGGAGTGACAACACAGAACATTCTAGTGTCGAAGGAGACTTTAAAGACGATCTCATTCAAAAGGAAATCTCTGTGATGTGTGTACGTGTGGCTGTCGGGGGCGGCACCCACCCACTCGGGGAGGAGCCGGAGACCTGCGGCCTCCACTTGGGAAGCGATCCAGTGGCAATGAGATAAGGGCGTGGTGTCAAGCAAAGAGGAACGACCCACTTAGGGTGACAGATCGCAGCTGATTCGATGCAATTGCATGCTCACTAAGTGGCGTCCTAGCACCAGCTAGTGGCAAGAATTAATGAAGACATTATTTGCCAGGGAAAACAGAACATTTGTCATAGGAAATCTTACATTTCAATTTCTCAAGCAGTTTTTAGGCACCTTTCACAGTCCATCATTTTTACCCTCTCGGCTAAATAACTCAAACGTCTTCATATAAAATGATGAAGGGTGCTGCTTTGCTGAAAAAATGATGAGGGACTTGCATCCGCAATAGTCAGAATCCTGGGAAGATGGCTGAGAGTGGGGGTGGGGAAAGAAGGGAATGAAAAATCGCTGTGTTTGGAAAAAAACTACGCTTGAATATAAAGCCTTCACAGAGCTTGTGAGTACGTAGCAATTTCTTGGTATTCAGCCTAATTCAGCCTGAAGGGGCCTCTAGTTGTCCTTGAGAGCAGTTATTAACTAAGACCCCAGCCCAGGTATCACCACCCACATGATGGAAAATCTGAAATTTCAAACAGACTCACCCCATCACATTCTAAGCCAGCTCTGACACCGTCTTGCTGGGTATAGACAGACAAAGAGAATTAAGGGCTTCTCTAAACCAGCAGTCGGATATCCCTCTCACAATCTGGGACCAATGGCTCCTAAATGCTCACCTGCCTGCCTGCCTGATCGCCCCTAACTGCATCCCCCCTCCTGTCCTGGTCACCCCCAACTGCCCCACCCAGCCGGCCTGGTTGCCCTAACTGCCCCCCCCACCAGCCTGGTCACTCCTTACTGCCCCCCTCTGCTGGCCTGGTCATCCCACACAGCCTGTTTGGTCGTCCGTTTGGTTGTGATGGTCACTTAGGCTTTTATATATATAGATGTTGACCACACGGTCCGCATTGTTAACACATCTCTAAAAGACTTCTTAAAGAAAAATTAAAAATAAGCTTTCTTGCCAAAACCGGTTTGGCTCAGTGGATAGAGCGTCAGCCTGCGGACTGAAGGGTCCCAGGTTCGATTCCGGTCAAGGGCATGTACCTGGGTTGCGGGCACATCTCCAGTGGGAGATGTGCAGGAGGCACCTGGCCAATGTTTCTCTCTCATCGATGTTTCTGACTATCTCTCTCCCTTCCTCTCTGTAAAAAACCAATAAAATATATTTTTTTTAAAAAGCTTTCTTATCCTCCAACCCAGGATAGATGTATTTACTCTTGCTTATCGATTTATGTTAGCATGGACGCATGGATAGTTACTTTTCACTTTCATTTATAACCCAGCCCTACCTTACTTATTTTGTTGTTCAGCTTGTCCCCGGCTTTGGCCATTGGGAGATCTCGCAGCTGGCTCATGTATCCCTTTGACATCCCCCATCATTGTATTTTTTATTTATTTGAGCGTTTTCTTACTTTCTTTACAAGACTCCCCAGTCTTATCATGTAAATTTCCTTGTCGGCTGTATTTAAAAACTATATTAGTCCTAACCTGTTTGGCTCAGTAGATAGAGCATCGGCCTGTGGACTGAAGGGTCCCAGGTTCGATTCTGATCAAGGGCACATGCCCAGGTTGTGGGTTCAATCTCCAGTAGGGCCATGCAGGAGGCAGCCAATCAATGAGTCTATCTCTCTCTTCCTCTCCCTTCCTCTCTGAAATTAATAAACATATTTTTAAAAAACTATATTAATCTTATTCATTTGATCAGGTGCATTGTAAGCCCAGATTTATGGCTACACACTGAGTTTCCCCAGTACATTATTTCTGTATTTCTCCCTTCCTTTTGGATGGAGTTGCCAGTCGGCTGGGTTTGACCACCAACCTCTGAAGCTGGATTTGACCCTGGAGCAGCACTGATTTACGATAATGACATTAACTCAGTGCTTTCTGTTGCTCCGAATAAAGTGATGCGATTATCAGCCTTTTAACACCACGCTTCCTGTTTCATATTCTGCTTTAGTTGAACTGTTGGAGTAAAAGGAGGCCAGAAGAATCTAACAGCTATGTACCCCCTTGCAAGGTTTCTCAACCTCAGTCCTACTCACGTTTGGGGCTGGATACTTTCTTGTTGTGGGTGGGGGCTGAGCTGTCACTATAGAGTGTTACCAGCACCCCTGGCCCCACCCACTAAGTAACAGTCGCACTCACCAAGTTGTGACAACCAAAATGTCTCCGGACACTGTCCAGGCTACACCCAGGGGCAAAATCACCTCTAATTGAAACCACATTTCTATAACAATAACCTGAGACATTCCTACTTGC
Source organism: Myotis davidii (assembly GCF_000327345.1). Lineage (NCBI taxonomy): Eukaryota > Metazoa > Chordata > Mammalia > Chiroptera > Vespertilionidae > Myotis > Myotis davidii. The sequence continues at coordinate 4,408,198 of NW_006293088.1, read as the reverse complement.
AGCCTCACCACAGGAAGGAGGCTCGGAAGGCCTGGAGTCAACAGCCGGGCCCTTTTACCAGGTAACCTGATCAGCTTTGATTCACTGGGCAAGTTTAGGCAAAGGCAACCTGCCAGGACCAACCAGGGTGGGTGGCATTTGGGTAATTGGAAAAGTTATTCCAAAGGTGGGAAGGTCGGTCTGGTTCGTTCATTGAAACACCTGCACCTTAAGTGGTGAGAGTTAGCTCTGCGGTCCTGGCCGGGTTCCAGCCCAGGTGAGCACAGCTGCCTGCCTTGGTTCTCTTTCCAATATCCGTTGGGCACACGGTGCCTTTCTTCTGTTCGACACTGCGTGACTAAACCATAATTATTATCTTCGCTGCCAGAGATTAGTCAGAGGATATTAATTCCTGATCTGTTTATAATGTTTCAGTTAGCCAAGCCCTGGAGGATGAAACGGACAACTTGAATTTCCCCCACTTTGGCTCTGGGGGATGGGATCGTGGAGAGAGAAGACTTGAAAATCGTGTTGCCAACAGAGAAAAACGATCCAGTAGTTCATAAGTCTGTGTAGGATTTTCTTGGCTGAAGACCAGGCTAGAGGAAGTGAAACAAGCTCATCACAGTGTCCAGCACTTTGCTGTTTAGACATAATTGAAGGACCGAGTGTCCTTCCGTCCCTGATGTCCCCCAACTTGCCTCTGATCTGGCGCCCTGCTTATACCTGCCCTTTCAGGAAACTGTGCCCTTCTACGACTTTTCTCAATCCTTGTTCCCAGTAAACAGCCAGTCCTGTATTTTAACCCCTTTAGAGGCCTTGTCTCTGCATAGCAACAGAGTGAATGGAATATACCTAGGGGACCAGCCTGTCCAGGTCTGTTCAGGACTTTCTGATTTTTACACTGAAAGTCTGGGTCCCAGGAAATCCTTCAATCCCTGTCAAACCAGGATAGTTGGTTACCTTAACTCCATGAAGGCAACATCCATATCTCATTTGCTGTGACCTCAACCCTCTCCAAACACACCTCTCAGCATGTAGGTCCGGAAGTGATTTTGCATTAAAAAAAAAAAAAATTGGATGTGAGAAATGGAAACTAAGTGCAACTCTCTGACTGGACACGAGGGGGCGTGCTCTCCCGCATAGCCAGTGTTGCCTGTGGGGAAAAGGAGGCCAGTTCTGGGTTAGCAGTGCTGAAGTTCAAACGCCCCCACAGTCAGTGATTGCCTACAGGGTAGAAATTTTTAAAAACAGGTCAAAGTCATTTTTGGTCCTTAAAAAAGAAAAAAAACAAGAAACCTGTATGTATGAAATTTACCCTCCATTCTGAGTACCACCAGGTTCCAGGAGTCTTACATCCCTGATTCAACTTGCAAAGTGACCACTGTGGCTAAGTAGCCAAAAATCACAGAGTTGGGTGAAACTTCAAAGACCACCATCTGTGCACTGCCATCACCCTATTATTTTAAAGAAGAACCATGAAATGGGAGAGTTACACTCTGTTCCCTTGGCCTGAGGCTGGAGGTAGGGGATCGGGAAAGCAATATAGATGATGCCTAAAGGAGGCCTTGGTCCATGCCGGTCACCAGGAACAGGGGTGGGGTGCAGGGCATCGCTCCCCAGTGTGCACACCCACAGGAGGCTGGGTGGGAAATGGGACCGCAAGGGCCCCAGAGCGATGGGGGGGCAAGGAGTCCCAGCCCTTGTTACTTTCCAAGCCCACACAGAGCAGAGGCCAGTAATGCTGAACCACGTTACGGAGCTCAGCGAGCAAAGCAGAGGTGATTGAGACACAGTTTGTGGCTATTCAGCATGAGAACTAACAGGGAGTCCTTGGGAGAGACTTGGGGAGAAGGGCCAGGGGGGACTGCACGAGCCACGGACGCCAGGCCACCTGTGCTTGTCGCCTGCCGAAAAGAACTGGCAAAACCAACCCCAACTAAATTCAGAACTGAAATACCAAGAATACCCCCAGGGGGAAAAGCATCTGGTGGTCATTGATGTCAAAGCGAAGAAAGAGGAAGAGCAGGGCCATTTTAATGAGTTGTTGAGTGTCTTCCAAGCGGCGTTCTAGAAAGGGCAAGGGTGGCTGGGCGAGGGGCTCACCAGCCCCTCAATGACATAGAATTGATGTGTGTGTGTGTGTGTGTGTGTGTGTGTGTGTGTGTATGTGTCTACCATTTTGATAGTCACAGCTTGGGAGACCCGCTGAGCTGTCAGGAAAACGATTCATCTTTGGATTACCTTAGCCAAAACATCTATGGTTTTAAAACCTATAAATTATGCATATAAGCATTACCTATGGACACCTGGGGTGGGGCAGGAGCCAGGTTGAGAGGGCAATGGGGAAGAAGGGGGATATGTAATACTCTCAATAATAAAGATTTTTAAAAACAAAGAAAGTAAATGGACAAAAAAGGCAAGAAGAACTAGAAAATAAATAAATACAAATGTAAATTAGATCACAATATTGGTCCCAGCTTATTTGACTGCCACCGAATGAGCTAGGCTAACATTTCTGAATTGCAAATAATCCTTTTCCCCATGGATATCTTTTTTATCCAGGACAATCTCCCTTTAATTCAAGGCATGAAAAATGAAGCCCACGTGATTTCAGGATGAGCACTTTCAAGCTGTGAAGCCTAAAAAGGGAAAACATAGTCTTCCAAGAGAATCATCTCTCCAGTCACAAAAAAAAAGTCCTTGACTGACAGCTCTCTTCAAGTGCAAATGAGTGACAGTGAGAAGTTTAAAATTCTCCATAAGCTGGATGGTACTTCTGGTCTTTTCATGTAAATTTTTACTGTAAATATTGATATGTCATCTGGTTTTGCCTGTTGAAAATCACTTATGCACACAAATATGCTCAGAATTTGATACACGTGTTCGCTGTTCCTTTCCTAAGTCCTGTACTCTTCTCTTGGGGAGCAGAGAGTGTACCAACTTCAAGGTGGCAGGCCTGAAGGGCACCCCCAAAGTTTGCCCATAAACCATCGTAAGACCCAATGTAAGTAAACGTCTAATCAATCCCCTGCCCGGTTAATTTTTTCACCAGGCTCGTGAGCAAGGAGTCCGAAACCCACAAGAACTGGAATGCTGAAAGGCCACCGTGCAAAGGATGAGTACCAGCAAAAACCAGCAGCCTCTGTGTTTATTGGGGTTTCGGAGTACAAGCAGCTCTCCAAATGTAGGTCAATGCGTTTTATTTTTTTTTTATTTTTTAAAATATGCATTTTATTGATTTTTAGAGAGAGAGGAAGGGAGAGGGATAGAGCGATAGAAACATCATCGATCGGCTGCCTCCTGCACTCCCCTACTGGGAATGGAGCCTGCAACTCAGACATGTGCCCTGACTGGGAATTGAACTGGTAACCTCTTGGGTTCCTGGGTCACCGCTCAACCGCTGGGCAACATCGGCCGGGTGGTCAATGCATTTTAAATGTCATTATAATTCTTTGTTTATAAACAAATAAGACACAATTTAAAATTAAGAATAATCGTTTTTATATCAGTGAGTAAAATAATGCTGTTTCTTCTCTTTTAAGAAGGTTTCTGTATTTTGTTGATGATAGATAGGTTGAGCAAAAGTCTGAGTACAAATCTAATGATGAGAGAGAATCATTGATTGGCTGCCTCCTGTATGCCCCCTACTGAGGATTGAGCCTGCAACCCAGGCACGTGCCCTTGACCGGAATCGAACCTGGGACCCTTCAGTCCGCAAGCCGACACTCTATCCACTGAGCCAAACCGGTTTCGGCAATATATCTTAAATTACCTTAATTTTTAAAGACAAAGCTATTGTCTTGCATAATAAGAAAGTTCAAGGAACTTCTAACTTCAGGCATGGCTGGATCTAGGTGCCCAAACAACTTCAGGAATGTCCCTCTTCATCTCTTGGCTCCTTTTTCCCCTCCCTGAGTTGCCTTTATTCCAGGCCTCCGTCCACATGGAGGCAAAGATGACCCCAAGCTGCTTCACACTTGCATACCTTATGGCCTGTGCTCTGAAAAGGACAGAGAGCATCATCTTCCACTAGAGCCCCTGCAGAAAGCTCCCCCAAAAGACCGATTGGTTACAGATCCATCATCCCAGGTCTAAGCCAATCATGGTGCCCAGAAAATTCTGGACTCATTGGGCAGACTAGGATTCATACCCATCCCTCACACCCATCCCTCACACTCAGGATGGCATCCATGTGGACCATACTGCCTGGAAGAGGAATCGATTATTGCCCAAGAAATTTGAGGATGCTGCTACCAAAAGAACTGGGGCATCGTGCTGGGAAAAACAACATGTGTCTACTTCCTGTACTAAATTAGAAATCCCTCCTTAGCAGTCCGTGCCACTGAGAACGGCAGCAAACAGTTGGCGGTTCTCTCAGATACTTATGACTATGCAGCCAGAACAGGGACCAGAAATTATGGGCAGGTCTCCCAGGAATGTCTCTTTCCAGTGCTCCATCCCAGGCTAACTCAACTGGCATGTCACATTCATTCTGGAAGTTTCCATTTTTACTCGGGAAAGAGCGGAGTGTGAATTCCTGTTTCCTCTTTGGTTGCTGGTGGCAGGGAAAGCCATTCTTCTTGTTGTGTTAAGCAATTGGATGTGGTGTCAGGATCATGACAAGCAACACACCACCGAGTTCTTTCTCTTTCTTTTTCTAAATCTTCTTTTTTAAAAAAATATTTTTTTTATTGAGTTTAGAGAGGAAGGGAGAGGGAGAGAGAGATAGAAACATCAATGATGAGAGAGAATC
>NW_006293088.1:4396157-4399487 GCF_000327345.1 Myotis davidii | reverse complement strand
TGGGCTACTTTGTTTACCATAGTAAAAACTGGAAACAGTCCAAATATCCACCAATAGATGAGTGATTATGTATGTATTCATGGTATACTGATATAAAGAAATTTTATACTGCTATTTTAAGATAATGTAGTAGATTTTTATATGCTGATATGGGAATATCCTATATAATAAAAGGATAATATGCAAATTGGCCCTAACTTGGAACGACCAAGAATGACTGGTCCCTATGATGCGCACTGACCACCAGGGGGCAGACGCATAACACAGGAGCTGCCCCCTGGTGGTCATTGCACTCCCCCAGGGGGAGCTCCACTCAGCCACAAGCTGGGTTGACGGCTGCAAGTGCAATAGCAGTGACAGGAGCCTCTCCCACCTCTGCGGCAGCGCTAAGGATGTCTGACTGCAGCTTAGGCCCAGGGAGTGGTCATCCTCCAAGGGCTTCTGGACTGCTAAAGGGCACAGGCCGGACTGAGGGACGCGCCCCCGCCTGCCCCTCATCCCCCCGCCAACCCAAGTGCATGAATGTCGTGCACAGGGCCTCTATAAATTGCTTTAGGTAGTATGGATTAATGATGTTGATTCTACCAATCCATGAACACGGTATATTCTTCCATTTGTTTATGTCTTCCTCTATCTCTTTTTTCAATGTCCTATAGTTTTCTGAGTATGGGTCTTTTACTACCTCCTTAGTTAAATTTATGGAATGTGTACCTTTTTAAAAGCACCTTTGTGTTAGCACCTCATTATCTGGTTACTTGGTAGATGCCATCCACAGTCAGGAGGCCATTAGTTTTATGAGAGTAGGAACTGAGTCTTACTCACTGTTTGAAATTGAGAGGTGGCTCAGCCTCTTGAGTCAGTTTTGGAGTCTGCACTTAATTATTCCTGGGTTTGAATCCTACTTCGACCATATACTTGGACAAGTCTCCAAACCTTTCTAGGTGTCAGTGAATAACAATACCAAAGGTATAATAATAATAATAATAATAATGATGATGATGATGCTTGCCTTGGGGGGTCATGAAGTTAGAGATAATTATAGAAAGCACTTACCACAATCTCTATCACATAGTAGCAAGATGCTTATTAAACAGGTATCATTTCTGTCTCTTCTTTATCTGTTACAGTGCCTTACTCATAGCAAGGACCCAAACATGTTTGTGAAATGAACCATGAGAGGTGGGATTATGAGGTTGGTGTATCATAAACATTGCATCTCTCTGAATAAATAGGAGCCTGAAGAATGTTCCTCGCACTGGGGGTTTCAGAGGGAGAGCTGGGGAGTTCTATGTAGAGTTTCAGTTTTGCAAGATGAAATTCTGGGTTATGTGTATTTTACTACAATTTTAAAATGCTGTAATCTTCTGTAAAAGATTAGTTTATTTCCTGCTAAAATATGTGTTTGTTCTTCAATAACTACTATAGCCATAGTGTTTCATTTGAGTGTACAGGAAGCACAGATGTACCTACAGTACACCAACAGTTATACAGTATATCTAGGATATTAAAATTTCATGGTGGAGGAGGCACAACTAGGAATAAATGTCCCAAAAAAGCTCTGGGATGGAGAATGTAATGAAAAAAAAAAGGTTGAAAAATATTCCTTTTCCTTGATGAGTTCGTGCTCCACTTTCCAACTGAGCAGACAGATGGCTGACGGTGAGTCTAGAAAAGCAGGTGTAGAATAAGCTCTGGTAAGGTTTCTGAACATTTTGGTGTTTGGGACTAGATAATTCCTTGTGGCGAAGGGGGCTGTCCCGTGCATTGTAGGTGCCTAGCAACCTCCGTGGCCTCTCCCACTAGGGGCTAGTAGTACCCAGTATGACAGCCAGACTATCTCCAGATGCTGTGAACTGCCCATTGGGGGCAAAATCTCACCCTGGTGGATAACCACTGCTCTGCAATTAGGTAAAGTTAATCATAACTTGGCCTCTGCGTAGGTTTTGAGTAGAGGCTCAGACAGGCTGACGACAATGCCTGGCAGGTACTGGCAGGCGCTCTCTTGGCTGTGACATCTGGATGGCTCCTTGTCATTGTTTAAGTGATGGCCTCTGGGACAAAGAAACGCCATGCCTTCTGACCCTGTTTGTGAAACTTTGGAAAGGTGTCATATTTCTATTATAAGCCAAAGTGTCTTGTGAAGACAAGAGAGTTTAAATTTGGGTGGAGGGGTGGAGGAGGGAAACATAGGCAAATTAAATTGGGAAAAAAAGTGAATTCGTGTGCCAGCCTGGAGTGCTTGCTAAGATGTGGCTAAAGAGCTTCTCTTTAAATGACAAAACAATGCACAGGTCTTTATCAATCAACAATATTGATTGAGGGAGCACTTGTGCCGACCACCATTCGGATAATGGAGGCACACACAACTCTGTTTTCACTCCCAAGGGGCTGAGAATATGCTTCGGAATGAAGATGTGCATATGCAGTCATCAGATCACAATGGGACAGACTATATGGAAAATTGCTGGTGGGGGTTACGGAGGAATTCATACATAATCAATGCGGGGTTTACTCCTATATTGGACTGACTTGTGTCCCTCCAAAACTCATGTCCCCCCGGAACTTCAAAATGTGACCTTTTTTGGAGATATTGCCTGTGCAGATATAGTTAGTTAGGATGAGGCCATACTGGAGGAGCGTGGGCCTTAAATCCAATGACTGGTATTCTCATAAGAAGCTCCTGTGAAGACACAGAGAGACACCGGGAAGAGGGCTCTGTGAAGATGGAGACAAAACTAGAGTGATGTGTCTACAGCCAAGGAATGCCAAGGCAGCCACCAGATTCTAGAGGAGTGGCATGGGACAGACTTTGCCTCGGAGCCCCCAGATGGCCCCAACCCAGCCAACACTTTGATTTCGGCCTTGTAGCCTCCATACCTGTGAGAGAGTAAACTTCTGTGGTGTTAAGTCATCCAGTTTGGGGTACATTGTGGAAGCAGCCCTAAAAGACCAATGTGAGTCCTCAGGAACATTTCGCCAAAAAGGTGGCTTCTGAGGAGAGGCAAAATATGGGTCGGAGAGAAGGGATGATGAGTGAATTCTGAACAGAAAGTCAGGTGAGGAAAAACGAAGAGAAAAATATCTCCAGAACCGAGGTGGGGTGGTAGAAGCGTGGGCTCCGGTAGCACAGGGTTCCTGTGGGTGATGAGTGAGCGCGGTCTGGGTGGGTCGGATGGGCCATAGTGTCTGTAGACACCCCCGGAAAGGGACACGCAGGAGCTTCCAATCTGGGAAATGAATGCTGGCTAGGATTTACTGCCTCAGTGCTGTCTGCCTGTTCCTGGGCCTGATTTATCTTCCGTTCCTTCTCATGCTGCTTGATTTCCTACT
>NW_006293088.1:4392427-4396140 GCF_000327345.1 Myotis davidii | reverse complement strand
GAAAAATATTTTCACTTATGTCTGGGTTGCCAGCCTATATATTTTATTCATGCTCTTGTGGTGAGTTAGTGAATTAATTCTGCCTTCGAGGAAGACAAAAACTACACTAACTTGCCCTTGTGTTCCCTAGAACAAGCATTGGCCTTTGAGCCTGTGAGCACTAGAACAGGGGTGGGGAACCTTTTTTCTGCCAAGGGCCATTTGGATATTTATAACATCATTCGCGAGCCATACAAAATTGTCAACTTCAAAATGAGCCTGCTCTGTTTGGTCAAACATTTAATGAACTCGCCCCTAATGCCTTGGCAGGGCCAGACCAAATGATTTCGCGGGCCTGATATGGCACAGGAGCCGGACGTTCCCCATCCCTGCACAGGAGTGTTCTGAAACGGGAGTGAACGCTGTTTATAGGGACATCTGTGTGGGAAATTCTGAACCTTTTAATGGATTTATTAACGCGTTTGTTTCTAAAAATGTGGGTTAGGAAGTGCGATGGAAAAATCTAGAAACAGTATCGTAAATTTTCTTGTAAGAGGGAATACGTTTATTTTGGGGGTCATGAATTTGAATCGGTTAGAAATGTTAGCATCTTGGAGTTGGTTTTCTTGCTCTTCTTTTATATTGAAATATAACAGTGAAATAAAGAGTGGGCGCAAACCCTCATGGAACATGTAGGGAGCATAAAAATGCCGTCAGTCTTACACTCGGCTCTGCTGTGCTTTGGGGAGCAAGTCCACTCTTCTCCATGAGATCCCAAGTGCTGGGAGCCGGTCCATCCTTGCTGTTTCTAGGGACCTGGCATATATGGCATACTGTTCTTAATATGTTTGCTCACCTTCTTGGCACTACGTGTTTTAACCAAGGTCACCTCTCTGAGAAAGGTTGTTTCCCCAGGTAGGGATTTTCCCCTGAAGTTAGGGAGGGAATAAAACCCCTTAACTAAGTGCCAGGCGGGTAATTAATCACTTTAACTACGAACAATCATGCTTAAGCTACATAATCTTTACTCCCTGGAATGGAGATAAGAAATGCCCTAACCTTTGGAATAGAGATTGATAGGATTGGAATCAACTGGTATAAATACAGATGTAATAAGACAACAGGAGACAATACTCCCACTGAAAGTATTGATGCATGCTGTTGGAATAGAGATTGATAGGATTAGAATCAACTGGTATAAATACAGATGCAACAAGACAACAGAATTCAGAACCTACAGACAGAACTCAGAACCTACAGACAGAACTTAGAACCTACACACAGAACTCAGATGAAGATTCGAGAGACAGAACTTAAGAGACAGAACTTACACGGAACTTAGAAGACAGAACCTGGCTGGAGATCCTAACCAGAACTTCACTGGAGATCCTGACTAGAACTTGGCTAGAGATCCTGGCAAGTCTACTGATCAACTGAACGCTGTCTCCGTGTCATTCCTTCTTCGCCGACTCCGTCCACACCTTTGGGGACCCCTGGACCTGCTGGGGTTGGACCCCAGCACCCAAGTTCTTGGAGGACAGTGGCGGTGTCTTTGCCCTTGTGCCCTTCCTAGTGCCCAGAGCATGTGGCACGGAGAGCATCTGGATGACTGGGAAGCAGTGTGTGTCTGGTGTAGACAGATCATGGACTTTGACAATGGTGACAATGGACAAGCCCTTGAATCCTGCTTTGGGCACTCACAGCTGTGCTCGTCAACAGTCTAAAACAGTTGCTGCTGCTGTTGTATTGTAGTCTAAGGTGCTGGCACAGACTGGCATGCAAAGTTCCCCTCCTTGTCCCGGTCTCACCAGGAAATGTCACCACTGCTAAGCTCCTCCTATACATTTTGTTGTTGTTGTTGTAAATCCTCACCTGAGAGAGTGAAGGGACAGAGGGAGGGAGGGAGGAAGGGAGGAAGGGAGAGAGCGAGCCAGAAACATGAATATGAAAGAGACACATCCATTGCATACATTCGTTGCCTCTTGCACACACCCTGACCAGGCTGAGATCAAATCTGCAAGCCAGGTACGTGCCCTCGACTAAGGCTGATCCCCCTATACATTTTGAGGCTGTAGACATTTTCACACTGAAATGATGCAGCCCCAAATGTCTATTATGCAATAACATGGATCTTTAACCACTAGAGTTTTTTTAAAATTTCATTTACTCATTCCTAAAGAGAACCCGAATCCAAGTTTCAAATCTTTTGATTGTAGGTGGGCTTGCTCACATGTCATTCCTTGCTTGCTCTGTGGTTTCCATTGTAGCCATATGCTCTCTTTTTAATGCACAATGTCTTTGGTCCACACATATTTGCTCTAATCCTGCCACATCAGAAGAGCCAGGGAGATTTTTTTCTCCCACTGAAAGTATTGATGTATGTGCCAGGCAGTTCTGGGTACTGGGATGCTGTGATGAATGATGATCATGTCCTCTGTAATGGTTCTGCACACCAAGATACAAAGCCAGGCAAGTCCCCCATACAAGACATACCTGTGTGGAGAGGAGTTTCACTCATGCTATATATTTAGACAGAGTGTATTTTACACTTCCATCTCTAATAAAAAATAGCCCATGAAATGTGATAAAAATGTCTGTTTCCTTCCCTCATCCTCTAGCAGTATACCTCAGATTTTCAAAGAGGCAAAAGAGTAATATTTGACATCTCAGAGATAATATTCATGAAATTATTCATGAAGCATTTGTGATAGTTCATGTCTTTTTTAGATTAGCTTGATAAAATACGTAAAATTACTTGTCCTGAGAAGTAACATAGGTTGAAAAATATAAAAATGGTAGAAAATGCACAGATGAAAAAAACCACAATGTCTGATTAGGAGGAAATTTAGAAGAGCTGAGAATATACTCAGCGTGGCAGGCTAAATAATGATCCCCGAAGATTTGCCCACTTCCTAATCCTATATAACAAAAGGGTAATGTGCAAATTGACCAAACAGCAGAACGACCAGTTGCCATGACACACACTGACCACCAGGGGGCAGATGCTCAACGCAGGAGCTGCCCCTTCGTGGTCAGTGTGCTCCCACAGGGGGAGCACCACTCAGACAGAAGCCCTGAGCTGGGCTCATGGCTGATGAGTGCAGAGGTGGTGGCGGGAGCCTCTCCCGCTTCCACAGCAGTGCTAAGAATGTCTGACTAATGGCTTAAGCCCGCTCCCCATGGACATCTCTCGAGGACTCCCAGACTGCGAGAGGGCGCAAAGGGACCCCCCCTCGCCGCAACCCCCCATGTGCACAAATTTTGTGCACTGGGCCTCTAGTCTCCATATAAAGGGTGTCTCAAAATTCATGCAAGAAGTAATTTTGATAGAAAACACAGGTTTATAATTAAAAATTGTAAATTTTTATTGATTCATAAAGTATACAGTATAGGGTTATGTATGGAATAGCATATTGGATAAATGGCCTCCATGGCTTTGCTGGTACATATGCACTCTTTTGTTGAAATTTTCCATGACCATTTTGCATAAATGTAGCTGAATTTCATTGATACGGTGCGCTCAATTTCCTCCTTCAAGGCGTGGATGGTCGTGGACTAGTTGGAATAAACCTTAGACTTGAAACCACATGTTGTCCACATCCATATCTTGCAATTTAGGCACAAAAAACAGGATTATCATGTCTCGATAGCACGAAAATTGCGAACTGTAGCTGCCAAACCTTCATTATTTTTAAAATATTGCTCAACAATGAAAACGTATTGTTCCTTTGTGT
>NW_006293088.1:4391539-4392408 GCF_000327345.1 Myotis davidii | reverse complement strand
CAGTCTGGGAGCCACCTGAAGCTGGAAGAGGCAAGGAATGATTTTCTTCTAGAGCCTCTACATGGAGTGTGGCCTTGTCGATGCCTTAATGTTGGCCTTCTGGCCTCTAGAATTGTGAGTGAATCCATTTCTCTTGTTGTGAGTCACCCCAAATGAGGTACTTTGTTATAACAGCCACAGGAAACTAATGCACCCAGTCATTTTAGATTGACAGGGGGAACAACTACTGACTACTCAACCACTTCTTGGCATGATGCTATCTAGTATAAATTCTGGTTCACCCTCTCATTTCCTTTATTTTCCTTTGCATTCTACTTAACATTCCTTTATTTCCCTTTGCATTCTACTACAGCCAGATGGCAGATGGATTTTTTGTTAGATTTTTGATTTGTATATTGGTGTTTTGATTGTGGATGGGATGGTGGAGTCTCGCTGACTTTTTTTTGCAGGCACTTCCGGCGATTTTGATGCATGGATCATGCTTCCAGGCACTGGTCTAGGTAAGGGGTGGAAAAGTGATCGATGCTCTAACCCACAGCGGAGTACACTATTTCAGTGATGTACAGGGGAGTATTACCTAGATCTAGGGTCTCTTTGCCTTGGATAGCGGAATAAGCAAACTCATGAGGGTCGATTTCTTTTCTTCTTATGTTCTGTGCTAACCCTGCCACGTGTTAAGGTCTTCATAAAACTTACTCCGATATCTTCATTTGTTCCCTATGACCGGATCATCAGGGTACAGCATCGCCCCTTTGCAATATGTTGGTACATCATGATTTAAGATTAAACCCTAGTTAGCTATTTTCAACTTTTTCATCAGAAATAAATTACTAAAATTCTGAGGCACACCAAAATATATATATATATAC
>NW_006293088.1:4370828-4371589 GCF_000327345.1 Myotis davidii | reverse complement strand
CCCTAGTTAGCTATTTTCAACTTTTTCATCAGATATAAATTACTAAGATTCTGAGGTACACCAAAAAAAAATATATATTTTCATCTGACAGAAAAAAGAATTTGGATCCATTCACACCGAATGGATTTTTGTGTGTTGGTGGTTGTCATTTTTTCCCCCCTCTTGCTTAATCCTAACCTGAGGATATTTTTCCATTGATTTTTTTTTTTTTTTGAGAGGGGGGTAAAGACACAGAAAGGAGGGTAAAGACACAGAAACATGGATGTGTCACATCCATTGATTACCGAGGTAGGTGCCCTTGACAGCAATCGAACCCGGGACCCTTCAGTCTGCAGGCCCAAGCTCCGGGCGACATGGAGGCAAACCCATTAGGGTTGTTTCGGTGCCCCTGGCTAAGTAACCAGGGATGGCACGTTTTGCACATTCTTGCAGCCCTAGTTACATAAATGGACCTGCGTGCTCCCTCCGAAGGTTCCAAGGTGCCCCTGCGCCGAACCTCCTTCCGTTCCGGAGGCCTCGTGTTGCCCAGGACATTCGGATTCTTCCTGATTTCATTCCTCACTTTATCTTGAAGTGCTCGCGGCTTTAAATGCCATCCGTAGGCGGCAACTCCCAACGCCATCTTCTCTCCACCTGCTTGGGGGCCGGATCCTTGGGGACGTCACCCGGTTCGGCGCCCAGGTCGCCCAGTGGCGGCCTCCAATGTCACCAAGTTCCACAAGGACGAGGCCAGCGTCGGGCCCGGAGCCGGAGCCCCGCCA
>NW_006293088.1:4357429-4370122 GCF_000327345.1 Myotis davidii | reverse complement strand
CCGTTCCGCCGCTTCCCTTTTGTGTGCACACCGAACGCGTCTCTCCCACTTGCAACCCCAGGGTACGTCTTGCGTCTTTGTGTTTCGCAAGTAGTTTTTGTGCGGGTCCAGCCTGGAAACTGGCTCCCTGTCGCGGGCCCACCGGTGGGGTGTGTGTGTGTGTTTTTTGCAGACGTGCACTTGTAGATTATTTTGTCGCTAAGGATACCCGCGAACCTCTTTTTGATGGTGGCGAGTGAGACCTGGAGGGGACCTAACAGGTCGGGGTTGATGACCGAACCTCCGACGTTCCTTCCGCCCCACGCGGGGACCGCTGAGCCACGACTGGCCACCTTCTGGGAGGCGGGGGGGACCTTCGGGGCCGACCCCGCGGCCGACCGGAGCCCGCGTTCCCTGCGCTGCGCAGCTGTAATTTCCCGGGAGAGGAGACCCAGGCGCGCCCCTGGGTTCCATCCAGTGTGGTGTGAGGTTTTGGTTTTATTTCACAAGTGGGACGCCTTTCGGGGACTCCCACGAGGTCCTTCGGTCCCTTAAGTCAGACCTAAATTGGCCATACCTAGAATGCGACTAAAATCTATCTATCTGTCATCTATCTATCTATCTATCATCTATCTATCTATCTATCATCTATCTATCTTTAAGTTTTTGTTTGCTCTAGGTTTATTGTTATAAGCAACCATGGCGTTGTACGATTCTGCGATTCTTTTAAACATCCTATCAGTTTGATCAGTTGCACCTCCAAGTATTGGGGACATGGACAGGCCTTTTTAATTTTTTTAAGCATGTTTTGAAATTTGCTGTACAAATATGGAGGAGGAAGTGAGACACGCAGGGTTCTGTTTGTGACATAGCGTGCGGCCGCCCCATCCTTCTCTAGAAGCTTCCTCACACACACTTTGGAATCGCAGTGTCGTCTGGGGAGGACCTTTAAAGACCATCTTGGTAAAACCTCTCCCTTCCAGCTGTGGAAACTGAGCTGGACATTCAGGGCTTCTGGTATCCCAGGGCTCCTTCTGACACTTTTTTTTGGTGGAATTTGGAAAGTCAATACATTTGAAGTGCATAGAAAAGCGCCAGATTCGCCTTGGTTGCCTCGGAAGGTGGTTTCTTTCATTGAAAAGTTGGCATGTTCAGATTGTTCTTTTTCTTATTTTGTAGACAGCTCCTGAAACAGTATGGTTTAAATATGTAGTGATGTGTTAGTTTGTAAGTATAAAACATTGTGAAGGTTCTCACTATAGAACAATTAGAAAATAGAGAAAAGCACAAAAAAGGAATAGAAATCAGGCATAACCTTCCCACTCCTCAGATAACCACTGTCATCATTTATCTCTATCGGTGTTCATGTGTGCATTTCTTATATACATACCGTATGTTTATTCACTTCTGTATATTTATGTTTTGTACAGCCCTAGTTGGTTTGGCTCAATGGATATATACCGGATTGATGTCATCTTGTGTATATATTTATAACCTGTCTTCCCGTAGGATATTGTCAGCATATATCCAAGCCACTAAAGTTTCTTCAGTATGATTTTAATGGCTATGTGTTATATACTTGGGCCACAACTTATTTATCAATTCCATATTGATCTGTAAGGTTTCTATATAGCCCGAGATTTTCTTTTCATTAAGATTTGTTCAAAAGGTTTTTCTATTGTGAATTTTAAATTTATGTAATCTTTCAAGATATCTGAACATTAAATTCTATTTTTTTAGCCTCTAAAGATGCATTTTTCCCTACCAATGCAGTTACAGAATCAGCACTGTTTCAGCTCCCTCAGCCAGATCAGTGCAGTTACACACATAGAGCTGCATGCATGGTCTTTTGATGATTATTTTACATTAGATGTTTTATTTATTCATGTGACTGTTTCTTGAAGCTGCCGCTCTCTTTTCAAGTTCCAGATCTGATTTATAAACCTTTTAAGTCCTGTTTAATCATAGACTTTCCATGATGGAAAGCACCGTAGGTTATTTACTATTTTCCTGTCTTCTGACTTGCTCTTCATGCCATTGAAGAGCAAGAAAAAATAAACTGGGCTGTTACTAGAAAATGCATAGTGGGGAGTGAAAAGGGACAGTCGGGGAAAATTGTCAGATTTGCATGGTGATCCAGGGAGTTTCCAGATGATGGGGACATTACCTGACAGTCATTATTGCCGATACTGCTGATGTGCATGCAGCGCGTGCGGATTGCCTGCTCTCAGCTGCGCTGTCACCCTTCAGAGCGTTTGGTTAGAGGTCTGGGCTCGTGTTCTGTTTCTCTCTTTTGAAGTTAGAAGTTTATAGTTAAAGCCATA
Source organism: Myotis davidii (assembly GCF_000327345.1). NCBI lineage: Eukaryota > Metazoa > Chordata > Mammalia > Chiroptera > Vespertilionidae > Myotis > Myotis davidii. The sequence goes on along the minus strand of NW_006293088.1, from coordinate 4,367,819 downwards.
AAAATCATCTTCGTAGAGCGATGACTGGGAGCTGTGGACTCCATCACTGAAAGCAATACATGGGTTCCATGAAAGCAGGGCTTCTTACTTCTGCACTATTGACATTGAGGCTGGATAATTCTGTTGAGGGCGCAGTCCCGTACATTGTAGTATGTTTAGCAGCATCCCTGGCCTCTACCCACGAGATGCCAGGAACACCTCCCTGAGTGAGAACAACTGATAGAGTCTCCAGAGCCAGCGGTCCTCAAACTATGGCCCGCGGGCCACATGCGGCCCGCCGAAAACATTTATCCGGCCCGCCGGGTGTTTTTGCCGCCGCTGCCTGTCCTGCTTAGCAGCCGACTCGTCCTGGGCCCACAGTGCACATGCGTGGAATGTCTGAGGGACAGTGAACTGGCCCCTGTTTAAAAAGTTTGAGGACCTCTGCTCCAGACATTGCCAGATGTCCCCAGGGGGGCAAAATCACCCCAGTTCTGGACCGCTGCATTAAAGGAAAGCTCCTCTAACTGGATGGTAGAATCACTAAAGCAGTTTATGGAATCTCTTTAGTCAAAATACTAAGAATAGACTATGGTTTACATGAAGTCCGCCTTGCAGTTGGGGAAAGGACTTAGTGGCCTGTTTTTGGTTTATGATTCATTGAATGGTCACTTTCAGCAGTTCTTCTTTGGCATCCCTTTTGTGGCAAGGGATGAAGCAATGGGAGGTAACTTGGAGACTGCAGTTTGCATGCTGAGGATCAGTATCCCAAAAATGTAGATTAAATTATTAGGAAATTTAAATATATTTCCATAGAACCAATGAATGGTGAATAATTTAAGCTCATGATCTAGTATACTGAATAGCACAGAAACAACTGTCTTTTTCTTAAAGAAAATGAGACTTATTGGACTACCCCATTAAAGATTGATGGTAGAAACCAAATTAGTTTTTCTAATAAAATCTCTCTTTTTTTTAAAAAAACAACAACCAGTTCACAGTTAGGTACCAGAAGTAATGGATTTATCTTGAGGAGATAAGGTTTACTTATGAAGTGCTTATGTAACTTTAACTTAATATTTATATTGTAAAGACAGCTTACTGAGCTTCATGGCAAACATGCAACATTATGCAAATTTTCCTGGGTGAAATAAGTATAAGTTCTCACATCTTTATTTGTAAACCATAAGAGTATAGATCAGCCGCGGGCAAACTACGGCCCGCGGGCCGGATCCGGCCCGTTTGAAATGAATAAAGCTAAAAAAAAAAAAAGACCGTACCCTTTTATGTAATGATGTTTACTTTGAATTTATATTAGTTCACACAAACACTCCATCCATGCTTTTGTTCCGGCCCTCCGGTCCAGCTTAAGAACCCATTGTGGCCCTCGAGTCAAAAAGTTTGCCCACGCCTGGTATAGATAGTATAGATTGAATTTTAATGTGGCATACTAAAGTACTGTTTAGTTAGAATTTACTGATAAATAAAACAGAAGAAGAGACATGCTATAAGATTATTTGGTAATAGTTTGGTTTTTTTGAAAAAACAATATCTACATAATTTCACTGGAATGAATGCATGTGTCATTTCAATATTCTTTCTTAAAGAGAATGCCTTCTGTTCCCCACCCCCACCTCCCTGCAGTGTGAATTAGAGTTTTGTACGTAGTAAATCTGGTTCATTTGGAGTGAAATATGCTTATATTTTTCTCAGCACTGCATGGTACTTATTCTTAGAGTCTTGGTTCATGTCATACCTATACTGTGTTTTCATTTATTAGTCCTTTGGAACATACAATAAAGGAGGTTTCACTGAATAACTTACGTTTGCCAGCCATTTTGGTGAAAAGAGTATTTTGTAGCTCTTGCAGTAAATCATATGATAGGCTTTGCTTTGAAAGAACTAAATTATTTCTTGGCACAGCTTGCCTGAAACGTGTATAGCTAAGTGCAACTGTTGGTTTGATTATGGTGGACTGCCTGTCTGGAAATTGGTGAAACCTACAGATTTTATAGGTGCTTGTAAGTAGTTCCTCTAAGACTACATTAATTTCTGATGGGGAAATTCTGTGGCATTTTCAAATCATTTAAATGATGCCATCAAGATTTAAAAAGAGTTTTGAGATTCACCAAACACTAAATAACATACATTAGCATGAATCCTGTGCATTAATTACCCAAGACCTTATTAAGATAATGTAAATTAGGCAAAATTTGGAGTATGAATATAAAAATGATATTTTAAATGTTTCTCACTCTGTGCGGATTATTTTAGGGACTTTGCCATAATTCTGAAAGACCTAGCTTTAAAGTTCATCTGAAAGTAGGAGTAGTTTTAAAAAGGAGAGCTCTTGCCCTAGCTGGTTTGGCTCACTGGATGGAGTGTCAGCCTGCGGACTGAAGGGTCCCAGGTTAAAAAAAAAAGGAGAGCTCTTGGGATAAATTTAGATATATTTTTTTTAATCCTCACCTGAAGATATTTTTCCATTGATTTTTAGAGAGAGTGGAGGGGAGGGAGAGAGACAGAGAGAAACACCAGTGTGAGAGAGACACTCCGATTGGTTGCCTCCTATATGCCCCCGACCAAGGCCGGGAGCCTGCAACTGAGGTACTTGCCCTTGACCGGAATCGAACCCAGGACCCTTCAGTCTGCAGGCCGACGCTCTATCCACTGAGCAAAACAGGCTAGGGCTAAATTTAGGTTCTTAATGGTGAAGCACTTGTCGGAGGTCACTGAGTAGGTCTGTTCACCTATTTGGAGAGATAAATATTGTATCAACACAGTCGCCTAGTAATTTAATTGAGCCTGACCTCAGTGCGCTGAATAAGCCGGATCACAGATGGATCACAGATGGATCACAGAGACTGGTATTTCTGGCAGTGGCAGGGGCAACTGGGATGTTTTGAGATGAAGACTAAGCAAACAGTCTGAGATTCTTTATGTTAATAGCATTTCTCCTAATGCAGTAGGTATTGAGGGATAATGTGGTATAGTGGTTGAGAGAAACCCTTCAAAGTTATCTCTGAGTCCTCCAGCTTTTTTTAAAAATCTTCATCCCCAGCCTTGAAGGAAGTCTGTGCTGGGACCTTCTTTTCCATTTGGGGGATGCAACTTTCTATGTAGCCTCTCCTCAGTCTCTAAAACAGAGCTCAACACCTTTCTCTCTTTTTTTTATACATATATTTTTAAAATATATTTTTATTGATTCCAGAGAGGAAGGGAGAGGAGAGAGATAGAAACATCAGTGATGAGAGAGAATCACTGATTGGCTACCTCCTGCAGGCCCCCTACTGGCGATTGAGCCAGAAACCCAGGCATGTGCCCTTGACCAGAATCGAACCAGGGACCCTTCAGTCCACAGGACTATGCTCTATCCACTGAGCAAAACCAGCTAGGGTTAAACACCTTCCTCTTAATCGCTACTCCTGACTGCTCTGCCTTTAAAATCTGTTCAGTCAGTCATATTCCATTTGTTGGACTTTTCACGTCTTCATTTACCTCCTGTTCAGTTAGAAAACATATTCTGTGGCTGCCCTTCCCCACCTCTGTCCTTCCTCCTTCCTGTTGATTTACTCTTCCTAAACTGTTAGACATTCGTTTGTTTGTGATCTCCCCTTCCCCTCCCCAGTCTGAAAGAACTCCTGGCTCCACATTGCTCATCCCAGGTGGCCAAAGCTACCTTCCTGATGGGCAGTCATGAAACCAGGTTTTCCCCAGCCTCCTGCCTACATGTGTTCATGGGCTCTGCCTCTAACTCCTCTTCCGTGGTTCTCTGAAGGCCTCCAGGGCTTTGGAGTGGGGTGGGAGGGAGGTTGTGTGGGATAACAACTTCTTACACAATATCTGGGGAGCCTTAATTATAGGGTCAGGTTTACATTTAACCTGGAACTAACTCCCTACCAACAGGACTATCCCATGTAGTCTGTCACTGCTCTGCTCCTACTGAATATGGGGGAGGGGCAGCTGTTCTCCCAGTCCCTTCCATCCCTTTCACAAAGCCAAATCCTTCACCATCTCTTCTCTCTGGATATTTCTTTTTGAGTCACACTAGTTTTCCACAGCCAATAGCACCAAGAGACCATCTTCCATTTTTATCACAGATGGGGAGGCATTTTTTTTTTTTACCTTGAAATGACTGCAAGTAATTTATTTTGAGGAAGCATACTTTCCTTTAAAAAATAAAAACTCATGTATGTACGAGAGCTTCTTAAACTGTATAGAAATACACCGGCATTGCTATTTAAAAATGCTCTTGAGAACAGAAGTAGGGACATATTTAGAGGATAGACTTCAAACCTCAGATTTTACTTAAAGTAGAAGAGTTGCTTTCTACCAAAATAGTAAATACCTTAATAACCTTGGGAGAAGACCTAAAGAATCTTGTAGTGATATGTGTGGCTTAGCAAAATAGATTTGGCATAACTTCGATTTTGTTTTAGGTTGTTCACTTATGAATTTAGGAAGCCCCCTTGTCATTTATATGTGGTTTGTAGAACATGAGTTTTCTATGTATTTTATCCTGTAGGAAAATCCCAAAGAGGTCTGAGTGGCCACTTGTCAGGTGACTATATTAACGTTTAGAGAGTTTTATGTGAGAAAATGAATACTTAGTGCCAGGACCAGTGTGTGATATTGCTGAAGCTTTTGTCCTTTTTTTCAGGAGATTCAGAAGACCTTGTAGGGTTTCTGAAGACCTCTCAATTTTGACTGTTTAATCACAAATGTAAATCTGCATTGGCAACTCTAGTGGAAAAACAACAAAGGTGTTAACCGAGAATGCATTTTATTTTGGGAATTGTGAAATGTGGCATTTTATTTTAGAAGTTTTGTGTTTAGCATCTGAGTGTTAGGAAAGAATTGACTTAATTTTCCTTTTATATACCGAAAGTTTTTGCACATCTGACATGAGGGAAATGTTAGAAAAGGATAGTTTTACTAGAATAGGAACTTCTTTGACTTCATTGCTGTTTTTCAGAATGTGCATTCAACAGTTGCTTAAGTTGTGCTTTTCCTAGGAGAGATGGCAGTTGTAATAATAATCTTGAATCTGTGGCACAGTTCTCATCAGAGAGTAGTGACTGGCTGGAAAGCATTTGTATTTTCACCCACCCCCTTTTCATATGAGTTTTTACCAGTTAGTATTGAAAATAAGGAAAGGAAGTTAACTTTTTAATTCAAGAGTGTTTTGATTGGATGGAGTTACTTCATCCAGGAAAATTGACAAATTTTTTTGTTTTTAATATCATCGGAAGGAGTAGCAAACTGTTAGTGAGAGTAATATGTAGTAATTTCTGTAGAGAAACTAGATAGTTTCAATTGTGGGGTGGGAGGGAATTATTGTAGGAACCCTAAACAAAACTTAAACTTTGTGATGTAATAAATTACATGTTCAGTGCCGTGTAATGACACAGATGCATACATTTAATCAAAAGAAAAAGGGAGAGCATGTGTTAATAGCTATCCATAACGTCCGCCAGGTAAATGATAAACAGTCAGCAATTGCTACACATTTATTGCTAAGCCAGCTCTTTACTAATGGTGGCTTGGAGCAGTATATTTTGAAAATTTTCCCTTTAGTCTCCCCCCCCCCCCTTTTTGAAGTAGATTCTAGTGGAGGAAAATACCCCCAAAGTGCCATAATCTAAATTTAGACTTATGGTGCTTTCCTGGCATATCCACAGGTTTCTTATTTAACATTTTGCTATGGTGCTTAACTTAGATATTGCAAACAAAAGCTCTAATCAGCATTATTTTCTCATTGGCGCGGCTCTAAAACCATTCAGAACAGCAGACCCTCTGCCTTTCCTGTCTGTTAGTGCGGAAACTGTGCTGCCTGAATCAAATCCCCCACCTGGAGTAAAGTGCTAAACTCTGCTTCCTTATTTAGGTCTGCGTCAGGACACTGCTCTATGAATTTGGTGAGTCAGGCCCCAGGATCTATGTCTGTGGCGTTGTGGGCCTCATTGAGGAAACTGATTGATTGAGATGGGAGAAATGACTGGTTTATTTGCGAGCTATTCTATTCTCTGTATCTCTCACATACTTTTAGGTGGGGAAATTCCTGTGTGGTCTGCTCTGTTAAACAGGTGCCTTTTTGCCTTGGTAGAGATCATTCTAGGGCAGTGGTTCTCAACCTTCCTCATGCTGCGACCCTTTAATACAGTTCCTCATGTTGTGGTGACCCCCAACCATAAAATTATTGTCATTGCTACTTCATAACTGTAATTTTGCTACTGTGATGAATCGTCATGTAAATATCTGATATGCAGAGTGTATTTAGGTGACCCCTGTGAAAGGGTCGTTCGACCCCCAAAGGGGTCGCAGCCCACAGGTTGAGAACCGCTGTTCTAGAGGGTGAGAGTTCACACGCTCTAATTCAGCAACTCACCAAATATTTGCTGTATTCCCAGTCTCTGTGTCCTTCACACACCCACACGTGATCTCTTTATTCTTTTTAAAAAAAATATTTTTATTGATTCCAGAGGGAAGGGAGAGGGAGATAGAAATCAATGATGAGAATCATTGATCAGCTGCCTCCTGCACGCCCCCTACTGGGGATCGAGCCCGCAACCTGGGCATGTGCCTTTGACCAGAATCAAACCCAGGATCCTTCATTCTGCAGGCCGACACTCTATCCACTGAGCCAAACTGGCTAGGGCTGATCACTTTATTCTTTAAGTGATAAACATGTCAGGTTTGATTTTTTTTTCACTTTAATTATTTTTTAAAATTCTCACCCTAGGATATTTTCCCATTGATTTTTAGAGAGTAGAATGGAGGGGAGGGGAGGAGAGGGAGATAGAGGAAGAGGGGGAGGGGAGAGAGAGAGAGAGAGAGAGAGAGACAGACAGACAGACAGACAGACAGACATTGATGTGTGAGGCACATTGATTGGTTGCCTCTCATACACCCCAGACCTGGATTGAGTCTGTAACCAAGGGCTGTCCCCTTGACCAGAATCAAACCCAGGACCCTTCAGTTTGTGGGCTGATGTTCTGTCCACTGAGCCAAACGGGCCAGGGGTGTGTTTGTTATTTTAGAAAAGGAAAATGATTTTCCATCTAGCAAATTCTTGGGTAGATTCAATATTTATGAATTACATGCTTTTGCTTAATCCAATGAGTAGTAGGTGCTAAATGTTTTCATATTGATATCTAGAATTTATAGGCTGTAATTTGATGATTCCATTCTTCTGGTAGGAATTCTGAGTGGTAGTTTTTTTTTTTTATATAACATAGTATATTAGTTGTGTTTGTAAATTAATAGAAATGCCTGTTGAGAAATTTTCATAGTTTAGGTTATATTTCCTAGATTTCCCCCTAGATTTTCCAGACTTTTCACAATATTTTTCCAGAAGTTTCTGGATTGCAAGAATCTTTTGGTCAGAGTAAGTTAAGAACAGTGTTAAACATTATAGATCTACTCCACTAGTAGCTTAATCATCACTGTGTTTGCCACAATGATACCTTTTAACATGAAAGCTCTACTTGATGTAGTTTCAGAGTAATTCTTATGTAGGTCATTAACTTTCTAGGATTCCTTTCACAAAATGATTTTTAACACTTTTGTTTATCTAGTCCATGATTTCATTGCATTTATGATCTTTTATATTTTGCTATAAACATATTAGTTCTCTTTTGTTTACTCTTTGTCCATAAGCTATATACTGCTTTCTGAATCTTAAAATTTAAAGTTTCTTATGAGTCAATGCTTCAGTGGAATTCTTTTGTAACTTCAGAAAGTACTATTAAATAATTAATATTGGGGACCTCTAAGTGAATGTTGCAAATTTAAAGAGTTATTTTACAAATAGCCCCAAAAGATCTAAACTTATTTAAAAAATTTATAAAATGGTAGCTACTTACAGGTGAACATATAAATTAAATCAAATAATTATTTTTCTAGTTCTCTCCTCTCCATCCCAGATTTAAACTAATTTTAAAAAATCTGTTACTGCTTTTACTTTGCCTTTCATAGAGTTTTGTAGTTTTTACAAGACTCCAAGGGGCACACATGGCAGTTCAGCCTGGTGTGTGTGTTACTGTTTGTCTTTCCTTCAATCAGCCTATTGCAGAGGGTGGGTGATAGAGAGATGGCTGGGGCTGCAGGACTCGGGCAGCCTGCATATCTCTATTTGCTAGCCTCTCACCCTCCATTTCAGATGAGAGCAGCTTAACAGTTGTTAAAGTTGTCTTGACACTATAAGGGACCAGTATTTGAATAAAGACCTGAAATTTATTATTGCTATATTGATACTGTTCATGTATAATCAATTCATCTTTATGATACTAAGTTAAATATTTGTAAGGATGATTTGTCCTAGAATTTGGAAGCAATATAAGTATATGTATATTATTAAAATCTTGGATGTGTAAAATCAAGATCAAGCTCTTATTTTTCTGGGAGTGTATGCTATTAGTAAGGAATAGTTGGTGATAAAAAGTTACATGCCCTATGTCTGCCTGCTGTCCTTTCTCTGATAAATGCCAACGGGTGAATGAGAGGGATATATAGAAATATTCAAGAAGGTTTAGTCAGGCATAGAAATCCAGACAAGAAACTAAGGCATAAGCCAGGGTCAGAGAAGTCCTAGGGATTTTAGGAAAACTAGAGGCCCTTAATTATTTACCACTTAAACTTTTTGATAGAATTGTTAAGTTTTAATGGTATGTGTGGAAGATTCCTCTGTGCCTCTACCCGTGGTTCTCAACCTTCTGGCCCTTTAAATACAGTTCCTCATGTTGTGACCCAACCATAAAATTATTTTCGTTGCTACTTCATAACTGTAATGTTGCTACTGTTATGAATCGTAATGTAAATATCTGCTATGTAGGATGGTCTTAGGCGACCCCTGTGAAAGGGTCGTTTGACCGCCAAAGGGGTCGCCACCCACAGGTTGAGAACCGCTGCTCTACACTGATAGGATTGATAGTTCGAGTTCTCACATTTGGTAAAACTTTGATTTGAGCTATCTGTATTGGGTAAGTGGGTATGTAGAAACAGTGCTGTGAAGTCAACACCGAGTATGAAAGTTCGGTAGGATTGCCATGACACTGGCACAGGGCTTTGCGGTGCTGGAGGAATCTTAAGGAAGTTACTTCAATAACTTTTTAGAGTTTTAGAGTCTACAGTTCATAGGTGCTCAGTTGGGATGGTGTTTGGGGATGTGTAGATGGTTTGATTGTCAAAGTGTGTGAAGGCACTACTGGCATTGGTTGTACAGGGCAGTGCTAAATGGCCTTAAAGGAAGGGACAGTCGCTCAGTCCAAAATGCAGTGGTCCTCAAAGTCTCAATTCTTTTGTTGTAACAACATCTCTTATTTTTAATAAAAAATATAACTTAAAATATCATTTGAGAAGCGTTGGATTTGCAGTGCGTTTGGTATTGTAGAATATTTTAGGTATATTATTTGACATTGTTGTAAGCTAAGAGGGAGAGAGAAAAAAATTAGGGTCTGGTTTTTAGCCATTAGGATTTGAAATGATTGACAGAAGGGTCCAAGCATGTAGATAAGTAGTGAACTCTAAAAAAAAGACGTTAAGATCCTTTTGTTCTCTGGAAAGAAATGATGAGTGCATTCCTATTTGGACAAAGAGGGAATGACAGTGTAGAAAGAAGATTATTAATCATGTAACAATCTGAATTATATTGTAAAATTTTTATTAAGGAAAAGTTGAGATAACAATAAAAGAACAATGGGCCCTCTGTATTTACAGGTTCTGCACCTACAGATTCAATCAATCAAGGATTGAAAATATTTTGGGGCGGGGGTGGGTTGGGGGGGAGTTAGGTTGTTGAAGATCTGTACCATGGAGTTAGGTTTACAGTGATGATGATTGCGTCTATACTGAATATTTACAGACTTTTTGTCCTTGCAATTATTCTCTAAACAATACACTGCAACAACTATTTACACAGCACTACATTGTATTAGGTATTATGGGTAATCTAGAGATGATTTAAGTATATGGAAGGATGTGCCTATGTAGGTTATATGCAGATGTGCCATTTTATGTAAGGTGCTTGAGCATCGGAGGATTTTGGTATCTGTGGGGCAGTTGGGGGTGGGGACTGGTTCCAGGATTGATACTGAGGGGCTACTGTACTTTGATACTTTAGGTATGTGGTTGCAGATGTCAGGGTATCTCAGTTGTTTGAATTGCGCCTGTGAGCTAGCAACTGCAAAATGGGAAGAGAGAGAAGAAAATGTTGTTGTTTTTTTAAAAAAGAGGGAAAAACAAATGGAAAGCACATGAAAAGAAGGAGGCAGCATCTGAAAAAAAGGGCAGTTCTATTCTTTCATGTCCTTAGGATAAAAACCCTGGTGTCATCTCTGACTTTTCCTCTTTCATACCTGAAATCTAATCTGGCATCAAATCCTGGGACTCTATTTTCCAAATAGATAAATGT
>NW_006293088.1:4347073-4357244 GCF_000327345.1 Myotis davidii | reverse complement strand
TCAATCAAGGATTGAAAATATTTTGGGGGGGGGGTGGGTTGGGGGGGAGTTAGGTTGTTGAAGATCTGTACCATGGAGTTAGGTTTACAGTGATGATGATTGCGTCTATACTGAATATTTACAGACTTTTTGTCCTTGCAATTATTCTCTAAACAATACACTGCAACAACTATTTACACAGCACTACATTGTATTAGGTATTATGGGTAATCTAGAGATGATTTAAGTATATGGAAGGATGTGCCTATGTAGGTTATATGCAGATGTGCCATTTTATGTAAGGTGCTTGAGCATCGGAGGATTTTGGTATCTGTGGGGCAGTTGGGGGTGGGGACTGGTTCCAGGATTGATACTGAGGGGCTACTGTACTTTGATACTTTAGGTATGTGGTTGCAGATGTCAGGGTATCTCAGTTGTTTGAATTGCGCCTGTGAGCTAGCAACTGCAAAATGGGAAGAGAGAGAAGAAAATGTTGTTGTTTTTTTAAAAAAGAGGGAAAAACAAATGGAAAGCACATGAAAAGAAGGAGGCAGCATCTGAAAAAAAGGGCAGTTCTATTCTTTCATGTCCTTAGGATAAAAACCCTGGTGTCATCTCTGACTTTTCCTCTTTCATACCTGAAATCTAATCTGGCATCAAATCCTGGGACTCTATTTTCCAAATAGATCCAGGATCCAGCTACTTCTCACATTTTTTCTACTACCTGGGTCAAACCACCGTCGTCTCTTGCTAGGTTGGGCCATTAGCCTCCTAAGAGGTCTGCTTGCCTCCACCCCATTCTCTTACAGTCTCTTTTCAATATTATTTTGAATTAGCAAAACATGGTAGTTAGCCTATCATATACTTTTAAGTACCCCCCTGGCATCGTGCATAGTTACTACAGTTATTGGGCATATTCCCCATGTGGAGTCACATCCCTGGGACCAGTCTGTAACTTGCAATTTGTAGTTCTTAGTCTCTTTAAATCTAAGTCACGGTAGATCATTCCTGCCACCTTCAGCCTCCCAGTGGCTTTCCATCTCTGGATGGAAAAGCCGTAGCCATTCCGGTGAACAGTGCTTATCTTGCAAAACATTGTATAGCTCTTTCTGAAGATCTTTCATTAAAAACATTTGTATTTTGTTGTAGGATTTTTTTTCGTTCTGTTCCTCGAAGAGAACACCCTGTGGCCAGTGGTAGTAAATCCACCTCCAAAAACTTAGTGAGAAGCAGGTGAAAAACCTGGCATTTTATTCACTCCGGGACATTTTATTCACGAGATTCCTCCGAGTGGGACCAGCCAGTAGGCATTTGTGGTAGAGAGGGCCAGGCATGCACACCTCCTAGGCCACTAATCTCATCACCGTTAGACAGTGATTTTGCATTTGTAAGTTGATAATAATTTACAAATGAAAAGGATCAATTATATTCAGTATAGAATATATACTAAAGAAGGACATGTATCTGAGAAAGAAGCTCAATATTAAATTTGAAAAGAATGGACTTATGTGCTAACCTCCAGTTTTCTGAAATTGTGTTCACTGAGTATTTACTTACGAGTTTATATTGGTTTGGCTAGACTGAGCTCTTCAACAAGATGCAAGTTATGGAATCCTTCCCTGTGCCAGTATGAATAAAAGCTAGTTTAGATGACCAGGCCCTACAGGTGATCAGGGGAGCGTGGTTAAGTAGCTCCAGGGAAAAGGAACCCCAAACTGCCCTTGTTCAGGACCAGGGTAAAATGTGAAGCCCCGTTCTGCATGAAGCCGGCAGGGAGGATTTTCTCCGTATGCAGAATATCATTGAGTTACATGCTCCTTGGTTTATTAACAATTGGAACATACAGTTCTAAGGTGAGCAGTGTCTTTGGGGCGTAGGAATAAGAGATTATTGTAAGTAAATTCATGAAGTAATAGAATTATGCTTAATGGTGTGTGCATGTATACATGCTGAAAACTTAGACTATTACAGTGGGAGTGCTCCTGAAAGTGGCATGATTTTCATTTATCGTGAAAGACTTCAGTTGACTCGCAGGACATAAGTTGCAGAGAGGACTGTTTTTATAGATTGTCATTTAAAAACAAGTATGTCATGTTCACTTGTAAGAAATGATTTTATATTGTTATTTTATTATACTATGAGTATATTGAAGAAGAAATGTAAAGGAACAATTGTAGTTCTTTCCAAACAGCTTTTAATAAAACATTTGCATTTTACTACAAGGTTTTTGTTCTGTTTCTCAAAGAGAACTTGCTATGAAAATGTTATTGAATCCGCCTCTACTTCAGGAACTTGAAAAACAAAATAATGTAAAGGGATCTATTTGTGTTTGTATTCAACTCAGTATTGATATAAGTAAGAGAAGGACATTAAATTGCATAATTTATGCAACAAGGCTTTGTGTTCATATGAACAAAGCTAACATTTCTTCTTAGGAATGATGCAATTCCAAAGCAAAAATTTGATGTCATTCTAATGAGTCTGCTTTCAATTGTAGAGTACAATGAAGCCCTGGTAAAGATTAGCAAGAAATCTTTTTTATTGTAGCTAATAAATCTGTGAAGTAAGCTCTCAGCATAAATCGAAGTTGATCGGGCATGGAGTTGCTTTATGAATAGCCCTTTGAGCAAACTCTACAGTTCTGTATGTGGTTTTAAATCACTGTAAATGTGTAGGCAGGTACATATTACAATTGTCTGTTTTTCTTTTTAGGGCTCATGTAATCAAAGAAGTTTTTGTTGTGTGTATCTTTTCAGAACACAACAGGAATTGAAAATGAATCAGGTGAGTTTAAATATAAGAATTTATACAAATACATTACCTAGATGTTAGACCAGTTCTTGATTTCTAAAAGATAGTAGCACACAACATTCATTCCTCCCAGGTTTTCCTTTCTGTTCTTAATGCCATTAATGAATCCATTGCTTTCATGGTGTGCATTTTGGGGGCAGGGGTTGGCATTTCTATGGAACCCTGAGTAGTGGACTCATTCATTCTTAGGGACCTAATTCAGATTTTCTTTCTTCCTTTCTTTCTTTTCTTTTTTTTTTTTTACCTCTCCACTGCTACACTCTGGTGTTAGTTATTTGTTTTGTTTTGAGGCTTACTAAGCTTTTATTTTTAATACTTTTAATTTCATAATACCCATTGACTGAAAAGAGAATATTAAAAGTTTTGTTGTTTTTTTAAAGACCAAAATTGATCAAATGGGAAACTTTAAGATGCTCTGTCTTTGAAAAACCTGTTCATGGAATAGAAACAAGAGGGCAGATATTGAAATGGAAGATGTGCTTCACCTTTCAGGGGTTTGGGATTACCTGGAGATTAAACAGTTCTGCTGTGGACATTTCTGTAGCCTCAAGGGTGTTCTGATAAGTAGAACCTGTTATATGGATTTAATATATTGTAGAGTAGAATTCTTATTTTCTGATCTTAATATTATTCACTTGCAGTTATAGAAATTTATGAGTGTCAGAAACATTCTCTTTTGAATCTTTATAAACACATTTTTTAAAAAAAGGACAGAACTTAAATATGTGAAGTCTATAATTTTTAGTGCTTAGCGTAAAACTACCAGTCTGGAAAATATTTGTATCCCTCATCAAGTGAAACTTGGGACACCTTTTTATCAGTTGCAGGTGCCTCTAACTGAGATCACAAGTCCCATTTTATTAGGTGGCCAAGTTTAATAAATTCAGTCCTGTGTTGCATTGAGAGATGTGAAATTTTTGGAATGGATTCTTTGATTTCTTTTTATTACTTTCTTTATCAAAATATGTTTATGTTAATGCACAGGACCATACGTCATAAAAATGAATCTGGTGAACACATGGGGCACGTGGTTTCCATTATTTTAAAACTTGCAGATTTACTGACATGCTTTTGAAGGCAAATTGTTTTTGAAATGGTAAAATGGGGGAGGGAAGGAGAACAGTGGATTTTCACAGTCATTGCCCATAAAGTTCTATGCGTATATGTGTCATAGATTTCATATATTTTCCCATTTTAAGACTGATTCTTAATGTGAACCTTGTCACCCAAAGGAACTTGCTTTTCTAATGGCCCAGGAACTGTTGTTAGTTAGAAGTCTTGATTTTGGATTAGAATGATCATGAAAAAAAAAAAAAAAGGAACGACCGTGAAAGTTTCCAAAATGGAATCTAAATATTGACGTTGCTTTTGTTGCCTCATTGTTCAGCAGTCATTATTTCAGTGGCTACAACTTTCACCTTAGGCTTAATAATGCTTTAATCCTTACATCTTATTAGGCTATTAGTAGTTCTAATATTTTATTTCTTTGACACCTCACACATTCGCTTCAATATTTCATTTATATCAAATGAACTTGTATTTAACGAAAGTCCACATGCCATTTAAAAGAGTTGTGACCATTTCTTTTTTTGGCTTTTTTACAGTTTCATTTTGCGTTTGACAAGTTTTAATATCAGATCTGCAGAGGACTGCCTTTGATGCTGAATGCCAAATATCAATGGGAAAGGGTCCTCTTATGTTTCTAATGGTTAGCACATTTCTGATGTGGGTGTAAGTTAAATGGCCTGGTAGTAATGAAACTTTTATTTGTATTATAAAAAGTCCACTTTTTATGAGTAAAATTTCAGCATCTTTAGTTATATTTTCTTTATTTGAGGAATATTAGTTACATGATATTTAGTCCTGATTATTATGTCGTGGCAAAAAATCTGTGAGTGTTTCTGAATAGTTATCCCAGTGATTTTTAAAAATTAAGAATTGTTTCAGGACATTTTATGTTTTTCCCTCTTGTATTTATTCTTCTCATTTGCAGCCAGTGAAAATGAGCAATGCATGCTTCAAAACTTCTAAATAACTATACAAAAGTGTAGATAACCAAAAAGTTTTAACTTGAACCAGATTTGTAATTCAAATCTTGATGGTGAGTTTAGGGTTAGATTTTTCTCTCTAGGGACTGATCCATATAGCTTTGATGAATGTTAGCTGTCAGATCTGGCTCTTGTAATGGGTGTGGTCTCTAAGACAATACGCAGCATCATTCATCCATGTGTGCCTGACAGCCAAGTTTTAGGGACTAAAGGACCCTAGGAGTGAGCATACCATATTGTTTACAAGTTAGTCCTTTAGAGGAAACGAGAGTTCAAAGCCCCAAGCGTGCTGGTATTTTAAGCACTGACTATTGAAGCAGCCCCTGGACTGCTCAGTGTTACCAATGCGTTTCGAGTGGTTGCTTGCGAGGCTTTCCCTCCATTCCCAGCCCTGGGATCCTGGAGCCAAGGCCCACTTGTTCTTTATCCTTCTTTCTCTTCTGGCCTGTTCTCCACTCAGCACTTACCCCTTTAGTACTATCTCTTGTCTTCCCAACTTCGAACCCAGCTTGCTTTCCATGTGAGCCTTTGTTCCTCTAACTGAGCCCAGGCCTGACTGGCAGGCAAGAGGAGCAACTCTCTACCTCCTTCCCTCGCTGTCCATTCTCTTTTCTCTCCATTTGCAAATCATAGATATCCTTTACTCCACTTACTTTACACATCCATCTAAATATTTAACTTCGAGATGTTCCACTATTTTTCTCCTCTTTTTTTCTTCGATTTATCTAGCAGAATCCAGAACTTTATAAATGGTTCTTTCGTTGAAGAGTTTAGAATGCTTTATAGAAGTTCCTCACCTCCTTTTCTTCAATGTCCTTCGTTATAACGTTGATGAGATGCCTTAGGAAGTTAACTCTTATTTGTATCACTTAGCCCTATGCTAAAATTGTTTCATTTTACCACATTGCACTTAAAGTTGCACAATCTATGAATGACATTAAATGAGGACTTACTGTACTTTTACAGAACATAAAAGTGAGTGCAGTTCCATAATGCAACTATGCTCAAAGTAGCTTACAGTAGGTATGTTAGAGTTTAATGCCATATTCCTATCTGTTGAGTGCTTACCCAACATGCCAGGCATTTTGTTATCGCACATACATTTTCTTATTAATTCAGTCTTCATACCCATCCTATGAAGTACAGGCTTTTTAACCATTTTATGGATGAAGACATTAAGGCCCAGAGAGGTGGCTTGGCCATGATCATTCAGGCATGTGGTAGGTCTCTGATTCACACCCAGGCCTGTAGATCCCAAAGCCTGGTTTTTGCTCACTGTGCTATATTGCTATATCAGGATAAGCTGTGTGATGCCGTGCTAACAGGCTGCTCCAAAATCTTTGGGGCTTAACACAGCAGCCATCTATTTCTGGTTCTCAGTACACATCCATTGTGGCTCTGCTATTGTGGTTGCTCAAGAACCAAGGATGATGGAGGCTTTGTCTCAACACATGTCACTTCTGTTTACATTTAACTGGCCAAAGTTAATCATATGGCCACATGTAATTTAAAACTCAGGTGGGGGGAGCAGAGCATTCCGTCAAGTGCCTGGGAGGAGAGAAGAACTATAATATTGGGGTATAGCCCCAATCATTCCAGCTTTATTGATATATATTTAATATATAACATTCTGTAGTCTTTCACCTTGATGATTTAATACAATGGCCTTGATTACCAATTTATCGAGTCACACTTAATTTTCTAAAAAGAACCTTTGTATAACTCTTATTACTAATATTTGAAACTTCTACCAGTATAGTAGCTTATGATTGCAGCATCTCTCTGTCCTCATCAGTAATCTGTGGTAATGCTAGCAATTTAGCCTTCTAAACTTGTTTTAAAGTCTTACATACAAAAAAAAAATCAAAAGGAAGGTATAATCACTTGATGCTGCATATGTAACCCTGAGAACTGTGATAAGCCATCCATATTTCTATCATCTTCACTGGGCTGAAGTTCATTCATCCCATCACTCCTCCTGCATAGACTGCATCCCAGTGTGCTATGGTTCTGCAGTGAAGCAGAGAGGTAAGGGCCCTGCTCTGCAATTTACACACTCGCAGAGGGCGGCAGTGCCAAAGCAGGAAGATAAGTTCAGACAGTGAAAAGTGCTGTGAAGACAGTGCAGCAAGGTAATGTGATAAAGAACGCTGGGTGAAGGTAGGGGGAGGCTCTCTGGATTACATGGTCAGAGAAGGCCATTCCAGAAGGGTGAATAACAATAGAATCATAATAAATTAATAGAATTCTTAATAATAATTGAATAATAGGCCCAAGTAATAAGCAAGAACCAGATATATGAGGATCTTGGGAAAGAAAATTCTAGGCAGAGTGAGCAACAGACAGTACAAAGGCCTTGAGGTGGGAATGAGCTTGCTGGTTCAAGGCACAAGGTGTAAGCCAGGGCTGGAGCTGGGCAATATGTGGGACTCAGACAAGATGAAGTTAGTATGTGAGGCAAGGGCCAGATTTATAGGCCCTTAAAGGCCATGGGAAGAAGTGTATTTTTTATTATAAGTTCAGTGGGAAGCCACTGGGCAGTGACATACTTTGGTTTTCATTTTTAAAATAGCATGCTCACTGTGCCATGAGACTGGATTGTAAAGGGGCAAGAGTGTAGTAATGTGTTTGTTCACTACTGAGATTAACACCATATTTGAGGACATTTTCTTCACTTGGACAGCTTAATGGACCTGCCAGCTTTGTGCAGGAGGGTATTTTTTAATGTTTCAGAACTGTTTGACTGCTTTTCTTTTCCAAAGACGGTATATAAGATTTTCTTATCTATGTCCCCATCTGTTTATTGTTATTGCAGTCTTACTCATTCCTTAACCACATATAATTTAATGCTATTTCAGTAAACTGAAGCTTGTTTGATCCCCACCCCCATCCTTTTTGCCCCAAGAATAGTAAAGAGTCTTTATTTCAAGTTTAATCGGAGTTGTTCACAGAATTTGAGTATTTTAATACTCTTTAATTCTTGGATTTTTTTTTGCTGGTAACAATGATTACTATGGTGGTTATTAGTCTGTGGTAGCAATAATATATCTTATTTTGAATATATAATGATATGTCTTAATATTAAGCAATATTACTCTAGTATTAGTTTTGATCAATTGGTATTTAAAAATCTTGGTGCTTTAATTAAATCAATTAAATCTGATATAATAATTTATGGCCATTGTCTGGGTAGAGTGTGTGAAAGAAGTACTTCCGTAAATTTAAACGAAATGCCAGGAGAATTTGCTTATTCTTATATTTTAAACAATGAAAACATGAGTATATGCTGTCTATGTCAGGGGGTACATGCAGCTTATCTACAGGAGGCCCTGCCAGTGTCATGCTGTAGAGCAGAGTTACTTTACTCATTCCAGTGAGTTTATCTGAGTGTGAGGAGAGGGAGTGGAGCAGGCTGGTTCCGAGGAGCAGAAGGGCGGGGGAGGTGAGTGGTCAGAGCTATGGGGTTGCTCAGTGGTCACTGCAAGGGCAGACCAGAGTAGACTTACTCAGGGAGAAGGGAAACTGAGCATTTTGAATTGGTTTTGAAAAAAATCTCCATTAAAAAGTTGTTTTTCTATGACATTGGTATTTTTGTTTTTTTATTTTCTAGGAGATTAAAGTTTCATTTTAACATGATTTAAAGAGGAAAGTGTAGGATTTTTTACTTATTTATGTGCAGTAAAATGTACTCATTTGGAGTGTATGGTCCTGAATTTTCACACTGATGTTATCTACCACCTCTGTCAAGAGGTAGGACATTTCCATCATCCCAGAAAGTTCCTTGCTGTGGCTGTGAAGTTCTCCCCTCAGCCTCTGCCTCAGGCAGCCACTGATCGACTCACTGTCCCTGTGGGTTGGCTTTTCCTGTTCTAGAATTTTTCATAAATGGAGTCATAAAGTACGTGCTCTTCTGTGTTTGTCTCCTTTTGGTCAGCGTAATGTTTGAGCTTTATCCAGTTGTGTATATCAGTAGTTTATTCCTTTTATAGAAAATACTAGAGGCCTGGTGCACGAAATTTCGTGCACTAAGGTGGGGTCTTTCAGCCTGGCCTGTACCCTCTCACAGCCTGGGATCCCTCAGGAAATGTCTGCCAGCTGGTCAGACATCCCTCTGACAGTCCGGGACCTCTTGCTCCTTACTGCCTACCTTGCAGCGGAGGCAGGAGAGGCTCCCGCCACTGCTGCTGCACTCGCCAGCCATGAGCCTGGCTTCTGCTGAACGGTGCTCCCCCTGTGAGAGCGCACTGACCACCAGGGGGCAGCTCCAGCATTGAACATCTGCCATCTAGTGGTCAGTGTGCGTCATAGCGGCCGGTTCTGCTGTTCAGTCGATTTGCATATTAGGGTTTTATTATATAGGATTTCATGGGCCATCACCTGACCATCTAGATAAAATCTCTTCATACCATGTTTCTAAAGGTTAGGGGAAACCCTGGGATGGCTTTCTATCTTTAATTTTAGATAGTTCCTCTACTTTTTTCTAATTCTAAAAATATATATTGTGTGAAAAATTGAAACCACTTTTGCTATTTTAGCATATTATTAACATTGAATTGCATTTTTATAAGTAATTACTTATTTCTATAAGTATAAATGCAAATTTGATTTTTCATACTTTTTAAAAAAGACTTCCAACTAAGATGGTTTCTATCCATGATGACTTAAACCTCAATTAATGAGTGTATAGTTGAGGAAATTAATGTGTTTAATAATGATGGCACTTAAATTTCATTTTGAATCACATATTCTACTAAATTTATAAATTAGCAATTTATAAAATAAAATCAAGCACAATGTCTTTCTGAAGATAATTGAATTATTTTTGAAATTTGAAAAAAATTTAGGAACTTGAACAGTATTTCCCTATGTAATATAGAAGACTGTGGCAGGAAGGGTTGCATTTTATGTTACTCTGATATAAATGCTTCGGTAGAGAAGGTGTCAGGATTGTTTAGCTCTGCCTCACTTTAGTTACCTTGTGACTCACATTCCACCTTCAGTCCTGGCTCTGCCAATCCAGCTGCGTGACCTTGAGCAAGTCACTGACTTTTTGGTATTTGCTTTCTCACCTGTTAAATAGGAAGAGTAGTGCTGCCCACCCCATGCAATTGTGGTCAAGAGCAAAGTTAATAAACATAAAACACTAAGGTTAGTTCCTGGCATATATGTAGGAAACACTGTGTATCATCATTCTTATTTTCAGGCAGTAACTAAGTCTTGATTCTGCCTTTTTAAAATACCTTCTTATCGAGCTCACTGTTCAATTCCTGGTCAGGGCACATGCCTGGGTTGCAGGCTCGATTCCAACTAGGGGGCATGCAGGAATCAGTGGA
>NW_006293088.1:4336574-4345573 GCF_000327345.1 Myotis davidii | reverse complement strand
TGTTTTTGATGTTCTGGGTCTCTCTGACCCATCTGCAGTTTGTTAGGTAATTTTCAGGTTGCAAAGGGCCAGTTCATTCATATGCAAAAGCCTCTGCGCACAGCTTGGGTGGGGCGGGGTCTCAGGGAATCAACAGGGCGGAGCAAACAGCTATGGCTGCTCCCAGTCCTACCTCCTACCCTAAGAGGCCCGGAGTCTCAGTGTCCCTCGGTAATCACTGTAACACCTCTGAGAGAAAGCCGCCCTTGAGTTCCGCCCGATGCCAGACAGTTCAGTTTCTCCCCGTATGAGTCTGGGTCCCCAGAGACTTGCCTGGAATTGGAGTTCAGAGTGGGAGCGTGTGTCTCCCTCCCGATTGAAAAAGACAACCATCCTCACTTGCCAGCCCTTTCCACGCGCGCCTCTGTACCTCTGCACTTTACTTCTGCATCTCCTCTGAGTCTCAGTGTGCTTTTCTCTTTCCTTCTAGTTGTAGAATTTCCACTCAGCCAGCCTTCCTGTAGTTCTGGATGATGTCCGTTTTGTCTTTTGTACTTTTGAAGTGGTTGTGTGAGGCAGCAATATCCGGTGTTTACCTATGCCGCCATCTTGGTTTCTCCTCTCATCATTGATGTTTCTATCTCTCCCTCTCCCTTCCTCTCTGAAATCAACAAAAAATGTATTGACAAAAACTTTATAATAAAATAAAATAACTTCTTATCACTGTCACTGCTTGAGTTAAAACCCAAACATCCCTCGTTTGGGCTGTTATAGAAACTTCCTAATTGATTACCTCACTGACATCTCTCCCCATTGAATCATTTTCCCCGTGCCTTAAGTACTATACTTATACAACATAAAACTGACCATATAGGAAATCAGAGAAGTGGACAGTCATCATGAGTTGTTTAGAATGTCTTCATGGATGATCTGGGATTTGAACTTGACCTGGAAGGATGTAGAGAATATTGACTGGCAGAAGAATTGAGGGCATAAGGACCAGTGGCCTGGGTTCATTATCACCTAAAAGCCTGAATTGTGAAAGCCCCAGAGGAGTAAGAGATCTAGTTTGGTGAAGGGAGGAGGAGCCAGAAGTTGGTGCCTGTAGGGGCCAGGGAGTAAAATATGGAATAGAAAACCTCATGACATCCTGTCACTCCCTGACCAAAACCTTCTGGTGGGGTCCCACCACTCTCTTCATGCCATCCAGTCTCTGTGCCCTGGCCCTCAAGGCTCTGCAGGTTCTGGTGGCCACCTCTGCTTGCTCCCTGGGTCACTCTGACCTGGCCATAGTGGTCTCTTTTCCTGAACATGCCAAGCTCTTTGTCTCCTCAGACTTCCCCTGGAATGCTCAATCCTTAACACGTGGCCTTATTCATAAATCAGAACATTTTGAAACCTAAGATTAATCCCATTCCATTAGCCAGCAGAATGTCATAGCTTCCCCCAAACTTTCCTCTCCATACCTAAGAGTGAAGAAGGCAGATAACATCTTAGTATTATTGTACAAACTAGCTCAGGGACTTCCCAGGCATCCCCGGACTATAGTGTGAGACCCCACTGGAGTCTGACTATGTGGACTTGATCTTGGCTCCACTACTTTAAAATCTTGTAGTTTAGGGAAGTTACTTGACAGAGCTTCGCCACTGCATCGTATTTGAAAGTTCAGACCCTGAAGCCCAACTATCTGGGTTTGTACTCTAACTCTGCCACTCATTAACTACAGCTATGGGCAGGTTTCAAGTTTCATCTGTAAAAAGGGGGATCATAAAATTACAGCCAGAGTGGTAGTGTAAAGGTCAAACGAGGGAATGCATAGAAAGTGCTTGGAGTAGTGTCTGAGTGGCCTGCACACTTGGTCCGTGTTAGCTTTGGTATTGTTGTGAGGGAATGCATAGACAGTGCTTAGCATAGATCTTGGCCCAGAGGAAGGAATAAATGTCGTGCTCCCTAAGTTCTCCTGCACCCCCCAACATGGCAGAGGATAGTCGTCCTGGGTTAGAGGAAAGGTGTTAGGAGGAAGCAGCAGAGGGCCCTTTCAGATGCTCCCTCCACAGCTGGAAGAAGTGGAGAGTCAAAGTCTCTCTGAGGTTTTGTGTGCTGGGAAGCAGGAGAAGAGCAATTCCTATAGCCAGTGAGCTTTGTGGGGAGGGGGCCAGATCAGCTTTACTAACTAACCATTGTTTCTTCACCACTCGGCACAGGGCCGGGCAGGCACCCAGGAGTGTTTGTTAATCATTGAGTGGTGGACTGAGTGCAGGAGGTCCGCTTGGCCATTTATTGGGGAAGGGAGTGAATATTAACTACATTTGTGATTGAGGTAAGAAGTTGGAGACATCAAATTAACAGGATCAATTAATAGTTAATAACTAAGTAACTTATGGAATTAGGTATGTTCATTAAATTAACTTAAATTTAATGTGTTAATTACATTTAATACATACCATTCCAGATCAGTTCATTGAAATAAAGAGCTCTTGTGTTTCCTATTGCAGAATAGAGAAGTCTAGAAGTCCTTGTAACTTCCTCCATACTTATCACAGATCAGTGTTAAAAGCCTTAAAATGCAAATGGGCCTTTATTCTGGGATAGCAAGGATGGGGTCCTGGGAGGAGCAGCAGCCAGGTTCCTTCCTAGAGCTTGCAGCCTGGTCTATGGTTGGTACCTTCTGTGTAGATCAGCAAGTGGTAATACATTTCTCCTAAGGTTATTACTCCTGCCTTCCTCACCTTCTCTGCTCTGCACACATTGGTCTTTTGCCTGTCTCTTCTCTGAGCACACGAAGCTTTTTCCTAACTCAGCAGTGGTCCTTGCTGTTCACTTTCCTGGCATTTCACCCCATATCGCTGCGTGATTCTTCCTAGGTGTAGAGAGGTCTTCCCTGAGCACTCTGTCTAAAGTAGCGCCCTACCCTCTCCATTACTGTCTTTCTTGTGCTTGGTTTTCCTTTAGAGCATCAATATCTACCAGGCATCGTATATCTGATTTTATTTGCCTTCCTTACTAGAGGGAAACATTGTTAAGGCAAATGTGATGCCTGAAACATTCCTGACCATAGGAGGGACTCAGAAATATTTTACTAAATTAATTGATTAGATATTGCAATTTCTTGTAGACAATTTCGATCTGGGACCAAGTTGGATGACCCTGTTTACAATATATTACATCTGATACTATCAAGATATATACAAAAAAGAGATTCCAGTTTTATTGAGCGTGTGAGGGATTTTTAAAGCTTTTTTGTTCCAAAGGTTTAATTTTTTTAAAAAATATATTTTATTGATTTTTTACAGAGAGGAAGGAAGAGAGATAGTTAGAAACATCGATGAGAGAGAAACATCGATCAGCTGCCTCCTGCACATCCCCCACTGGGGATGTGCCCGCAACCCAGGTACATGCCCTTGACCGGAATCGAACCCGGGACCCTTGAGTCCGCAGGCCGACGCTCTATCCACTGAGCCAAACCGGTTTCGGCTCCAAAGGTTTAATTTATAAATTGGTTGCTTGAAATTGAGAACATATCATATATTCCAAAAAAGGGTTCTTGTATCAACCCAGAAAAATACCTACCTCAGATGCAAGAAATTCAGGCACACATGGAGAAAATACTTCCTGATAGATGACCCTGCTATTTTATTTCTTTCCCTCCTTTTTCTAAAAAAGATTTCAGTTAGCTTACAAGAATCATTTAGTCATTCAAGTATATAAGTGACAAACATGTCTCCTGCTAAGCATTGGGGTGCAGCATTCAATAACGTATACACCGTATGTCTTCATTGCACTCTGATTGGGAGGTACGTTAAACTTGAAATTATACAAGTAATTGTTTAAAATTGTGATTAGACCTATGCAGGAAAATTAAGGAAGGTTAGAGGATGGTTCTCCTTGGACAGGACAACCCACCTTCTGCTTCTTGAATCACTGATTTTCTAAAAATGTTCCATGCAGTGGAGATTCCGACAGCCTGAGAGGCTAGAGGAAGGCCTTGGAGCTGCCAGGGCTGGATGGCTGCGTAGAGATGGAAGTTGAGTTCTGTTCTAGTGTAAAGGCTCTAAAATAAACAGAGAAATAGCTTTTCCCAACTAGGTAAATGAGCCCAAATGATAGATAATAGACTGGCTGAAAGCAGGTAAATAAAAGGGTAGGAGTTTTCCTTATTTCTTTCCTCTGGCAGCTCTCCTGAGGTCCTTTATAGTCACCGTGTCTCACAAATGTTAATGTACCTGGTCTCCAGCTTACACCGATGTTACACATTTCCTGTGGGAATGACCATTCTGTCTTAGGACCGTCTTCTGCTGACCTTTTCGTGGACCTTTGGAGGTTTTAGGGTAGATGTTCTTAGGTTATATTCCAGCAGAATCTTTTTTTTCTTTCAGTTTCATTAAGATGTAATTGAAAATCTGTAAGGTATTTAAATTATACATTGTAGTGAATTGATAAATGTTTTGAAAGCATTCCCACCTTCCAATTAGTTAAGATATCTATCACCCCTCATATCATATTTATCCTTTGGTGTGTGTTTGTGAACATTTAAGTTCTGTTCTCTTTGCAAATGTCATTCAGTAACAGTGTTATCAACTATAGTCATCATGTTTACATTAGAGACGCAAACCTAATCTAGCAGAATCTTAACTGGAAACCCCACAGTCAGTGGTTATGAGCCTGGGCTCTGGGGTCAGACAGACAAGGTTCAAATTATGGCCCTGAGCAACTTCCTTTCCCTAGGCCTCTTCATGTATGTTTGTGTGTATTGTCTGGAGGAGGCACTGACAGTCCCTGCCCCCTGTTCTGTTTGGAGTAAACTCGATCATGCATGTAAAATGGTTAGCACAGTGCCCTACAAGCAGTCCCCGGGGAGCTTCTGAGGACATAGGATGTTGTTGTTAATAATACTGTGATAGTGTCTGGAAGTATCAGTTTAGCTTAGCTGACTGTCTTTTCAAAGCTCCTGGGGGAGGGGGGTTAAATGATGTCAAATTCTTTAAAATCTTTGCTTAGGAGTCCATCCGAAAAAGGGGAAAAACTTTCTCTTACTGGAAGTGATAGGACTCATAACTCGGGCTTGTACTTGTTAATATTGCTTAACTTATCAGTGTTAAAAAAAACACTATTTTATAGCCTAGGGCACCAACTACCAATTTTATACCTTTCTCCACTTTGAAAAAAATTTATTCACATTTGCATAATTCTAGTTTATAGATTACAATTTTAAAAACAGGCACTATATTTAGAAGTGAGACATTTTTACACTCCAGCTAATTAAAAATACCACAGGGTCATTTTCTGGAGCACATTTGGTATTCCCATAGTTTGGAAGGCACTTAACTTGTGTGTGATGATGTTGGGGCCAAAGCTTCTGAGGCGTATGCACTGCTGACTGCTCCATCCAAGGCAGCAACCCAGGTCTTCACTGTCTGCTTCTGTACATTCAGCTCAAAGCAGGCCCGAGAGACCTTCATTATGACTTGCTCATTGCTGGGGGATTTCTTTCTCTTGAAGCAGCCTACTGGTAGTTTTTTAAACAATTGAAATTCAGGGAGTACTCAAATTTGGATGATATTCTTTTCTTGGCACAAAACTTTCTCAAAAACTACAAGAGCTTGATTGTTGTGGGAAAATTAATCTTTTTACCTTAGAGTTTGCTTTTTGCCCACGTTGGTTTCTTTGAAAGTTCTTGAGGAATGTTTCCCTTTGCAGTAAAATAAAGAACACTCGGACTACAAAACCCAGCATTCTTAGGTGTCATGATACACACATGAGTTCTTTAGGGTCTATGTGGTACCAGTTAACAGATGCTTGGTTTCCCTTTGACTTGAAAGTTATTTGTAAAATAACAGTCATGTTTTACCAGTTGTATTAAATTTCCCCTTTTCATCCCTTTTTATACATATTTAATAGTAATCTTATTTCTTAAGATTACAGTGAATTTGAACATATACTTTGGTTAGTATAAAAATGTCTTTCTTAGAGACTGTGTGATATTGTGGTGACTTTGCTATTTAATGACTTGGTAGATGGTGGTGAATTACTGTTTCCTGGAAAGTTGTACTTCCCATGAAGGTCCAGAATAAGTTACAGTGCTCTTGGTTGGAATAGTCAAGGCTCTGCCAGGGGTATTGGTGGCGGAGATTAAAGCATGGATCAGGTGGGGTCCAGCTGGCCATTGTGGCCTTTACAGTATGTGCTGAAGGCATTCACTTAATAAGGAGTGTTGATTGTGAGTTTTTAAATGTTCTAAAATGCTGATGGTAGCCTTTGACTTAAGAGTAAGTGTAAGCTTAAGCTGCCAGATTCTCTGGGAGTTTAAAGCAGTATGGTACCAGAGATTACATATTTTGAAAATGGCTGTGGGTGGCTGGAACAAAACATTAACACAGACATGCTTGAAGGTCAGTGGTTTCCTTTGGAGACTCACAAACAGACATCAAAGCAACTCTGAAATGCTTGACATCATGGGCTTGGGCTTGGGCTTGGCTTGCCAGATTTAGCTTTCAGTTACATGTTTGCATATTTGCTTATTGGACCAGAAAAAAACAAAATGCTAACTGGGATTTCTTCGTCTTGCTATGATCCTTCTGTTTCTTGACTTGCAGAACACTACTGAGCCTGTGGCAACCGCTGAGACCCTGGCCCAGGTACCCGAACATGTGCTCCGAGGACTTCCTGAGGAAGTGAGGCTTTTCCCATCTGCTGTTGACAAGGCTCGGATTGGTGAGTGCTAGGGTCCGAGAAGGAGCAGGGAAAGGGATTGCAGGCTGCAGGCAGACTTCCTTTGGGGCATTTAAGGTAGGGAGCTCCCCATAAAAGCAGCAGATTTATACTCCGACTTAGAAGATTAGGTGGTGTTTATGCAGTTTCCAGTCACGAATCCAGGGTGGACATAGATCTTGTGTGTTTGATCTTATTTTTATGTTTTAATCTTCGGTTGTAAGGCAAAGGAAGTAAATGATAAAAAATGAGTCAAAGTACAGTCTTGGAATATATCATGTTTATATCCTGTGGTTTTTTTTTTAAAGATGTGCTTTTGATATTATAATTTATGTATATATAAGTGTGAATAAATTTTTAATAAATGCTTTTTCTAATCCTCATTGGAACCTATTCAGTAACTTGAGCATTTAAATTGTATCATTCACATGAAAGTGTTCCATTTTATAGCTCCACTAATTTATTATTAGCTGTTATCAAACAGGATTCATAGCAGACTTACAGAAAAGTGGGATTCGTACATCCTAGCTGAACAGGACTGGCTGAGATGCCACCATCCTGCATGTGAGGAATCTGAGGCCCGAAGATGAGGGAACCTGTTGTCAGTGAGAGCCACTGCTGGGCACCGGTTCCCTTGACTCCGGGTGGCCTCCTGCCATTTTAGCCGCTGCTGCTTCTGTCTGTTTGCCTTGTGGCCAGTTCAGAGGACTTAGAAACACCTTAAGAACACCACAGAACAGCATACTTCTTAGCTGTTTGAAACTCCGCAAAGTGAGTTGTCCCCGTAGCTAGGATTTTAGGAAACAGTGAGGAGAGGATTTTTCATTTTGAACAAACAAACTTTAAAAATATTTATTAAAAAACCTATATTTCTAACCCTTTATAAAAGCAACTCATGTTCATTGGAGATCATTGAAGTCTGTAGAAAAATAGAAAGAAGAGTTTAAAAATTATTTGTAGTTTGACTATATTCCAGTATTTTTCTCTTTAATTGTGCTATTCTCCAAGTATTCGTGATTGTACTGTCCAGCTAATTTTACATGTAAAAATTAAAAACAAGCAAATATATAAAACATTCTTTTTTATTATAAAACAAAATAGGTTTTTTAGAGGCTATTTGGAAAATATAGAATATAAAGAAGAAAAATAAAAATCACCGTTGAAGACTTAACTTAATTTGCTTTCACCTGATCTTAGTTGATTTAACATCTTGCTTTTAGGCTGTAGCCTTTTAACTGTTTTGTGAAACTGAATTGATTTTAGTGCTTCAATCTATTTTTTTTTCTTTCCACACCAAGAAGGGTGGTAAGACAATCTGAGTCACAGCTCCAGATGATAGCGACACTGTTAGACCTTGGTTCTTGAGTTTGGCAAAGACAGAATTCAGAGCCAAGAACTTGAGTACAAGACGTTTATTTAGCCTTTTAGAAAAAAAAGTCACAGAGGCAGAAGAAGTGAGCCAGCTGGGCTGCGTGGACTCAGGAAACAAGTTACAGAAGCAAAAGAAGGGCCCTTGGAACTTAAGAGAAAGAAAGCGAAAGATACGGGCCTAAGGAAAAGAAGAGGATGGAGGAAGGCACAGGTGTGCTCTAGAGAGAAAGAGAGAGCACACTAGTGCTTCAGTCTTTAAAGTAACCACATACGTTATAAAAATACTGGTTTTCTTTTCTAGGTGTCTGGGCCACTAAACCAATTTTAAAAGGCAAAAAGTTTGGACCATTTGTTGGTGATAAGAAAAAAAGATCTCAGGTTAAGAATAATGTGTACATGTGGGAGGTAAGGAAGAATTTTGTGTTTGTGTTTTTTTTTTGTCTATCAGAGTTCTATACATTTAAACAAAATCTATTCTCTTAGGATCTGACATTCAGAAATTAAAACCACCATTTTAATGTGTTCTTTAAAAATCAAGAATATTTTTATTAAGTACAAAATGTGTTTCCATGGATGCAGACTGCTGTTTACATTTGTATTTTGAGACTGCTTGGCCATCCTCAACAATACTTGTCAGATCCACTCTTTGTGTCCCCTGTTCAGGGCTTTGGCTCTGCAGCCAAGACTTCCGTCTGCCACTTTACAGGCTTCCAGATAGACACCATAAAAGACACCCCAAGGTGGCCGCAAATAAAACACTGTTCGGGTCCTCTGTATTTTAGAAAATCATCTGTGTTGCTGGAATGTTCAGAGTTGAATATATTTAGCACATGGCACATTTATATTGTGCTTTGAACTTTTCAAAAGCCTTTTATTCGGTTTATTTCATGTTCTCCCAACAATCTTGGAAGAGCAGAACATTAGCACCCTCTACAGAGGTG
>NW_006293088.1:4333737-4336546 GCF_000327345.1 Myotis davidii | reverse complement strand
TCAGAGCAGAGGTGAACTCCTCCTTCCTGTGGGGCCCAGGTGTTGAGAATGGTGTCGATGCAGAACTAGAATCCACATCTACGGACAGTGAGGCAATTAAAAAGGTTTCATTGGTTCATATCCTACCGTTAGCTTTGTGACTCTGGCGAAAACCCTCAATTTTAAAATGAAGAGAATAAAAAATATCTCATTAAGGTAGCTGTGAAGACAAAATATGTTGTTAACTGTTTCTTGGAGAGTTGCATGCGAACTCACCAGTTGTGTGGAATTTAGTTCAGATGCGGTGCCCTCTGGAAACTCCTCATGTTCTTACAGGAACGGAGTGGTGTGACTCCTTTTGAAAGTAAGTGGAGTTTTTCGGTTGTGAGGAAAAGCATTCCAACCAGATTGTCTTAAATTGAGTCACATCTGTTTCACATGTAAACATGCACAAGCCTAAAAATGAAATACGCATAGGAAGTGTCTGGATACTTTACATCAAGAAGTTCTGTGGCGTTTGTACGTTTGAAGTATACTGCGGTTCTTCTCAATGTTACAAGCAGTGTTTCTTAACTTGAAATTCCGATGGCTTCTCCCAATAATTTTGAGTTCTTTGTTGTGAATCCCTTATAATAAATCTAATGGCAGTTAACCCAAGGGGCTTTAGGAATGAGGACTTACCCTGAGGATAATTACATTTGCCATTTCACCACTTTTGAGGTAAGAGAGTGCTATATTTGTAGAAAAACTGCCCAGTCAAAATATGCTATTACCCTAAGTGGTCACAGTTATCTTGACTACAAAATTATGCTCCAAACCGCATTTTTAATTTTACAAGTTTCCCAAGGGAAACTAACA
Source organism: Myotis davidii (assembly GCF_000327345.1). Taxonomy (NCBI): domain Eukaryota; kingdom Metazoa; phylum Chordata; class Mammalia; order Chiroptera; family Vespertilionidae; genus Myotis; species Myotis davidii. The sequence continues at coordinate 4,335,709 of NW_006293088.1, read as the reverse complement.
AATATGCTCTTCTGGGTTAGTGCTCACCTGAGTGAGGATGTCAGGGACCCAGGAAATGTGTGCTTTACTTCTGGGTATAGAATGCTAAGCTAGTACAAATGCCACTGATATTAAACCCAAGTTTATGGTACCTATTTTACCCAACATAGCAGTTTGATATTTTTGGGCATATTGTATAAATTATTAACGGTGCCTTTTCTCCATTAAGCTTTATTTATATTAAAATTTCTGCATAGTATGAATTCATAGTAGCTTGGTGAAAATTGTGATTTGGAGTCATGGCATAATAGGGATTCAATTTCTACTATTAATATTCTCTTGTTAGCTTAAGATACTTCTGCTTACATACTACCACAGTTTGTGAACCCTTATGACATTGCCAGTTCTTGTGGGTCAGGTATAAAGATTTAGTTTTTGTCAGGGCTGGCTTTTCCTTCCTCCAGTTAAAAAACAACAACAATCTGGAGTAGGGGTTTCAGGGCTGGGTGGAAAAGGTGAAGGGATTAAACAAACAAACAAAACAAATCTCTAGACACAGACAGCAGTATGGTGATTACCAGAGGGAAAGGAAGTTATAGTAAGATAAATGTTGATGGAAGGAGACTTGACTTAGAGTGGTGAACACCCAATACAATGTACAGATGATGTATTATAGAATTGTACACCTGAAACCTATATAATTTTTATTAATCAGTATCACCCCAATGAATTAAATTTAAAAATCGGATATCATTCACATAGTTCCAACAACAGGGTATATATTCCATACAGAAACCCTTAAGCCTTTGCTCTATTAAAAGTAGATATATATGACATATATATGAAGAAGTAGCATTTGGCAAAGTACAGGGAGCATAAATTATCTACATACTAGAGGCCCGGTGCATAAAATTCATTCACGAGTAGGGTCCCTAAATCTGGGCAGCGATCAGGGCCAATTGGAGCCTTCTGGCTGCTGGCCGGGGCCTTCCTTCATTCCACGCTGCCCCCTGGTGGTCATCGCACATTATAATGAGCGATCAAACCCCTGGTCAAACTCTCAAGGGGACAGTTTCCATATTAGCTTTTTATAAAAGGCTAATATGCAAATTGTCCCCTCAACCGGGAGTTCAACTGCTCACTATGACATGTGCTGACCACCAGGGGGTGGTGCGGAACATGGCAGGTGTTGGCAAAGCGCTGCAACCTCTCACTGGCTACCTGGGGCGGGGGTGACGGGGACAGAGGTGCAGTGAGAATGTGGGGTGTCTGCTGAGCTCGCTCTAACTCCCCCTGCTACCATCCCCCAGGACGCCAGGGCTCCCGCACTGGGGAAGCCCCCATGTTCAGGTGCCAGGCGCTCTCAAGGAGCCTGCCCCGCACCTGCGCGGCCTCTTTGCTGGTACCACAGGGGCCAGTTGGGCTCCCCACGGGTTCGCACGGGAGCCGGTCTGCAAGGCTGGCCGGGAGAGAGCGCACTGGCCTCCTGGCTTCCGTGCGGCACCGCTGGGTGGCCAGAGGCCCACACTGTGCCCCGGCCCGTGGTGTCTGACTGCACTCACCACATTTCCATGTGGGGACTCAGGCACCATGACTCTGGCGGAGGAGGTGCGTGGGGTCCTGGGGACCCAGGTGCTGCCCAGGGCTCAGAGGTCAGCTGGAACCTGCCCTTCCATGCCAGATACTCGCACTTCGATCACCGGCCAGGCCTAGTGACCACACCTGTGCACGAATTTTGTGCACCAGGCCTCTAGTCCTATCTAATAAAAGAGAAAGATGGTAATTGGCGTACGACCGCTACCCTTCTCATTGGCTAATCAGGGCTATATGCAAATTAACTGCCAGCCAAGATGGCGGTTTATTTGCATACATAGGGGCAATGATGGGAGGCCATAGGGGAAGGACGGTGATTGGAAACACAGGCGGAAGGCAAGAGCCGGGAGGCACTGACCCTGGCCCTGGATCGGAGAACCGGCTGCCTTTGCCCGCCTCT
>NW_006293088.1:4329582-4332278 GCF_000327345.1 Myotis davidii | reverse complement strand
CTGCTGCAGTTAAGTATTTTACCCTTTTTTCTCTATCCTGATCTACAATAATAATCTGCTTCATGTTGGTATTTACTGCTGTGTTGCTGACAATTACCTGAAAGAGAAGTTGAGGTGCTTCACTGGGCTGGAAAAAGTTTAGCTAAATCAGAAAGCAGGTCTAATTAAGCAGATTCATCTGCGTCTATAAAAGGCTAAGTTGACTCACGCATGCATGGTACATATAAAGGTCTTGCTGGCGCTAAGTTGACTCACGCATGCATGATACATATAAAGGTCCATCGCATGTGTGTGTTTCCATCTGTCATTGTTGATTGTGAATTTGGTTGACACTTCTATTATAGAGAAAGGGCGAATAGCAATATTAAAATATTTCTTCTAATTAATTTCCTTTCCATGTGCGTGAATTCGTGCATTGGGCCACTAGTTTCATATAAAGAAGAAAATAAGAACCCAGGTAAAATTTAGAATTTCTCCATTAATTTATTCCAACCTTGGTGTTACCCACTGACTTGCATCAGTGCGCCTCTTATTAATGTAACAGAAATTGCTTATCATTAAAGTCTCATCTTGGCATTTGTTCTTCAGTTAAAGCCCCTTACGAACATCTTATCTTTTAGCAGCCTGGTCTTTTGCCCCCACTAGAACTCCATTTTAAAGCTAATCAAAGACAGTGTTAAATTTCTTTTCTTGAGCCCCTGGTTATCTATCACAGTCTTAAGTCCTCTAAGCTTTCACTGGAAACATTCTATTAAACCAGACATAACAGGAGAAAAACAGTAGAGTATCCTCGGGGTGAATGCACAAAACAGGTTCTCCAAAGAGGAGAACATTCTTTGATCAGTTTCTGGAGGGGAACTGCTAGCCAGGTGAAATGCTGGCCTACATGTAATGAATGCTTCCCCTGCCCACCCCACACCCACTGAACGGTCTGCAGGATTCTAAAACAGCTTTTGATGAAAACCTTTCAATTCACTTCCATGGGGCTCAAATTGCTTCTGATGAACACAACTTTTGAATTGCTTTAATGTGTTTTTTAAAAAAATAGATTTCTAGAGCACTTTTAGGTTCACAGCAAAATTGAGCAGAAAGTACAGAGTTTCTTTATAAACTCCCCGCCCTGCGGCTGTGCCCTGCCCCTGTACACAGCCTCCCCCACTGTCAACATCCTGTACCTGAGTGGTACATTTGTTACAATCGATGAACCTGCACTGACACATCATTATCACTTCAAGTCCATGTTTTACAGTATGGTCCATTCTTGGTGTTCACTCTAATGTTTTGTTTTGTTTTAACTTAGGAAGGTTGTACACTCAGTGCAAAATCACATAAACAATATAGAAAACTATAGACAGGAAAGTAAAAGTCATCTGTGAACATGTTGGTAGACATTCTTTTAACGGTTTCTCTGCCTTTTGTTTTTTTCTGTCTCTCACATACACGGGTATAGAAACAGATGCTTTATGCAGTTGACATCAGACAGTATATGTAGTTTTGTAATGTGCCTTTTTCTTTCAATATGTTATGGATATATCTGTCAAATATTATTTATATCATTGTTTCTTTCCTTTTTTTATTGATTTTTTTTAGAGAGAGAGAGAGAGGGAAGGAGAGAGATAGAAACATTGATGAGAGAGAAACATCATCAATAGCTGCCTCCTGCACTCCCCCTACTAGGGATCGAGCCCACAACTGGGGCTCGAATCAAATCAGGTGACCTTTGGTTCCTGGTCCGATGATCAACCGCTGAGCCACACTGACTGAGCTACATCATTATTTCTTATGCTGCTTAGAATTCTATATCTTCCACTGTTTAACCAGTTGGACATTTAAATAGTTTTAATTTTTTCATGGTATTAACAATTCTTTAAATATGGAACTCTCTCTGTATACGTATTTGCTGATTTGTCTGGTTATCTTCTTAAGATAAATTCCTAGAAGTATAATTGTTAAGTCAAAAGCTACTTCATACATTTTAATCTTTGATAATTTTTTTTATTTTGTTTTTATTGATTTCAGAGAGGAAGGGAGAGGGAGAAAGAGATAGAAACATCAATGATGAGAGAGAATCATTGATCGGCTGCCTCCTGTACTCCCCCTACTGGGGATTGAGCCTGCAACCTGGGCATGTGCGCTGACCGGGAATTGAACCTGGGACCCTTCAGTCCGCAGGCCGACGTTCTATCCACTGAGCAAAACCAGCTAGGGCAATCTTTGATAAATTTTCTTTAACAGACCTCTAGAAGGATTATGCTAATTTATATAAATATCATGAGTGCATATTTCTTCTTAGCTTTTAAAAACCCAATATTAATCTTTTAAACAATGTTTTCCCGCATTGTTATAAATGAAAGCTGATACTTCACTGCTTCTGTTTGCATTATTCATTCAGGTCACAGATTTTGAGTTAGGAGGATGGAGGGGAGAAGTATAATTATATTTCAACTAAAATTGAAAGAGAAATTATATCTATAATGAGACTTACGTAATTTTTTAAAGAAATTTTTTTTCTTTATTGCCACTTTTAAATGAGGATAACAAGCTCCTCATGGAATTGTTTGGCTACAAATTAGATGGTGTATAGGAAATTACTTGATATAGATGTGCTGGTTCAATAAATATTAGTGGAAGCTGAATATCAAAGATGAACACTTGAATTATCATATACAGTATAAAAACATTTTTGTGTAGTTTAC
>NW_006293088.1:4299519-4329173 GCF_000327345.1 Myotis davidii | reverse complement strand
GCTTTTAAAAACCCAATATTAATCTTTTAAACAATGTTTTCCCGCATTGTTATAAATGAAAGCTGATACTTCACTGCTTCTGTTTGCATTATTCATTCAGGTCACAGATTTTGAGTTAGGAGGATGGAGGGGAGAAGTATAATTGTATTTCAACTAAAATTGAAAGAGAAATTATATCTATAATGAGACTTACGTAATTTTTTAAAGAAATTTTTTTTCTTTATTGCCACTTTAAATGAGGATAACAAGCTCCTCATGGAATTGTTTGGCTACAAATTAGATGGTGTATAGGAAATTACTTGATATAGATGTGCTGGTTCAATAAATATTAGTGGAAGCTGAATATCAAAGATGAACACTTGAATTATCATATACAGTATAAAAACTTTTTTTGTAGTTTACTTTTTAAAAAATTATCAATATTCATTTTTGCTTAGAATTTCTTTCTCTTCTAATGTCAGAAGGTATGCGCAGTATTTTGAAACAAACGAGTGGAGGGTGGATCCTGGAAATGACTTGAAAGCTCTCTGAGTCATTTACTCATGCAAACGCATTGGTGGGAAATGCTGTGCAAGTTGGGCTAGTGGAGAAGTAGACATCCTGTCTCCCCTTGAGTCCTTTTGACAGTTTAACAAATGGAAATATAATTAGGTATTGTCTTTCTTCCAGGAACAGATAGGGAAAGGGGGAAGTGGTGTGTAGATCATAGTGTTGGATTCACAAGCTAGATCCCCAGAGAAATAAAGATGAAAAGGAGCCTTAGACAATATGACAGACTAGAGCCACTGGAATGGAGCTGGGACGACAGGAGAAGGCCCATCTCCATCTCTAATGTGTTAGAGCCATAGTGGGCGGGGAATCTGTAGACTCTAACTCCGGAGGGGAAGGGGGGGCGGTTTTAGTGAATGAAAGGTTTATCTCAGCAGGAGACTGTAGGTATGAAGAGGAATCATAATTGCCCTGTGTTAACTCCTGGGGTGGTTATTGCAAATTGAGAGTAGGTAAGGACCTCCTAGGCAGTTTATGGTACTTTGCATTAATTGAATAAGATTTTTTTATTTGTAACATAAAATGTTACAAGTTGGAGTGTGTACTAAATTTTGAATTTGTCATAAAAAATGTGGAAATAGACTTGCTACATATCATTTGTTGAGTTTGAGCTAGGGTGGGAGTTTCATCTGCCTTGGCATTGTCTTTGAGAAGGGATGGTAGTTGGTTCTCTGCTTTCTTTCCACTATCCTAGAAGGTGTTATGGCCCTTGTGCAGTCTAGTAATGTGTAGTTTACATTTTAAAAATTCTGTCCCATTTTAGTGATTAGGTTCTGTGTGCCCGCTACTGAAAGTAATTGTTTGGAAAGCAAAGTTTGACCGAGATAGGATTGTATATAAACACATTTTTTATTGCAGTTCTTACTTATAAGGTTGAGTCTCAAGACAAATGAGAAAGCTACATTATTGTTTTTAAATGTGTATGTGTGATGATGTTGGGAGGAGTAGGAAGAGGAATATTTTAGCTTAGCATTGAGCAGACCTTGGCAGCCTTCATTCAAACTTAAGTTTTCATTCAAAAGACTAACATGCTCTCCCCACCCACTTCCTTTGTTTGCTTAAGAGTTATACTAAATCAGTGGAGAAAAGGTAGAAAATTTAGATAAGCAGCAGAAAAAAAAATATGGCAACTCTACTTCTCAGAGAAAACCATAATTTATTAACATTTATACTTACATAGTTTCAGATTATTTTTTTCTTCATATAGTCATATGTCTAAAACAAAAATGGTATTATATAAGCCATACTTTCTGTAAATGGCTTTATTTAATCATGAATATATTGTGACTATCTTTTATACCAATAATATATTTCCACAACTTCTGGTTATCTTTATTTTCTTCTAATTACAGAAACAATGTGTGCTTATTGGAAAAAATACTTAAAGAATACAGAAATATGTTACAGAAAGTAAAAGTTTCCACATAATTAATCATTTATGCAATAGTACTTTTTAACATTTACTTAGTATTCTGCTATGTGCATGTATTATCATACTGTCCGAATCCATAGAGATTTCCATCCAGGAGTGAATTTGAAACAAGTCTACAGTAAACCACACTGCTATGCACATCTGAGTACATAACATCCTGGTATGATTGACCCAATGTCTCATGAGACTAATTCCTTTAAATGTATATACTGGTCAAAGTGCATGTACATTTCAGTGTGTGTGTTCTCAAGTACTACTAAATTCCATCTAAAAAAGTGACACTAATTTATTCTTTGATCAGCATTATTTGGCGAATATTTGCTTTTTTTTTTTCAAAACTGTAATTGGGTAATGCCAAACAAAGTAAATAAACAACTCTTAGAGTGCAAAATGAAAGCACCTTATTGTGTACAGGTGCAAAAGTAAGAAAACAATATAAACGTACCCATATTTTAAGTAGTTGTGGATAAATGCCCTTTAAAAACATTTTCAATAGAAAAATGACTTATAAGTCAGTTTACAGAAGATGAAAAAAAAATCAGTGCTTATTTATTTTTATTTATTCTTTTAAAAATATATTTTATTGATTTTTTACAGAGAGGAAGAGAGAGGGATAGAGAGTTAGAAACATCGATGAGAGAGAAATACCGATCAGCTGCTTCCTGCACACCATCCCCCATTAGGGATGTGCCCACAACCAAGGTACATGCCCTTGACTGGAATCGAACCCGGGACCTTTGAGTCCGCAGGCCAACGCTCTATCCACTGAGCCAAACCGGCTAGGGCAGTGCTTATTTATTTATTTATTTATTTGAGAGAGGAAAAAACCATCAATGTTGTTCTATTTATATTTGCAGCAAATGTTTACTTTCTAATCTTGTTTTTTTTCCCTTAAGAAACAATTGTTACCAGTTTGATAGGTGAAAATATTTTAATTTGAAGTTATTTTTTTATTATTAGGTAAGTTTAATTTTTATCTTCACAAGGTTTTGGCCATGTGTATTTCTTTGTGAGTTACTTGTTTGCACATTTTAAAAAAGGAAGTTCTGTCAACATAAGCATTTTAGTTTAAGTATGACTTGGCAGATGCCTTAGTCCATTTTGAACCAGAAGGAACCATACATAAAGAATTTATTCAAGTGGCATTCCTTGCTGTTTGCAAAGGTCAGTATTGACCTGGGAGCCAGGAAGTTGGCACAGCCTGTGTTGTTAGCCCAGATGGATGGGTAGACTCTTGATGCCCCCTCCAGCTGCCGGCTGTAACTCGGTGGGGTTTTCCGGTCTCATCTGTGTCTCGTTGATGTCTGTAGCCATGTCAGTATGTGGGTTGAGAGTGAGTGGGATTTGTCTATCCATTGTGATATATCAAAAGACTTTAATACAGTGGTTCTCAATCTTCTGGCCCTTTAAATACAGTTCCTCATGTTGTGACCCCCAACCATAAAATTATTTTCATTGCTACTTCATAACTGTAATGTTGCTACTATTATGAATCGTAATGTAAATATCTGATATGCAGTATGGTCTTAGGCGACCCCTGTGAAAGGGTCGTTCGGCCACAGGTTGAGAACCGCTGCTTTAATCCCAAGTAAGTAAAAAATAACTAATACAGACTGACAGTGTTAAAGACCAACTACTCCATTTTCCTTATCATGCTGACAAACGTGACAAAAATATCTCTTAAACATTTTAAAGTAAAGCAACTTATATTATTTTGGTGTGTAAGGTTTAATTTTTGTACCAGGATGCTCTCCATAATATATCACTTGGGGGCTACTCTTTCTCTTTATTTTAAAGGGAGAGGAGTGTGTATGTGTGTCCTGAGGGTGAGTGTGACAGTGAGTTTTGAAAAGGAGTCTGATATGACAGGGGCAACCTCTCTAGAATGGTGCAAATAGTTGTTTTAGTAAACGGCCATTTTTTGAATAAACTCACTGGGGGTGCTTACAGGATAGTGAAAATATTTTCCTTGGCACTTATGGTGATTTAATAAACTAACTGCAAAGCCCCTTCCAGCATGGTTCCTGTCTCATAGTAGGTGCTTATTAAATGATGGCAGTAATACATTGTGTATAATGGTATTCTTTCATTCATCCCATAGTCATTTATTGAGAGCCTACTCTTTATCAAGTCCTGGTCAAGGTAGTGTAGGTACTACGGGGAGTGAAAAGGCTAAAATGTCTTTTCCTCCTGGAGTTGATACTCTGCTGTAGGGAGACAGTCACTAAGTAAAATAAGTACATAGATGATCTCATACTTTAAAAGAGCATAATTGCTTTGAAGAAAAGTGAATTGGGGGGGATGGGCTGCAGATAGGGAGAGATGGCTTTGCAGTTTTAGCTAGGATGGTCAGAGGAGGGATGGGTAAGTAGAGATCAAGCAGATCTGGGGTTCAACCCATATTTACTACTAATTAATTGAGCGACTTTGGGAAAATTATTTAACTTTTGACCCTCAGCATTGATGTGTTAAAAAAACAACAACATGAATCTGCGGCCTAGGGTTAAATGAGATAATATGGAAAGTATGTAGCGTTATCCCTGTATGGTTAGTGTCCAGTAAGAGGGGCATACCCTGGCAGTAAGGCTCTAGCCCAGAGGTGGGCAAACTTTTTGACTCGAGGGCCACAATGGGTTCTTAAACTGGACCAGAGGGCCGGAACAAAAGCATGGATGGAGTGTTTGTGTGAACTAATATAAATTCAAAGTAAACATCATTACATAAAAGGGTATGGTCTTTTTTTTCAATAGTTTTATTCATTTCAAATGGGCCGGATCCGGCCTGCGGGCTGTAGTTTGCCCACGGCTGCCTAGACACAGGCTTGCCCAACGAGCAAGAGTGGAGGGGGAGCTTTTTGATTCAGAAGGGTGGCTGCAGTAAAGAGTTAGTGTGGGTGGGAAAGAAAAGAAGTGAGTGGCAGGAGCCTCGGCTGTGTGTGTAATGGAAGCATCGAGGTTCTTCCTTCCTAAAGGGAAAGTAGAAGACTTATTCCATTTGCTTTGCTTCTGACAGGTCTGTTACCAGTTGATTTTATTTCGCTGTAATTTTATTTCGCTGCCTAATCAAATGTTTTATAGTCTAGTTTTGGGGAACTAAAACATGTATATATGTATATGCAAAGTTTAAGATAGTTGCTAAATAGATTTTCTTTAAAAGGAAGGAATGTTAAGTGCTGGAGAAGGAATTGGCTGAGATCAGGTGATCAGGGAAAGCTGCTTGCAAGTGTAGATTAGATTTGACTCTTGAAATATGGTTGGGCTTTTGGTCTTTTTTTTTGAAGGATACTGATATTTTCCGTTACGTTCCATAGTACCTCAGGCCTGACAGGTACCCTGCATAGGGAAGTGTTTAAAGGTGAGCTGAGTTTGCAAAAGCATCATACCCTATCACCTACTTGGACGTTAATGCAACTTGTTTACTCACTAACTTCCTGTCAGCCCTGCAGTGAAGAGACCTGCTGAGCTGTGGCGCCTGCAGGACTGGGCGATGTGCACAGCAACCCAGGAAGCAGGGGTTAGGGTGCTGTCAGCTTATTCTTCCAACTCTGTCTTCAGGGAATAGAGCTGTCACTTATCTTTGTGTTCATATTTGCAAAGCATTTGGAGATCATTTAGCATATTTACCATAGCTCTTCAAGTTTAGGAGAAAAAAATTACTCAAGCTCAGATAGAAAAATAACTAATGCGGATTACACATTTTTTATAAAATATATGTTTTTATGGATATATGTATGTGTGTGTGTGTGTATACATACATACATATATATATATATATATAGAGAGAGAGAGAGAGAGAGAGAGAGAGAGAGATACACATATATTAGTACATTTATATTTAAAGGGAGAGAGAGAGAAACATCGATGAGAGAGCATCAACGTCATTCAGCTGCCACCTGCACACCCCTTGTTGAGGCCCGAACCCACAACTTGGGCATGTGCCCTGACCAGGATTGAACCAGTGACCTCCTGGTGCATAGGTTGACCCTCACCACCGAGTCAGATGGATTACACAATTTTGGATAACAATTTTCATCTTTTATTTTTTCTTTCATCTGTTGCTTATTTTGTTTCTTTGAAATGATTTTATATAGTATCTCTATATATAAAAGGCTAAGTGACCGACTGTCCAACTGCCCAACCGACTGACCGGCCAGTACATATGACGCACACTGGCAATTTAAAAATAAACGTTGACTCGCACATGCACAATACATATAAAGCTCTCGCTGGTGCCAATTGCATGCATGTGTTTCGATCTGTCATTGTGGATCATGAATTTGGATGTTTTTGTTGACATTCTGAAGCTGAAAGAAAGCAGTATCGTGGACAGAGTATGTCTGAAGGCCAACTATTGGCACAACATACCTCTGAAGCTGAAAGAAGCCTGCATTGTCGACAGAATGCCAGCATTTGCAATGACTATTCTAATTATTTTCCTTTCGGTGTGCACGAATCCATGCACCCGGCCACTAGTTTGCATATAATGAAAAAGAATTGTTTTAAAAGTTGAAAATAGCCGGGGCCAGTTTGGCTCAGTGGATAGAGCGTTGGCCTGCGGACTGGGGGGTCCCGGGTTCGATTCTGGTCGAGGGCATGTGCCTTGGTTGCGGGCACATCCCCAGTGGGGGGTGTGCGGGGGGCAGCTGATCGATGTTTCTCTCTCATCGATGTTTCTGGCTCTCTGTCTCCCTTCCTCTCTGTAAAAAGTCAATAAAATATATTTAAAAAAAATAAACCTTTAGCATTGATATTAAAAAAAAAGTTGAAAATAGGAACATTTTAAAGATACTGTCATGCCGGAAGCCAGTCCACCCTTGCTGCTTGACACAGTTGCTGCAGGGAAGAAACATCTGCACAGCATATGTTTCAAGGGATTTGGCATATATGGCATACTGTTCTTAATATGTTTGCTCCCCTACTTAGCGCTATGTGTTTTAACCAAGATCACCTCTCCAAGAAAGGTTGTTTCCCCAGGTGGGGATTTTTCCCTGGAGTTAGGGATTAACAGGACTAAGGAAGGGAATAAATCAGTAAAACCCCTTAGCTAAGTGCCAGGCGGGTAGTTAATCACTTTAACTAGGAACAATCACACTTAAGCTACATAATCTTTACTTTGGATAATCTCCTTCAGTTACTTCCTTGTAGTTTAACAGAACAATAGAGTAGTGACCTTGGAATGGAGATAACAAATGCCCTAACCTTTGGAATAGAATGGATAGGACTAAAATCAAATGGTATAAATACAGATGTAACAGGAGAATGAAGAGAGAACCTGGCTGGAGAACCTGACTAGAGAACCTGGCTAGGCTGCTGATCAACTGAACGCTGTCTCCGTGTCATTTCTTCTTTGCCGACTCCGTCCACACCTTGGGAACCCCTGGACCTGCTGGTGTTGGACCCCAACACTGTCATTTTAACAAAGGTATTTTCTTTCTTCTCCCAAGGTATACTATCCAAATTTGGGATGGATGTGCATTGATGCCACCGATCCAGAGAAGGGGAACTGGCTGCGATATGTGAATTGGGCTTGTTCAGGAGAAGAGCAAAATTTATTTCCACTGGAAATCAACAGGGCTATTTACTATAAGACTTTAAAGGTAAGAGTGTTAGAATTAGTCTCTGTTACTCTGCATGCATTTTTGCAAATACCATCTTTATTTGTGACTGACAATAACAACTTTGCAGACTTTGAAAGGATTATATTTGAAAGTGGTTCATCAACACATTGAAGGTCTGTGTTTTTAAATATCCAATTGCCACTGCTTCGTGTGCATAAGAGCACTGAAGCGTGAAGATTGTGTCAAGTAATTACTTGCTGCATCTTTATAGATACTGAGGAGCTAAGCGTGTGGCCGCTACTTCCCTCCTCCTAAGATACAGATGCATTAGGAACTGTCTGACAGGCTGTTTTATACAATGTAGGAAACCACCAATAGCTCTGATAGTTCTGTGCTAACTGAACAATCGTGGTCTTCAGTGTAATGTAGCCTTGGATTAGGTTTTTCCTAAATTTTATTCAGAATTGGGATTAAGTAGAACATGTGTCTTCCTTTGTGAAATTTTTATTTGGAGACATTCATTGCTGAGATGAAAAGAAGAAGAAAGTAATTTTGTAGGGTTTGAGGTGAGGTCACAGGTCACTGATACATCAGGGAAGTTAGTATTAGGAAGCACTGAGTGTGGCTGCATTTCTGCAAGCAGCAGGCCCTGTCTGTCTCTTGTCACTTCTCTCTGAATGCAAATCTGCACCGGTCCTGCATGGACAAGATCTCGAAGGCGGAGTCTTGAGGCTCTAAAGACAGATGATTGTTGCTTTTTGGAATAGATATGTTTGCTGAAATTGTTGTAAGGCAAATTTCTCTTTATTCACTGACTTCTATTAAAAGTGTCATGGATTAGGGGGACAATCTATGAAAAAATGATCTCCATGACATCAAAAACTAGTTGAGCAGGCATTTAGGATCATGGTCAGTATTGTGGCAGGCTGGGTTTTGCCTGTCTGGTAGCACTAGGGCTTCTGGAAGTTTAGTGAGCATAGCTGCTTAATTTTCCTGTCATTTTTAGACAATTGGATTGTCCTCTGCCTCATGCATAGCCACATTCTTGCTTCCAGTCCCTGTAGGAGCGGTGTTTTTGTTGTACTTTCTAATTTAACACTTCTATAGCCCTCTCATTTTCTATCTGCTGTGTTGTAATAGCATGATTCTCTAGTAGGTATTACTATACAGTTTGAAATTAGATTTAAATTTGATTCAAGAATTTATTGTGTTTCTCAGGTTTATTTAAAGTGGGAAGGTATATCTGGTTGAATCAGTGAGGCAGAATCCTGGGGGAGATGAAATGCCAGCAAAGGGATGAATCTGAGACAGTCAAGGAAGGAGAAAGGAGGTTTCAAGGGAGAGCAAGCCCAGGGAGATGTTAGGACACTTTGAAGTTCGGTCATCAGACTGCTGTCTGATAGCAAATCTGAGAAACACTGAGAAGCAGGAGAGAGAGTATTTGGGGGAGTGAATTCTGAAGCTAGACTCCTGGATTAGATCCCAGCTTGCTGTGTGACCCAAGAAAAGTTCCCTTATTTGTAAGATATAGATAATAATTGTATTGACTTCATAGAGTGATCATGGTGATTTCTATGTACTGGTAGAGCTCTGTTGTCTAAGAAGTGCTAAATAAATGGAGGTTGCTATTTTTTGCGAGGTGGGATAATATGGTTAGGGGTGAGGACTGTAGCAGACTGCCTTGTGAGTGGATTTTGGCTTCCAGATGTGTGACCCTGAGAAGTTAATTAAACCATCTGTGTCTTAGTTTTTTCATCTGTAAAAATGGAGTTAATAGGAAAATTAATATATAGTTGTTGCAGAGATTAAGCAGGATGGTATGAGTAAGGTTCTGTGATGTGTACCTAGTCTCACCCTAGAACTCAAAGTTGTTAACTAGCTGCACTGCTGCTATTATTTCTGTCCATCTTCTTCTGAAGTAACATAATTCTGATCTTTGCAGACCTCCCCCAATCCTGACCTTAGATGTTTGCTCAGCTATGCACAAGACCTTTCTACTCCACACCTTGGGACTACAGATTAGGCTTTCTGTGAGTTAGATTCTGTAAAAAAATTACATGTGATGCTCTTCTGGGCTCACCTTCTCAATTGTCACCCTGATAACTGGAAAGTCCCAATGTTGATTTAGTTGGTAATATAATTAAAAAGTATTTTAAAGCTTTAAAAGTTAACTGTTCACCTGCTATCCATTCTTTTCTTCATTCGTTTGACAAATATTTATTGTCTAGTAGGTACCAGGTATTCTTCTATAGTAGTGAACCAAACAAATAAGATCTCTGGTCTCATGGAACTTCCAATTTATGGGGAGGAAGCAAGTGAGTAAGTAAACAAAATAATTTCAGATCTTGATGAGGGTTTAGAAGACAATAAAATGTGATAGAGACTAGGGAGAGGACTGCTTTATCTCTGGTGAGCCAGGGAAGATAAGTCAGAATGAATTCCCCCCACTGGCATGTGTGGTCAGCCAGCCACACAAAGATGTCTGCAGGAAGAGCAGTCCAGGAAGGGAGGTCCCAAGAGAAGCAGAGATCTTCAGGTAGGAATATGCTGGAGTTTTTTTTTTGTTGTTACTGTTTTTAAGGCCATTGTGGTGGGAACAAGGGAAAGAATGTTAAATGAGTCTGGTGAGGTGGGCAGAGTCTGCGGAGTTGTCAGAAAGGAGAAAGAAGTATGAGTTTTAGTCTTCAATTCAGTTCACCCATTCCAGAATTGAGACCTGTGACTTTTAAAAGGTCAGGTTGGGGACTAGATTATAGGGACAACATGGAAGTGCTTTGTGTTCTGTAATTCTGGAGTCTTTTATTTTGACTTAGTGTCAAGAATGTTTTTTGGAACCCTTACCTCTTCTTATTTGGTCTGTTAAAATTTCATGGTTATATTTACTAGTATTTAGAGAAGAGAATATGCTTGATTATGGTGTCTGTTAGAATCCAGAGGAAAAGTTGGAGGAGTTTAAATTCTTTCTGTTTTTCTGGTTACATTTTTTTGTTAAACATCAACATACAGTACATAAAAAAAGAGGTTGTTTGGACTTTTGACTTTATATTTTTTATATGCACCTTTTATATTTCCTGTGTTTAAGAAGAAAAATTTTCGTTTATTATGAAGTTTGACATAAAATCTTAAATGTGCTAAGCAGTAAAGACAAAAAAATAGTACAGAGGCACACAGTGATTGATTTAAAAAGAGAGGTGGTATTTTCCTCTTCATAAAGGTCTGTTATTTGTGTATCTGGTTTAATATGAAGTTGGGAAGTATATAGTTCAATAATATAATCACCTCAGTTGCTACAAAATTTTGAAGGTTATTCAAACAAATCACGTTGCTTTTAATTCATCAACGCACTAGTCATTTAGAAATTTTTTATTAGATTGAGGTAAGAATAGATTCTGGTATGGTATTTATTTATTTTTTTGAGGGGGGCATGTTTTTATATTGTGTGTTTTGAAGTGAACAGTTGTGCTGATATTTAACATCATCCAGTTGCTAGCACAGGTTATACAGGTGGTACCCTCAGAAGCCTGGAGAGGATTGGCCACGGAAGCTTACACTCGGAGTTTGGGAGGAACCTGGAACAGGGCTAGAGGGTGTCTTCACACAGTGTCCTGGTTGTGTTGTTTGGATTAGGAATAAATTGGAAATGCATTTTTTTTTCTCCTTTCCATGTTCTTTACTTTGGTTTTACTTAAGTCTTTACATGTTTCCACGAACTCTAATCATTTCAAATATTTTATGATACCACCATTTCATAAATGCGACTTAACAACAAAAAGTCGAGAAGCAAACTGTACATTTGGAACTATAAATGGTTTATTTAAACAAAAAAGCCTGTTCCTTTAACAGAAACATATCTCATCAGAGTGCTAAAAAGTATTTAATGGCTATTTAATTCATAAAAAATCTTATATATAACTCAAAATCTTATGTATTTTAGCTCATTAAAATCTTATACATGTTAGATTAGTATTTTTTTATGTGTGTTTTGTTTGTTTAGGTTTAACAGACTCAAGAAGGTAAATGATAGTACATTGGCTTAAAGATAAGAAAATGGCAGGTTTTAACCATCTGTGGGGAAGCAAAGGAAATGGTGGCTTATTTTAAAGACTTTAGAATGTTTTAATATTTGAACTACATAAACTGAGTTTTGCAGAGAATGAAACAAAATAATATTTAATTTAAAGGGCATTATCTAGAAGGTATGTTGAACTTAGGAACTATGTTGTTTCTAAACACATCTTGTTTACAAACAAGGGCATCTTCCATAACCTATAGTGCAGTGATCTAAAGCAGGATGCTGATAAGGTGTATAGTTTATTGGCTAATCTATATACCTTATTCATATTTTGTCAATTGTTCCAATCATGTTTTTATAGGAAAAGAAAACCCAGTTGCATTCAGTTATAATGTCTTTTTATTAGTCTCTTTAGTTTGCTTTTATGGCCTTTCAGTTTTGAGAGAGCTGGTCAGTTATTTTGTAGAATGTCCCACAGTTTGGGCTTCTCTTGTGTTTTATTGTGATTAAATTACATTTATTCATGTTGGGCAGAAATCTCCACAAGTGATGCTGTGTTCTTTTCTGTGCATATTATCAGGAGGCACATATGTCTAATATCATTATAAAGATAGTTTTTAACTTTGGAACTAGTAAATGTTTTAGGGGGAGATATTTTGAAACTTCGCAAATATTCTGTTATTCTTCAAATTTCTGCCTATAAGTTCCATCGATAATTCTTGCCTGAATCAATTATTACTGTGATGATTACCAAGTGGTGATTTTCTAATTCCATTTATTTTTAATTGAATTTGTTGGGGTTATATTGGTTAATAAAATTATATAGGTTTAAAGTGTATAATATGTCATCTATATATTGTATTGTTTGTTCACCATCCAAAGCCGTCTCCTTTCAGCACTATTTATCCCTCATTTTCCCTCTTCTACCTGCCTCCTTTATTTCTCTTTTAGTGATTAGCTGGGATCTGCTTTAATGAAGTTTTCCTTCTTATTTATTTGTTCATTCATTCATTTAGATCAGTATGGACTCATTGATTCTTATTTTATTCATAGGGTTTTAGGTAGAATGTTACTTGTGTTGACCCTCTCGGAAGTATTTGAACAGATGAGCCATTGTGAGAGAAACCAGTCAGACATTTCCCTAAATCCTGTTTAGGAGAGTAATCTTTACACTCAGTGTATTTGTTCTTCAGGGTCTTGTTCTAGGTGTATTCAGTATGTTGGTGGTATATGTCCTCACCACTGACATGAAAGTTAAGAATTAATGTTTTAGGAGCATAATACATGGGAGGTATTTTTAGGTATTTCCTTGTAAATTTGTCACGTAAATTCGATGTGTGGTACAGAGGGTGAGACGGTGAATTTTCTATGGACCTGAGTAGAGAATTTGAACTATATAAACAGTGAGTTTTGCAGAGAATGAAACAAAATAATAAATAGGTGGTGGCAGTGCACAGATATACCCTGTCCTTTTAGCTTTTCCGTGATGTAATTAGCGGCGACTTAAAAATGTGCAGTGGCATGTAGTTCTTCCTTATCAGGCTTAACTTGCTCTTGGAATCTGAACCGTGCACTGGTAATTAGATTTCAGCACTTCTCTTTCCAAACCTCCTGGTTCTTTCTAATTGTGCTTGAAATTGCTCATCAGCTAAGTTTCATGAGCAAAATGGTTCCGGGCTTTTCTTTTTTTCCCTTCCGTAAGGCGTTGAACAGTAAGATTCGCAGCATATGGCAGTTTTGAGTTGAAAGCAGTCAGTCTACTAGATCCATAGATGGCCTTATGGACCATGGAGAGGAAGCGGGCGGGAAGTGAGGTCCTCCCTCCAGCAGAGGGTTCCTTCCCGCAGCCGCCGCCCGCCGCCGCAGCGGGGTTAAGAGCCCTTCCTGCCCGGCTGGCCTCTGGCTCGCGGCCCCTCCCTGCCCCCGCCCCACCAACAACCGCCGCTCTGATTGGCTCGGCGCCTGTCTCTTCTCTCCCCGCAGCCAATCGCGCCGGGCGAGGAGCTCCTGGTCTGGTACAATGGGGAAGACAACCCCGAGATAGCAGCTGCGATTGAGGAAGAGCGAGCCAGCGCCCGGAGCAAGCGGAGTTCCCCGAAAAGCAGGAAAGGTAGGAGCCCGCCGCCGCCGCTCCCTCGCCGCTCCGGGCCGGCAGGATCCAGGCCGGGGCGGCGCCCGCAGCTCTCGGTGACCTTTTCCGGACTGACCGCCTGCCCATGATCCGGCCCCCCCGGGCCGCTGCTGAATCACGGCGCCGGACGCTGCGTGGGCTCTTTTCTAACTTGGGGCTGGGATCGGGGCGTGGAAAAGTGCAGGGACCCCAGCGCTGCCCGCAAGCTCGTTGTCACTGCCCCCTCGGACGTCAGGAGAGCCGGATTTACGGGCGGGAGCTGCAGCCTGTGCCTTCCAGCCGTGCACTCCCGGTATATTCTTAGCTTTTTGTGGTATTTGCCAGAGAACGCGTCATAAAGTGTGTTTCCACAGTGACATTCCTTGGCCGCGTGTCCACCCGGGGCTGCAGTAAGGGCCGGTCGCGCTGCGGCCGGGCTGAGTCTGCCCCGCGAGGGGCTGGGCCCTGTCACTCCAGGCCGCTCGGCACCCCCCTCCTCCCGCGGGCCTCCCTTTGCTCTCCGCTTGGGATGGGCCCTGCCACTCTTCCCCACCCCACCCCTCCCCACCCCACGCGGCGCGGTGCAAGATTGCAACTCTTCGGGGTGGGCTGAGGTCTCAGCACCGCAGATCTTCCCGAAATCAGACCATTAGCAGAATGGAAGTTGAGAGTGCGGTGTTTTGTCACTTTTGACTCAACTCCAGTAGTTTTGTTTTATGATGTTTTCAAGCCAAGGTAAAGCGTAGTCACGCTTACAAAAGGGAGGGGATAATTTCCGGTAGGAAAATAGTTTGGTTGCATATATCGTATTTCTAGCTGGCATTTTGACACGTTGAGATTTAAAAAAATATTTTTTATGTGAATTTGTGAATCTTCCATAGAGCCTAGTTTGAATATATGCCAAGGCACAATATGGCAGTTTCTTACTAATATAAAACTCTTTTGTTTTTGCTCGCTTTGGTCTTAAGTAAATTTTTATAGTCATCTGAACTTAGGAATCTGTCCTTTACTCACTACATTGTAAAGTAAATTGTGGAAACAATACTGTAAAATCACAACATAAACTTGATTTAGGAAAAATGTAAAAATGATACTTAAAAGTGTAGGCAAGAAATCCTTTTTGATTTTTCCATTACACGTTCTTTGTATTTCACACTATCATGAGAATAACTCATCCAGGGGACAGTTTGTGGGCCTTTTACTAAATACATCTTCTGTATTTGTTGAATATGATTTTGCTAATGTTTTAGGTCATTAAATAATTTGATCCTGAATTAGATGATCAGGCTCTAGGAAATTCCCAGGTGTTTTTGTTTTTGCAGTTTTAACTGGGTATTGAGATTTTGTTTACATTAGGCTTAGTGCATAATTGTTTGCAAAGTGTTCACATAATTCACCTTGTTCCTTTATTTAGTGTTCATTTTATTTTTAACTAATGTCACCAGCCTCTCCAGGTAAGTTGTGATTTGCAAGGACTAGAGTTTGGGGGGAAGGGAAAGTGTTTACTCTGCTACTAAGCCTAACTAACTGATGTATTTAAACATATTCGTAGCTTAATGGAATCATCACTCTAGGGCTGTTCTGTTTGGCATACTTTGGCATGCATATTTAGAACATTTTATTACTGTTTGCTTTCCTTCTTAATTTATCCCTTAATTTTAAAAATCTATTTAGTTAGATTTAGGAGGGGAAAACGGAAAGTAAACTTTTTGTTTTATTACATGAACTTACACATCTTTGAATTCATACCTGCCTAAATTGCTGTTTTTTTTATGTTGAGTTACATAGTTCATATTTCTTTTTATCCTATTATTTTTATAACTACTCAGGGTAGTAAGCATATAACCAAACTGAATCTTAGGTTTTAATTAAAATACTTGGGTGAGGCTCATTCTTAGAACTTAGTCTGTTTTGAACAGCTTACTGGTAATGAGTCCTGTTTGAACTTTATGACCTAAAGTTTGGAGAGTTTAAATAATGAGTCAAGCTTTTTTTTTGTTTTTCAATTAAATACTCTGTGAAGGCTAATTTATAGTTTGCAAAGACCTGAAATGAGAACTTTTTTATGAACCCGGTTTTATATAGGCCTTAGACATTTTAATATCTTTTCAGGTAGTGATGTCAGTGAGTAAATCAACGTAAAGCTCACTCAGTAGCAATGTTAACTTAGTATTTCTGAAAGCCAGATGTTGAAGATACGCAACTGACAGGTAGATTGACAGTGGTCCTAACTTCACTCCAGTCATGAGGGAGGCAGAGAAACAAAGGGCTGAATTCTGCGCAGTCCTGGGCCTCAGCTCCTTTGCATGACAGCTGCTGTGCCTACAGCTGTGCATGCATGTGGTGCCTTTCAGAACTCAGCAGACGCTGGGGGATCAGGAGGCGAGTTCTGGGCAGTGAAAAGCCCCGGTTCCTTTACATACAAAGTGGTCCCTTCTCTCTTTCCTTCTGAGTCTCTGCCTTTCATTCTTCATTCAACTGATGTTTGTTAAGCACCTGCCGTGTGCCAGGCACTCTGCTAGGTAAGTACTTCGTCATGGTGAGCAAAAAAGAAGCAGTAACTCTTCTTGAGGCGCCTGTAGTCAAGAGACACATGTTAAGTCAGTAAGTTGATCAGCGCCTGGATGGTTGGCATGGGATAGGCCCTCAATAAATATTTGTTGATTGGCAAACAAAGACGCACACAAACCTGCAATGAAGGAAAAGAACGCAGCGCTGTGAGAACACAGTTCACAATGTCTCTGACCAAGGAGCATGCAGTTTTGCCATGGGCCAGAGATGTACACACCTTGGGCATTTTGAGCTCGAATTTTGGATTCTCGGTTTTATAATTTGGTCTAATTTCTTACATGTCTGAGCAGCCCCTGTAATGAGCTTGAACATGAGCAGTCCCTTGGATGGGACAGATTAAACTTTTCAGGTATAGAGGCAGGGAGAGTTTTTTAGTGTTAGGTGTTTCCAGTTAATTTAAACCATAGGAAGGTTATAATCTGTGAAGTAACATAGAAGGGCCAAATTTGGATGTATTTATTACCATCTTCTTCTCCATCTCTGCCTCCTATTTGTTAGTGTGAATTGAACTTGCTTTTTAGCAGTAAACAATGACTATTGGCAAGTGCTCTTTTAGATTATAGTAGAATATAATCACAGCATGTTCTGTTGCCCTGCCCTCTTTTGGCTATATAGGAGCCCTACCTGAAGTTCTTTTACCCTAAGTAAACAGGGCTTTTGTACAATTGGGCTTAGTGGAAGGAAAGAAAAACACAGGACCCCTAGGTTTTTACCTGGTAACTGGGCAAATTATGTCACCTCTCTGGGGCTTAGTTTCCATAGCTTTAAAAGTGGGTGCCATTGCATGATGGTCCATGCTACCTAACGTCACATGGTTGTTGTCAAGAGCAAATAAGATTATAAAAAGGAACAGCTCTGTGCAGCATGTGAGTCCCTACTTGTAAGTGCCACCAACAATGTGTAGCTGACA
This sequence comes from Myotis davidii, assembly GCF_000327345.1. Lineage (NCBI taxonomy): Eukaryota > Metazoa > Chordata > Mammalia > Chiroptera > Vespertilionidae > Myotis > Myotis davidii. The sequence goes on along the minus strand of NW_006293088.1, from coordinate 4,312,032 downwards.
GCTACTTAGGTGTTTCTCACCAAGGAACGATTGAGTTTGTGACTCATTTAACCAATCAGTGTTTATGGAGCACATGTGACAGCTCAAAATAAGCAGTGGGTCTCTTCCGCCTCTCTTCCCATGGCTGAGCCTCACTCTGTGCCCCTTTGCCCCTTTTGTAGGCCTAGTTCAAACCTATTGACTTTTCCTGTTCACAGCAAATTAGAAGGAAATTAGAAAGGGAGAGTTACTTATAGCAGCAAGTAGTTTTATTGCTGATAGCTGGACAGTAAAGAAAACAGAAAGTTTATGAGAAAACCAGTAATGAGTTAGAGGGAGCACAGTTCCTTAATGTCACTTAGCAGGTTCAGGTAATCTATATATCGCCCCGATCGGGACCGGGCAAGATGGCGCTGATTGGCTGCGATCGCTGGCCAGGCCGAGGAGCTCCACCTGTGCACGAATTTGTGCACCGGGTCTCTAGCTCTTTATAAAAACTGTAAATAGTCCCTGAGAGTATCAGCTAGTTTATAGTATTTATCTAGGTGACCTTTAGTCACCACAGAACAGTTAAATTATAATCAGCTTAAAAAGAAAATTTTATCTGTTTGTACAATCACAGCCCTTCAAATTAAAAACCTCCATACTGTGACGAACACTCAATTTTTATTTATTTATTTTGAAATTTACATGTTTGAAGTTCTTCCTTCAAAGGCCTATAGAAATTTGTAGTCAATTTAGAGAGGTAAGGGATCCACATGGAAAAGAACTTGATCTGAGGTAGTTTACAAAAAAGAAAGTGCTAAACGAAAGGACTGTTGGCGTTGAGAGAGGGAAAAGGGACCTCTGGGCTGGGATGGCTGGGAGTCGTTATTTAGACAGGGTGGCAGGATGGGTGCATTTCAGAATGTAGAGCAGAGAGGGTGTGCAGAGGAGCCTTCGGGACTGTGAGCAGGTCAGTGACATGAGGGTGTGTTTAACATGTGCAGTGTCTGCATCAGACACTGTTTTGAGTGCTGAAGGTACAGGTTCCTGCTCTCACGGGATTGACATTCGAGAGTGAGGGGAACGGCCAGCAAGACGAACGACAGGACAGGTCCTGTAATGTTAATGAAGTGTGTATGTGTGGGGTGTAGAGGGGTAGCCAGCAATGGCTTTTTGGAGGCTGTGACATGAAGGATACAGGGTGGGCCCCATCAAGTTCTAGGGGCTGAGAGCTCCAGGAAGAGAAGCTGTTTGGGTGTTACCAGTAGCATTTGGGGAAATTTATTGATGTGCTGGTGCATAGTGAGGGCCACCTAGGAATTCACATGAGTATTTTTAAATTATGAAACTTAATTTTGCAAATGGACATGTTGGTCTCTTTTCTACTACCAGGCACTGCACTTAGTGTCTGGATTGGTAGGGAATGTTAGAGAGATGGCCCAACTATCCAGAGGGGAGCTTCTCCATTTTATTGCAGCTCAATGCAGGTCAGACTTAAACTGAGTGTTTTAGTTGATGTTTTTGGGGTCCAGGATAGGGAGGGGATAGTGGGCAGAGGAGGTGATGCTGCTTTGTGGTCACAAAGTGGAGCACAGTGGGGAGGACCTGTGATAAGAAAGTGAGGAGGCAACGGAGGAAAGAGCAACGCATGAGGTGGGGAAAGAAAGCTCACAAGGACGTGAGGTCACAGGACACTGCTAGACAACAGGCAGAAGCATATACATGCAGCCAGAGCCTCCAGTGGAGACAGAGCTTCGTGGGCAGGGGTGTGCGGAGCTGTCACAAGACACAGGAATGAGCCTGGGTGGTGTGAATAGTGCTGAGCACTGCCACGGGCATTCCCAATTAGCCTGTACTGGGGTGTCCAAACCGTCTGCCTGGTTTGCACCAGCCCCTGCTGAGGAAATGGAAATTAGTGAGGTTGGATAACTTGTCTAATTGAGTGTCGGTCAGAACTCAAACCCAGGTTTTCCATGCCTTTTCCTCCGCAGAATATGCAGCTATCTGTCCTCTTTCACCTGTGGTGGGCAACAGCAGAAGTGACAGCACTGGTTTCATTGAAAATTAAAATTAGAGAATACATTTAATAAACACAGAAAACAGGTGGGCTTCAGTAGAGTTTGATCTCCTCACCTTCCAGAGCAGCGGACAGCTCTTCCAGGCTCCTTGGCCAGAGCTGAGGAGCAGAGGTCTGGCTGCAGGACCGAGGCCCGGGTGATGATGGCAGACAGACCTGAACCTTCTAGGTGTGTGGTAGGCAGGTCCTCTGTCCACTTACTCACCATAGTTCTTGTTTAAAGGGGGTGGAGCAGGGTGTGGGCAGTTGGAAGTAGCGATGTTTCTGTGGAAATGCGGCCCCAGCTATATGGCTTGTGAGAGGTGTCCTTGTCCCCTTGACAGCTCTTGCTGCCTTGGAGTTGAGTGATACCTTTGCTGAGCATTCGGTGTCTCATCTCTGGTGATCGCCTGCCAAGTCATTTGCTGCTACTGTTGCGATCGTCTGTTTGAAAACGCAGTACAGTTTTAATATTTTTCCAAGAGTAGGAATCAGATTAAATTTTGTAATTCTGCTGTTACTGAATTGCCCCAAATTTAGGTAAATCAGTTGATCAGTATTTTTGTTTGGTACCTTTGATTCTTAATCTTATAACCTTGTTCACAGGCAAATTATGTAGATTAACTAAAATATTCCAAAGCATTTTTCCAAATTTTATTCATATTTTACTGGATGAACTTACAAAAATCCTAGTGTATTCCATGATTAAAATCTGCTTAAAATATAATAATTGAGTGACTTAGGAAATACGCGATGTTCTGTCTATACCTGGGTTGTTGTTTTGGTTCTCCCATCCCTATGTAAATTGGAAGGTGAGATTTAGCCTAATTCAGAAGAAAGTTTGATTATGATTACGTTTTCTAAAAGGTAAGGAGACCCCCACAAGATTCTATTGTAGTGAGTTCAAAATAGTTTTCTTGATTTTTAAAATTTCAGTTGTAATTTAAAAGTAGAAAAACAATTAGCTGTGCTTTTCTTAAATATGAATACTAGGTTCTTTTTCTGAATCACGAATTACTTGCTGTTTTTAAAAATCATCAAGTGTTTTCTTTCCTGGCCAGTTTGACATTTTTATTTGCAAATAAGCTATTATAATATGGGATCGTAATGTTCATAGGAGAGATACAGAGAAGAGAAGATAGTTTTATATTTGAAGTTGCCTCTAAAGAATTGAGGAATTGGATAAGTACTCCAAGAACGCCATTATGTAGGTTAAAAATGAAGACATTTCTTTCTGTTAAAGGTGGTTGGAGAGCTGCAGCCTCAGGTAGAGTAGCATGGTACTCTATTTGCTCACACTACACACTGCCAAGGACAGTCCTGAAGTTTGGTTTTATTGATGTTAATATTTTGGGTGATGACGGTTAGGGAAGCTTGAATGATACATAAAAGCAAGAGTTATTTGAAAATACTACTATTGTTTCTCCAAGTTGAAAAGTTATAAACACTGAAACTAGCCGTTTTTTTTTTAAAACACTCAGATTAAACGTGTCAGGCATTACAAGAGTTTTTGGCTGAGTATTTTGATATGGACATATCTCATAATTTGAGATTTTTTGGTACATCATGCCATTATGTGATAAATTACTGCTTTCTGTTGATGGTGACCATGATGGCAGTTGCTTTTGTTTCTTTAGCAAGTCTTGCAAGAACTTAGCGCTGTGCTTGGTGCTCCATATAGAGATAGTGCCTGACTTACCATGGTGTCAGTTACAATTTTTTGATTTACGTGGTGCGAAAGTGATGCGCATTCATTAGAAACTAGCTAAGCCAGAGGCTAACCTTTTGAGCTCGGTGTGTCAGCATTTTGAAAAACCCTAACTTAACTCTGGTGCCGTGTCACATACAGAAGTTTTTTGATATTTGCAACCATAGTAAAACAAAGACTTATATTTTTGATATTTATTTTATATATTTAAATACCATTTAACAAAGAACAATCAACCAAAAAAATGATTTTGCATGTCATAGGTTCACCATCACTGAGCTAGGCCAAGCTGTGGTGTTCAGTAGGTTAAATGCATTCTCGACTGCCGGAAGCCGGTCCATCCTTGCTGCTTGACACAGTTGCTGCAGGGAAGAAACATCTGCACAGCATATGTTTCAAGGGACCTGGCGTATATGGCATATGTTTGCTCCCCCTCTTAGCGCTATGTGTTTTAAACAGGACCACCTCCCCGAGAAAGGTTGTTTCCCAGGTTAGGGTATACCCCTGGAGACTCACAGACACAGGGCAGTCGCAGGGAAGACAAGCAGTGAGGCTGGGAGGACATAACCTTTACTGGGTAGGATAATCTCCTTCAGTCACTTCCTTGTAGTTTATCAGTAGAGCAGTGACCTTGGAATAGCCCTTATAATGGAACACAGAGATTAACCTAGACAGGATTAAACTCAACAGAGCTAGATTAACAAGGGCCCTAACCTTTGGAATAGAATGGATAGGATTAAAATCAACTGGTATAAATACAGATGTAACAGGACAATAAAGACAGAACCTGGCTAGAGAACCTCGCTATGCTGATCAGCTGAACATTGTCTGTGTCCTTCATTCTTCGCCGACTCTGTCCACACCTTTGGAAACCCCTGGACCTCTTGGGTGGCTGGACCCCAACACTCGACTACGGTATTTTCAGTTTTTAATGGGTTTATCAGGATGTGACCCCATCGCAAGCCCAGGAGCGTCTGTACCTATTGCTAGTCCTTCCAGTGGCCCCGCAAAGCAGTGATCATTTCAGTCATTGCCCTTTGTAGATGAGGAAACCGATACTCAGAGAGGCCACGTGGTTTGCCCTAGCTTGCCCAGCTATTTAAATTACTTGGCCTTACCTAAATCCAGTTTTTATTCATAATGTTTCTAAGTAGAACAGTTATACTGAGTAAGTAGCAGTGTTTTATAAGGCTTTGCCAATTAGTCAAGATGAATTTTCACTACTAAGTTTGAATGGCTCACTTTAATCCTAAATAATAAGGTGATATAGTATGATTAGGTGAAGTCTTTGGTATTGGAAAGCTAAGTTATGGTTAGAACTAGTGCCTTCAGCTATTCTTCTTGTGGGGGTTTATGGACTGAATAGATTTATTGTATTCCTTTGATCACCTAAAACAGTTTTTTAAAACACTGACAGAGTACATTTTATTCCTTGCTAGCTGTTGTTAAGTGTTTTTTAATTTTTTAAAAATATGTGTTCTTTTTTTAAATTGATTTTTAGAAAGAGAGAAAGGGAGAGGGATAAAGAGATAGAAACATCAGTGAGAGAGACATGTTATCAATCAGCTGCCTTCTGCATGCCCCCTAATGGGGATGGAGCCCTCAACCTGGGCACATGCCCGGACCGGGAATTGAACCAGTGACCTCTTGGTTCATGGGTTGACACTCAACCACTCAGCGACACCAGCCGGGCTGTCTAAGTGTTTTTTAACATATTTGTCTGCTCGAGCTTTTTAGGAATATTTCATTTCTCTTAAGTTTTACATTTGTTTTTGAAATCAGCTGAGAAACCACAGAGCAGAGTGAGACATAGCCTTTGCCTGACTCCCGCTGCAGTACTGCGGCAGAGGCTGGGTGTGAGGGGGCAGAGCTCCCCTGGTTGGTCTTACCGATGCTTTTAAGAGCCCCGTGGTGTTGAGCTTCCTCCTCTGTGCCAGTGTTTTCTGTTGAGAATGACTGGCCAGATACTGAGAATGACTGAATAAAATATTGTAAATTTTTTGTACGCTGAGTTTTATGGATTGTGAACGTGTTTTAATTAACATACACTAAAAATTAAATCTAGAAACTATGTGCAATTCTGATTTGTTTGTGAATATCATTGAGTTAAACCGCACTTGTTATTAGTTTCTTTCACTGTCTTCAGTAAAAACTAGAGATTGTGTTTGTTTTGTCAAATGCTTATTTGGGGGGTAGCTTTTTATTTTTTACTTTCCCCCCAAGAGGATCTCATTTGAAGCAGTACCTTCTTCAAACGTTTTGTTTACTGATAGAGCTGTGCCGACGCTAGTGACTTGACTCATTCCTGAGAAAAGCATGAAAGGAAGCGTGGTCGGCAAACCGCGGCTCGCGAGCCACATGCGGCTCTTTGGCCCCTGAGTGTGGCTCTTCCTTAAAATACCACGTGCGGGCGTGCACATACAGTGCGATTGAAACTTCGTGGCCCATGCGCAGAAGTCGGTATTTTGTGAAAGAGCCACACTCAAGGGGCCAGAGCCGTATGTGGCTCACGAGCCGCAGTTGCCGAGCCGCAGTTTGCCGACCACTGCACCTGTCCACGGGCACTCTTGAATTTTCTTAATGAGGGGCAGGGTTTGCTTTCTTAATTGTATTTATTTCACCACAGAGTCTATAGAGTATGTATGTGTTTATAAAGTTTTAAAAATTTCTTGAATTTGTAACAAAATGTAAAATGGTCTTTTCTATCTGCAACTTTTACTGAGAGGACTTTATTCAGTTGTCCCTTTAAAGATTTAATAAGTCCTTAATACCGCACCCCCACCATGCCTCAGACACATGCTTAGTAATCTGAATTTTCATTTTTCAAATTTCTTAAGTATTTTCCTTTTTGTTCTACCCTAAGTCTTGTGGAATTACGGGTAAGAGACTAGAAAATTTTCAGTGTTTGTAGTATTTTTTATAGCTCTTTCCCATTTTTGTGGTTGTGACCTGACCCTGAAATTTAAAATATTTTTTGTGGAAGTTTTAATGTGATAAATATTATATAGTTATTTTAAATACTATCTATTGATTAATACATTTATTTTTAATATACAGAGAATATTTGAATAATTTTAGAGGCCAGAGATTTATTCTAATGATAAAATGATATTGTATGTGTGTGGTATATACAAATGTCAGTTTCTAAAATAAGATTATGAAATCTAAAATCCTTGCTAATTTAATACTTTCAAAATTTTGACTTTTATGTTTTTATTAGTTTATAACCAAAACCTAATTTTGCCCTTCATGAATAAGCTGTCCTGTGCTAGTTTACATACATTTGCAGAGGATTATTTTTGCTTTGGTTAAAAAGAAAAGCAATAAATACAGCTTAGGTTCAAGTCCCTCTTTATTTCTGTGAAGCTACAGAGATAAACAGTCTTTTCCTCTTGTACTCAGAACCCTAACTCTTGAGGTAGTCTTTTGTAGGTTTCCTAAGCCATCACATGCCACAAAAATGAAGGCAGACTGGTTTGTTCACCCGTGCTTAGTTCTAAATGGAATTATGTGCAGTGTTGGAAGTTGCAGGACGGTTCAGAATGGGCGACAAGGTGATTTTTGTGCAGTTTGTTATTCTTTCCACTGTTTGGCTTCTTCCGGTCAGTTTTCATTCTCTTGCCAATTTGAGGGCTAAAATATGGCTCTCTGGTTCTGTTGGCTGTATTTTTTGTTTTTAATGTGTGAGATCAGGACCCGTTTCTCCATGGAATAAAGTAACTACTGGCTCTAAGCAGAATGTCCGAGGTCCCTGTGAGGGCGGGCTTTTCTGCCCTTCACCACCTGTCTTGGTATCTTCTCTGTGAGCAGTGGAGACCTAAGTCTTCTTTTTATTTCTACTAGGTTTACGGTGCAGACAGAGCGACCTGGTTAGTTACAGTTTCGATTTTTTTATATGTGGAACGATCTTGTCTATTTATACATTTTGGATTTTAATTTTTGTAGGATTAACATATTAAATTACAATTTCCTTCTTACTGGTATCCAAAACAAGTAATAAAAAGGAGTGGCTATCTCACTCTTTCTTGGTTGGAATTTTGAAAAAGGGCTTAAGATTCCAAATGTGCTTGTTTTAAGAAATTTTACTCGCTGTTAAAGGTATTACCGCAGGAGTATCTTTTCCTTACTAGGTATGATCATAGGATTATTTGATTTAGTGTTAAGCTTAATAAATATCTATTTGCAGTTTTGTTTCAATCAAAATGGTAAATTCAGGATAGAAAATAATGTAAATCACTCTCTGTATGCCAAAGTAAATTAAATTCATGGTTGTAGTAGAGTGTAGAAAACATTAAATCAAGAAGAGATCATGCTTAACCAACTATTTCTGACTCTCTTCATTTTTTGAGAGACAGAGTCCTCTAAATCTCATGGAGGACTGTCAAAAAGTACGAGGAATTGGTAAACTGTTTTCATAGTTAATGATTGAGTTAATGCCTTCAACCCCGACTTCAATTTTTATGCTAAAGCACATTATAAAAACAAGTAAGCAGCTACCCGAAGTGTTTTTCAGTGGGGTGCAAGTATACTGCTGGGGCTTCGCTATTGCTTCTGTATTAAAGATAACCTGATTAGTACTTTGCAAAGGGATAACTACTAGTATTAAAAAGAATCCTGAAATGTGTGTGTATGTTGGGTGGAGGAGAGAAGGGAAAAATTGCTGACCCAGCTATACCGAATACTGTGGCACGCTGGAATTACAAGACCAGGTTCAAATCCCAGTTCAGATTCACACCAGTCAGTAGCAGTGTGCCTTTGGACGGGTTACTCTCGGTGTTTCGATCTTCAGCTTACCTGTCTGTAAAATGGGGTAAGACCTACCTGTAGAGTTGCTGTGAGCCTTGAGCGAGAGCCTCCTAAGGAACATGCGTGGCACGCCAACCTGGGTCTGTTCCATTGTCATTGGTGGGCACCAGCAAAATTAGTTACGTGGTCACTCGGCCTGTCCGTTAGCTTATCGAGGCACCTCTGGATTTAAAAAAATGAAGTTTCAACATGTTCTTTAAACATGTAGTTTGTTTTGGTGACATGGAGTATATTGCAAATTAATGAATGAAGTAGATTGCAAATTAGGTAAGAGTACAGAGCTGCTTTTGAGCTGCAACTAGATACACATAAAGGTACTAAAGAATTCCTCAGATGCTAGAGACCTGCTTCTTTCTTAAAAGCTGTCTTGTTTCACTAGTTACCAAACTAGGACACTGGTGGTTACAGGTTGGAGATAGGGAACTCATGTTTCACTGTTTGCTTGCTGCCCAAGTGAAGGGTTTTCTGTTTTCTTCCTGTTCTTCTGTCTTACTTTGGTGTGGTCCGAACCACTCCAAGTGGCTCTGCTTGACTGTTATTACCAAGTTTTAGGCACGTGACATTTTCGACGAACTTTGGGTACATTTTCTTAGATGTTAAATTATCAGACAGTCTTGGAAGTCACTGTGTGGCAGCGATGTCAGTGCTCTGTGTGATAGATGAGGAAACCTGTCAGCTCACATCCTTCTGGATGTGAAATCAGGAAGAAAGTGTGAAAGAGCCATTTTCTTAGGAGAAGTTACTAATTAAGTTGACAATGTCAGTTTTAAGGAAACAAATGTCCTGATTACCTGTGCAACGTCCTCTTGAGCAATCTGAGCTGTCAGGGTTCTTTTTTTTACTCCCAGGAATCACACACTCCCTTTCATGTAAACTCACAACTTGTAATAGCATAGGAGGTCCCTGTGTCCCCACACTTTGTGTTAATGTCTATGTGTGACTATCTGGGGACTGGAGCTGTAGGTGCTATCTCGTTTTCAAAGGGGCCTAAAGTTTCTTCCTTTACAGGTTAGGAACCATTGAAGTATGAACTCATGTATTTAATTTCAAAAATTAAGCAGAGACAGCAATAAAATCAGTAGATTACAGACTTAAAAAATGAAATATATTTACAGCTTTTGCTGTCAGGGCACTAGTATATATTGATGGGGACATTGGTGTTTGCCAGCATTCTCACCTCTCAGTTAAACTGTCCTCATTGGATTGTACATTTCCTTACTGATATCTTGGTGGGGTCACGTGAACTGATGTAGAACAAATGAACAAAAAAAATGGATGAATTTGGAGTTATTAGTGGAAGCAGAATGCCATTGTCTTCATAAGAAGGAACATATGCTGACAATTCAGGCTTGTAGGCATGGGGTTTCTGTAATTATTTAGCAGTATCTGCTGTGGCTAATCCTGACAGTTGATTTCGTTTATTGAGTCTGTGTCAGGCACTCTGCAAAGTTCCTGTGCACATCGTCTCATTTTTCTCCACCCCTCGACAGAAGCAGGTAGTTATCACCAGTGTGCATCGTAGGTCCCATCTGCCATGAGCAGGGTTATTTCTCGTTAATCCAGGCATTGCCCAAGACTGCACAGTATAGTTTCAGTTCTGTGAATTTCAGTTCTGTGGGCATCTGTCCTTTTAGGACCTATATTATTGAGAGTGGCACCCAGCAGTGGAGAGGGAGAGGAGCCAGTCCAGGAAGTCCAGGACTGTCTCACTTTAATTGGAGTCAGCTCTTTGCAGGGAAGATGTGTGACCCGTGGGAACACAGGAACCGTTTGGGAGCAGGTGAAATGAGTGACTAGATTGAGAGTGAGACCCTCCCGTCATGGGCACTGGCCTAGGAGACAGCTGTATTGCAAACCCTAGTCGTTTGTGAGTCCTTCCTCCCTGGGGGCCTTCTTTTATCCCAATATTGAGCAGGACAGTGTGGGGTAACCCTCAGAGACTTCAGAATGAGACTTAGAATGAGGGCTGTGACCTCAGTGCTGGCGCCTGTTGGAAAAGGTGGAGGTCCCAGCTGTGCTCCTGAGGAGGGCCGCAGGTTGTAGCTCCCTCAGCAGCCTCTCAGCAGCCTGCTGTACCTGGCTGTATGGCTCTACATCACCCATCTCTCTTCCTATCGACCACTCTGTGTCTCTCCCCCTCCCTCTCCCCACTGGCCTGCTTTCTTCTTCCCTCCTTCCTTCCCTTCCTTTAAAAATAGTTTTAATGAAATACAGATTTCTGGAATATTTTTTTCTAATTTTTTCAGAATTTGCTTCTTGTTGACATTAGTAGGGCCTTTCCTCAAAGGGGCTTGCTTGTTTTGTACTAAGTTAGATATAAAACTTCAATTTGAAATTCCACCAGTGCAGACTTCTTTGTAGTAAAAAACATAAATTCCCTTTAGCTCTCAACAAAGGGCCTTGTAGATAATAAGCACCCAAGAAAAATTACCAAAATACTTCTACTTCACCATTCTTCCAGAAACTTTACAAAGCATGTAGAGCAAGTATGTCAAATTCGCGGCCGGAGGGCCACATGACATGCTTGATGTAGAGGAAAAAATTTTAATCTAAAAAAATAGTGAGCTTGAGCTAAAAAAAATTTTTTAAATCCTTACCCAAGGATATTTTTCCCATTACTTTTTAGGGAGGGAGGCAGAGAAACAGCCATGTGAGAGAGACATATCGATTGGTTGCCTCCTCCACTCTCCTTGACTGGGGCCAAGATGGAACCTGCAACCTGGTACGTGTCTTTGACCGGGAATCAAACCCAGACCCTTGCGTCCATCCCTGGATCAACGCTCTAGCACTGAGCAAAACTGGCCAGGGTGAGCTTGGGTTAAATTTGAGTAATTCTGTAGTTTGATATAAGCTAGTACATTAGAGAATAGATGTGTTGTTAAATAGGCTAATAATAGGTTTGTTTTCAGGTGAACATCAATAAGAAAAAATCTGGACTTGAATTTAAATGTAATTTATGATTTAAAAATAATTACTGTATGAGAATACATTTTAGTTCCTTCTCTGCTTCTTGAGTCTGAAAGATGCCTTGGCAGTTTGGAGTTTGTGGGAGTGGGTGAATTTATGCCAGCCAGTGTGCATGCGTCAGCCTAGAGCAGGCCAAGCTCTCTGCTGGAGCCGTGAGTGCGGCCTCAGTCCATGAGGTTGGATAGGAGCACATCTGCAGGCCAGAAAGGGACTGGAGGACAGCTGAGGGCTTGGACAGAAGGCAGTGAGGTCACTTAGCAATAGTCATGAAGAGCCTTACAAATTATCCTGGAATGAAAGTGTGTCATTTCATGGTAGAGCCAAGGGATCAGGGCAAACATGTCAAACTCAAAGGCTAACACGGGCCAAATAGTAGTAAACGAGGCATGCAGCCCAGGGGCCATGAGTTTGTCGTGCTTGGATTAGGGAGTTTAGTGTCTCTGTAAATTCTCTTATTTTTATAAACGAATTTCTTCTTTCTTTTTTTTTGTTAATCCTCACCCAAAGATATTTTTTTCCATTGATTTTTAGAGAGAGAGTAGAAGGAAGAGAGAGGGAGGGGAGTGAGAAAGAAAAATTGATGTGAAAGAGACACATTGATTGGTTGCCTCGGGCACGAGCCCAGACCTGGCTGAAGCTGGGGATTGAACCTGCAACCCAGGTATGTGTCCTTGACTGGGAATTGAACCCGAGATCCTTTGGTACATGGGCCGACACTCTTACCATTGAGCCACACTGGCCAGGGCTGTAAATGAATTTCTTAAACCACTACCAAAATGAGGCATATTCAAGTGCCATTGTCTAATTTTTGCACTTTAGAAGAAGCAAAATAAAAGCATTGAGCTCACAGTCCACTGCCAAAGCATTGATCTGGGAGGCACTCAGTATGGTTGTTTAAATTAGGTTTCTGATTTAAATAATGCTGGCTACAGTAACCAAACACACACAGTGAAACCAGAAAAGAAGAGGCATGTGGCTGTTCACAGGAAGCCCAGTTAACTTTTTGGAGTAA
>NW_006293088.1:4281801-4299462 GCF_000327345.1 Myotis davidii | reverse complement strand
AGGACGCATGTACACCAAAACCGTCAGTGGCAATTTGAATGCTTAAGCAGTTTTGACGATTTAATGACTGTTAGGAATATGTTAAATCCCTTTTAAATCTTTATAACTTTGTGTCTTGTGGATTTGGTGTTTCTGGGGATAATGCTTCTTTTCTGGACACTTACACTGGGGTGTACAGGTGAGAGTTGGAAAGCAGAGAAACACTTCAGTAAGACCTTCTGCTGTGCAGGCAAAGGAGAAAGTTAAGGCTTTTTCCAAACTGTATTTTATAAAATTACATGTATTAATCTCAACCAAAGAAAACATTTTCAATTGCCTCACTAATTTTGCGTTTGTAGGTATTTTTAAGAAAATTTTTTTTTTTTTGCATAATGTAAGCAAATGTTTACTTAGAAAAATTAGGAAATGCAAACAGGAAAACAGGTATTATGCCCTCATCAGTAATCACATCAATGAGAGCCATCTGTCAACATCTTAATGTAGATCATCTCAGTTTATGTTGATGGATAAACAGTAGACTGGTTTTATTGAGTGCTTTGACCATTGTTCTATTAAAATTTCTATAAACATGAAGATTGAATTTTAAGTGATGTAATTGCTTCTTGACTCAGATTTATATCTAATTTTTACTTCCTGGAAATATTTTAAAATAAGTTTTGTAGTTAATTCATCAGGATATAGTATTATAAAATTTATCATGGGCTCTGAGAGGGAAAAACGCCTTTCCTTTTAGCTGAGACAGTTCTTTAGGGTGTGGCTGTCCCCTCTGTTTTAGGGGGTTGCCAAGCACTTGTCCCCGCTTAGCTCCCAGTCCTGGTTTGTATGTGAGGTTTCAGACTTTAGGTATATATTATTTCCCTGTAAAATAAAGGCTCCTGAAAATCCACTAGAAGAATGCTAGAAATTAAAATAATTTTAAAACAGAACAGAATAACAGTTTTAAGTTTCAGAGGTATTTAATTAGTTTCTAAAATAATTTTTTTTATGCCGCAAGACTTTCTGAGGTTCCGAAGAGTGTAAGGAAATTTAATGCCTTCTTAATTTGAATTTACAAAAGTTTATTTCTAGGATTTGGAATTATCCAGTCAGAGCCACTAAAAACCTTTTTTAGAGAAATTAAAGGTCCCTTCAGATGTGCTCTTCGCTGTTTTCCCATCAGCCTGACATTTGGAGGAGCCATGACTGCAAAGGCGGCGCACCCCCCTGGCGGGACGCAAGCATTCCAGGAATTTACACTGTGATCTGCAGCTCCGAAGTATCCAGAACTTTTCCATTGTTTCTGTTGGAAGCAAAGTCTAGAGTCCTGATTTAATACCATGACCAACTTAAAACGAGAGAGGTTTTATTTTTATAATTTGCCTCCAGGTTACAGACAGCTCTTGGCGAGTTTACAAAAAAGATTTGAAATTATGCCCAGGGAGCTTAACAGAATTTCTTACCATCACATACATTTCAGAGTTATTTCATGTGTAAAAGAAATCTGTAGAAAATGTATAGCGTATTACGTTCATAAAAACCCATTGTTACAGCATCTTATTGCTTCAGATGTCTCTCTTTCAAACACACGGACTGATGGGCTAAGGCCCCAAGTGGCTTGTTTACCCACTGATCTCTCCTTGGCCATTTGTAAGGGCCACTTCTGATCAGCTGATAAACACATCTCCCTGGTAACCTTTGACCTTTATGGTGACAGTTTCTGATGCCCGGTCCTCATAGTTCTGTGCCAGGTTGCCTGATCATCCTGTCAGTGGCTTTTGATGAGCTCTGGGGTTTTTGAACATACATTAAGGATATTGAAATAATTGAAATGGACTGTTAGTTCCTTGTGGAAAATGTAGTTTTACATATGTGTCCAGCTTCTCACGCCAGCTGCAGAATGTTGTGCTGCCACCAGATGTAAGCACAGCTGAGGCCTCGCTCTGACCACCCTTGACCAGCTTACACTTAACATCATTTGGCCATTACTTAAGCCAACAGCTTTGCTGTTATCTGTTGATTCTCTTTCCTTGCTACCTGATCTGTTAGAGAACTTGTTTTTTTTCTGTCTTTAATCCTATAAAAATACATTTAATACGACCTTTATCCCTCCCACTTCCCCTGTTAAGCTTTTCATTTGCTTTCAGAATTCTGACTTACCTCTGTGAACCAGTCCTCCCCAGTGCCACACTGGCCTACTTTCATGAAAATTACACCCTTGCCTTTCAAAAATTTTAACAAGATGTATGATGGCTTTATTTATGATGAATTTCTCAAACTTGTCTGAAATGCAGATGACACTGTTAATTAATTCGCTCTCTCTTCTTTTGTTACTCCTCGCCAAAGGATACTTTTTCCATTGATTTTTTTTTTTTTAAAGAGAGAGAGAGTAGGAGGGAGGGAGGGAGGAACAAACATTGCTGTGAGAGAGACACATCAATTGGAACCTCCTGCCATTGCCCTGACTGGGGATGGGTGCATGCCCTTGACCAGGAATTGAACCTGAGTCTCTTTGGTGTGCAGGCTGACACTCTAACCACTGAGCCACGTGGGCCAGGACTTTCTTACCTTTTAATGTAGCCCCTTATTTCTGTCATTTGTGTGTCTTCTGTTCTCTACGGTCTGTAACCTTAGCTTAGCAGAGTACTGGGTTGGAGCCTCTCTTCAATCTCATGTGAAAATGTGCTTCCGATCTTCTAATTCCTAGGAGTGACCCTCTCATTTTGGGCAGGAAGAAGAGGAAGATTTTACGAAAGAATGGTTGCGAAAGCAGGAGTTTCCAGATGATAGTGTCATAGGGCTGGTAGAGTAATCTGAGGAATGTAAGATCCTCCCTCCCTGCCCCACTTCCTCCCCCACTCCCCACCCCCCCAAAAAGGTAGGACCATCAAACGCCAAAGGTGAAGGAGAAACTTGGGGCTAATAAGTGAAGAAATGGGGTTTTGTAATGATGAGAGCAGAGGTAACTGTGGGGAGTGGAGAGTCCAGTGCAGGGATCACGGGCTAGATGGCGTGGTGGGGATCGAGGGCACATGCACCACCCACCCTTTGGAGAGTTGTTGGCCCCTGTTCAGGCAGCCCATGCATTTCCATGACCTTTCATGGCTCTCACCGATGCGGTTTCTCCCGGTTTGGCAGTCAGCTGTGCATCCGAGTAAGATGGGGGCTCCCCCAAGATCAGACAGACCTGCTGATACTGAACTCTGATTTCATACTTCGTAGTTGAGTAGTTCCCCAGTGAGGAGGCAGCGCATGTGGAATTACATATGGTTCTACGTGTAGTTCCTTTAAATCACCGAATGCGGGAGCCTTCACTGTTGTAATAATTTTTAATGTACCTTATGCCATCCTTCTAGAATTTTGCATTCTCTCTGATGCCTGAACATTTTTAAAGTGAAACATTATTCTCTAGAATTTCCTAGTGTTAGTTCACTTTATTGGGAGAGTGCAGCGTAGTCCAGAACTTACGCATGTGGCACTGGAGGCAGTTTTGGTTTTGCACCTCGCATCCAAGCGCCAGCAGCACATGCTTCCCTTGTCCTTAAAAGCCCCCACCGTGGCTGCTGGGTTTCCCCCCAGGGCAGCTATTTCACTAGAAAATCCAGTTCTATTGATATTATTTAATGGTTAATCATATTTGCTCAGATTGGTGTTCTGTGCTGTTGACCGATACTTGTTTCTGGCATAAGATAAAATTGAAATGGAAAAAAATCCACATTCCACTTTGTTCCTTTCTTATAAATGCAGTAGAAGTCTTTATAACCCTTTCATTTGCCCTTGAAACTGAATGAGTAAGGGTTATAAAGTGCTTTCTAAACAATAAGGTATCCTTATTATGCCATTTTTGGTCCTAAGAAATAAATGTACTAGAAGGAGCACTTTTAGCAGCAGCATCATTCTTGGGTTTTAATTCTGACTCTAGAGCTAATTTAGTCGTGTGGCCTGGGGCAGATGACTTCACGTCTCTGGTCCTTGGGTGTCTCTGAAATGAGAGGCATGGATTGGGACTTTCTGGTCTTAAATAGCCGAGTGGTGCTTAAGTGGTAAGAATATCAGTTTTACACTGTGGGCACGGCACAGGCCTGAGAGTAAGTATACCACATCCCATCCCTAACTAAGAACACAAAGGTTATTTTTATTTTTTGGTGAGACCTTGCAGTAGACAACTGCTGTTTTCTTTCTGTTTCATTTCGTTTTCTTCATCTTTGTGTGTATATTTCCTTTCCTTATATATAAGCATACAGTTTTGTCCTGTGCTTCATTATGTTCTTTGTCATTGTTTCCATTTCACTTTCCTTGTGTTTCATTCCTATATCTTTCTTGTTTAGAGCAAGTGGAGCACGCAGCTGGCAGTAGCCTCTGTGTAGGACCCTTCAGGAACCTGATGGTAAGTGCACACGTGTACTTACCAGGCTCCCAGTGGGCTCTGCCACACCAGCTCTCACAGTAGAAACCAGCTAGTCCCCTCTCCCCTTTGTCAGAGTCCTCATCCAGGTTATTTTTGATTGTAGATTTTTTTTAACTTTAATTTGATTACGTAAAGAACAGAAACCAAGTATCCAGAAAAAATATACTGATTTAAGGAAATGGAGCAGTTTCCATACCTGTAATTGCAGTATTTGGCGTGGTGAGTGACACCAAGCATACCTTCGTGTGAATCAGGATTCCCATGTTCTAATTTCTGTTCTGTCAGAGACTGAGTAGTCTCTTTGGGGCCCCTGATGTCTGGTTTCTCTTGCAAAAAAACAGGTAGGCCAGGGGATTTCAGTAGCTCCTTCACCCTAGTCTGTGGTCCTGATGGGAAGTAGCTCGAGTGTTAGATGTTCCGATGAACATTTCCGGTACCAAATAATCTCAGGGCCATGAAAGAATGATAATTAGAGTTATGATAGTTGCATGTCTGTCATAAACTAAGTCTACCTTTGTTCACTGAAAGGAATGTGGGAGGTAAATTTAATTGTTCCATTCCTTTTTTAGAATTGGTTTATTAGTGTTATTCAGATAGTTCCTTTAAATTTTATAATAAACGTATAAACTGCAGAACCTCGCCTATCTTTAGTAACCCATATTATATTGGTTTAGCCCAGTGGTTCTTAACCTGGGGAACACCCCCCCCCCCCTTTCAGGGACATTTGGCCAAGTCTGGAGACTTTTGGTTGTCACACTAGAAGGTGACACTGGCATCTAGTGAGTGGGAGTCAGTGATGCTGCTAAATGTCCTCCGATGCCTTGGACAGCCCCACAGCAGAGCGCAATCTGGTCCAAGTGTCACTTGAGCTACAGTTGAACCACTGCTATCCAGCCTCCAGTAGCCTGTGGTGGGATGCTCTTGGGAGCCCTCTGAATAGGATGCAGATGTTCCTACTGAGAGTGGCTTCTCTTCACAGGGCATCAGGCTTTCCTGGTTATGGGTTTGAAAGAGGGCACCTGGGAGCAGGAGGGATATTTCTCACTGGTTAGGTTTGGAGAGTCCAAAAATAGGCATTTGACATTCAGTATCAGCTAGGTGTTCTCATACTTCCTTAGGCAGAGAATAAAACTTCAAATAATATTTTTAGCTTTTAGATAGTTATGTGATCTTGTTCTGAATACATATTAATGGATGGTATTATTAAAGTTGTACTTTGCTTTATTATAACATAAATCTAGAAATCTCACTTAGTACTTTGTTCACATAGGGCAATTTACTTTTATATAGCCTGCTAACTAGCCTCTATAGTGCTTGAGAAGTTGCAGAAAATCTTTGAATTGGTTTTGCAAGGGACTGTAGTACAATAAATTAATGTCTGTATTTCTGTTAAATTTTACAGTGTGAGAGTAAGGCTAGGCATAAGAGGGAAGCTTTAGACCATACTTCTGTACTTACGTATTTTGAAAGCTCATACCTGTAGAAAGTAGTAGCAAGTAAGAATTCAGTAAGAAAGGTCATATTTCTTGGCCTGTTGGGAGTACATGAGGTGGTACTGATATCTTACAACAAATTTGTGGTTTTGATCCAGGGAAAATTTTTCTGAATATAACTTTCGAATGAAATGTCTGAGGGCAGCAGGAGCCCTGACGTGAGTCTTATGAGGCATGACCTGCAGAACTGGAGCAGCTCCTGTTAGTAGCCAGTCACTGGTATTTGCATTGTTTGCTACCAGTAATCTGAGATGGACTGGGCATATGTCATCGTGAGGATAAGAAAACTGGTTGAAAGGTTAGAATCCAAACTCCCTAAAGCACAACTGGATTCCTCAGGAGCCTTTGTCATTATCAGATTTACGCCAGTGCTGTTGACTGAGGGAGAAAGACTTGAAAGAGGAGGTGACTTGTGGCCGTGTCACATGTTTTCATGGCCTTGCCCCTTGCAGAGGGCATGGGTTTATAATCCTTCCACCCGGAGACGTGAATCTACCTGCTCCATGAAGAGTCTGCTTCTGGGCCCACCAGGACGTGGTTCCAGTGAATTCTGAGGTCCATTTTAGCTGCCTGTGGAAACGAATGGATTGCCTTGTTTTCAGATATGTGTTTGAGTGAACTCTTTCTTATGCAGTTGCAGAGAACTTTTGTTTTCTTACTGAAGAATTAGGGATTCAAAATGGTGTTTTAGAATTTTCTTTTTATGACCAACATTGAATGGCTGATTAAGTATTTTATTCATTTTTTCTTGTTGAATCTCTTAAATATTTCTCAAAATCCGCTGATGTTTTTTAGGATTAATACCTGGTTTGTATTGTTTACAAATGTTTCTATTTTTAATTATGATCTTTGCAGTGATAATATTTTGTGTCTCTGATCTTAAGTTTCATCTGTTACCTACATTTTAATTAATTATGCTGCTCTGTAGCGATTCTTGGTTATGGAGAATACCATTTTCCAGAAACTGCCAATGTTTTCTAGTTTGTCATTTTACTGAATTGGAGATCAAGGCAGCTGTTGGTTGCAAAAGAGAAAGCTCAGGAGGCTATATGAAGCCTGGCTGAGGAGAGCGTTGCAGAAAGAGAAGGGAACTGTTCGGGAAAGGTGATAGGACCTGTTCTGAATCTGAAAACTGAAGGAAAAAAAAAGCTACCAGGCATAAGAAACTTGGAATTTAAAAAATGGCAAAGAGGGGTTGCAAATTCTGGTTAAATCCTAATGAGACCAAACGTTGAGCCTTCAGTAGTAGTAACCAGTCCAGCATTGTTTATCTTTACTAAGAATCTTGGCGACTTGCGTTCCCTGCTCCAGCTTGTCAGAAATGTGCTGCATGTTCCTCTTATCTTCTGAACTGTGGTATCACTTGGAATTCAGTTAGTGTTTCCTGAATTCCAGCTTCCAAATCGTTAATGAAATATTGAACTGTTCTGGACCTCGACTTGCGTCCCTCAGGACCCTCAGAGTGCTGTGCCGGCCGGCCACAGTGAATTATTCATAATTACTCTGCTTTGCTATTTGAGCCATTGTGCATGTGTATTCCTGACAATTCAGTGGGATCTCTGCTGCTGTTGTTTTACTTTGACAATTATAGATGCTCATATCTTAACTAAAAGGGCCCCTAGTTATCCCGTGTTGCTTTTCCTACATGCTTCTTAGAAATAACCAGATTTCTGCCAGTCCCTCTTATGTGTATGGTATTAAAACTGAGAGCAATCATCTAATTTTTCTGTGACATCAGTATTGTTAACTTTTCTAGAATATATTATTTATTGGTTTGATAGTTGCTTAGAGTTATGAGGGAACTAGTGCCCAAGATTCTAAAAAATACATGATTTATGGGTTTTTTTCTCTGACGTGACTTAAAAGTATTTGTATTCATCATCCACTCCTTTCTTTAGGGATTGAAGTGATAATTTCCCAGAAATAGACAGTTTACTCTGATTATATTAGTGATTGTCTCCTTCAAGAATTTGGGGTAATAGTGAACGAATGAATGAATGAACGGACGAACAAATAAATAAATAAATGGTTTATTTGTTTCAGGGAAGAAAAAACCCCAGGAAAATAAAAACAAAGGAAACAAAACTGAAGACATACAGCTGAAGACAAGCGAGCCAGATCCCACCTCTGCCAATATGAGAGATTCTGCAGAAGGTAGGCTGGGGTGTTGGGCTTGTATGATTTGGGTGTGTATCACCATTTATAATTTTGTATTTCTTCGGCATGCCTGTCTGAGAGTCATTTAAGAAAAGGTTAAACAGCAAGAAAGTCCCCTACAAGCCCTTCACAGTCCCCATCCCCTTCAAAAATGTACTAAAGACCTTCCTTGTTAGAAATGAAATTATGCTTGGTTAAAATAAAATGAAGCATTCTATATGATTGCATTTATAAATAATTTACAAAGTTCAAAACCATCAAAAAACATCCATGATGATAGGAGTCAGACTGATAGGGGCAGACTGGGGGGAGTCCACTGATGGGTGGGGTGGGCACATTGGTGTACTTACTTGTAAACACTTTATCTTGCTCTATACTTATGTTTTGCATACTTTAAGTATGTTTTGTAGTTCAGTTAAAAAATTACTTAAAATATTAAATACCCTTGATTTTATATATCAGAATGAAAAATGTGCCGATTGAAAAGTGTTCCTTTGTTGAATTTTAATTCCTATTTTATCTCGTGCTTCTTCCCACTAAATTGTCTATGGTCTCTTCTGAGGACTATTATTCTAGGCCCTCCGTGCTGTAAGAATTCAGAGACATGGATTGACAGTTAATCAGAAAGGCAGATTGCTCAGTTGAGCCACCATATTGAGACTATTGCTATTAGAAAAGAGGGCGCTATGTCCTAATTTGTTATGTGGTCAATTTATGCAAAGACCGGAGCTTGCTCAAGAGTTGTTCATAGTGACCCAAATAGGCAAATTTCAAAATGTAGGCTTGTGACTTTCAAGAAACATTTGTAGAGAAAAAAACTCACTAACAATAATTTTTATTCTTCTTAAGCCATTTTGGTGGTGATGACGTTCATAAAGGATTGTAATTTCCTGTGGCATTTTATGAAGCAAGAATCGACAAGTTTATTTCCCAGAACCTTATAAAACTAAGTTCTGCCCGCTGATAGCAGATTTGCTAAGACATTTGTTTGAACAACAAAAAATACTAAGGACCCTCCCTACGTTTAGTGGCAGAATTAAAAACAAAAATCCAGGAGCCCCTTTTCCCCTTTGAAAATTCAAGATAGTTATTTTTTTCTTGATACAACATAGGGCCCTGTGAAAAAAGATAATATTTACCTTTTTGTGGAATAACTGGTTAAAGTGTGATTGGCTCTGTACAGGGTAGTTGTCATTCCTGAATGTTCTGCGTATTCTTAAAAAAGTGGTCTGAGCAAGCAGTCCAAACTCTTCCTTTGCTCCCCAAACCTCCCATTATGTTTAAAACTCAGTGACCGCATGGACCCACTTTGGTGTGAGCCTTACTAGTGAGCAGAGCTGTGTTTTGGTTTATATTGCTTTGGACAGTTTCAAATCTGAAATTGTTTACCAGTCACAGAGAAAGAAAATAATACATTTATATATTTTTTTCCCATTAAAAGATGCCACAGATTTTGGCCCAAAAAGAACTCCTTAAAGAAATTTTTGTGCCTTACAGATGTTATTTTCAATTTCTGTAGTCTCATTCCAACTTTTTTTAGCAACATGTTGGGTCTGTGTTGAACATGTAGTTAGGAGTTAGCTCCTAATTTGAAATACATTACCACCATCAAATGACTGGTTTCTCAGTTTATGGAAAACTCATGGAATTTATGAAATTTGTCGGGGGGTGGGGTGGGAAGACTGGTTTCTGTTTTGTTTAGAAGCAGAAGCCTCGCTGCCAGTAAAATGGTGGCACATGGGTAAAAGTAAGACTGATACTCCTAGGAAACCTTGCATTTAGAGAGCTTGGCACAGTGGGCCTTTTTAGCCCCCACTTCCCCTGTATCCAGGCATTCACCAGGTCCGTGACAGGCTCTTCTATCTTGACAGTCTGGCCACTGTTTTCTGCCTCCACTGCGACATCTCTTAATGTAGGCCGCAGTATCTCCCTTCTGATACCACTGCACCAGTATTGGTTGCCTGCAGTAATGTGTCTTCCCTGTCCCTTAATCCACATCACAGCCAATATCTCCCACCTGGCATCCTCCTGCTTTAAAATATCTTAATGGTTCCCCATTGCCCGCCGGTGAGTCCAGAATAATTCACAGTGTGCTACATGTTTTGATTCCTCATGCTGCCTTTCCTTTTCTCTCCTTGACCTTCACGTTCAGCCTGCCCAGGACTTTATCTAGTAGGAAGCCTCCCCTGATTAAGCCACATACAGTGTTCCTCTTGTGAGCTTCTGTAGCAGCACGTGCTTCCACAGGCATAACCACTGATTTATGACAGTGGTGTTGCCTGCTTGCTTTCCTGTAGCTCTATAAGGATAAGGGTCTTGACATTGTTGTTCGCCTAGTACTGGCATACAGTAAATACCTACCCAGCGAAAGAGGGGACGATCCAGTTAACAAGCCAGGAGGTCCCAGAGCTTTTCTAACTCCTCAAGTGTATACAGTGCAAGGGGCCTAGTTCAACAGACAGTGGTACTGTGGAGAAGGGACATTCTCTGTCAGCAGTAGATGCACTGTGACAGCTCCTGTCTGGGAGTCCCCTGCTCTCCCTGGGTTTTCTCCCAACCGCTGTTCCATTTCTCTGCTTTTTTTTATAGCTAAACTTGAAAGAGTTGCTTATAGTCTCCCTGTCTCTCCCTCCTTACCTTCTTTTAGGAACTCTGTTAGGCATTTGTCCCCACTACTCCACTAAAACTGTTACCATGATCACCACACGTCCACCTTGGTAAAGGGAATGCTCCATTCTCAGTCCTTATCTTACCCAACCCCTCAACAGTTCTGCACACAGCTGATCACTCCCTCCTTGAACCTTTGTTTATTTAGCCTAAAGCCACCACTCTCTTGATTCTCCAACTACCTCACTGGTCATTTCTCTGACCTCTAAGTACTGGAGTCATCTGGGGGCAGTCTTCCCTCCTCTCTTCTGTCTGCATTCACTCTCCAGGTGACCTCGTCCAGTCCCATGCTCCAAATACTATTTTGTGAAAAGGACTTATACATTTCTAGACTCGGCCTCTGTTGAACTCGAGTCATCCATAACTGCTTAACATCTTTACGTGGATAGCTGTCAGGAACCTCAAAGTTTTAATACATCAGAATGAACTCTACTTTCCTCCAGCACACACACACATAGCCCACACCTGCTCTTCCCTCAGTTTCCTACTGCTTAGCAAACAGAATTATTGCGGTTGCTGTGGCTCCTTGACATCTCTCTCACCACAGCTAGTCAGCAAGCACATCTTGTTAGTTTACCTCCAAAATGTATCCAGAGTCAGATCATTCCCACCACCTCCCCTGCCACCCTAGCCCTCATCCTGTCCCTTCTCCTGCAGGATGCAGCCCTTGGCTCCCTGCCTCCACCCTTAGCCTCCTGGAACTTCCTATCTTCCTTGTACCAGGAGTGATTCTCTTGAATATGAGTAGTTATATCATATTTCTGTTAGAACTTCAGCTCCCTGTTTCACTCCGTGTAAAGGCCAGTAGCCTGCAAGGTCCTGTGCGAGTTGGCCTCTGATCTCATCTTCTGCTCTCCTGCCTTCCTCCAGTCCCCCCCACCCCACAGTCTTTCCAGATTCCTTGCTATTCCTTGAACACATCCAGCAAGTTCTTGACTCAGAACTTTAGTATCTGCTGTTTACTCTATCCAGAGGGTTCCCCTCCCCTGCATATTCACTTTTTTTAGGTCTCTGCTCAACTGTCACCTTACCAGTGAGTCCTTCCCTGCCCACCTGGGTTTCTTCTTGGGCATTGAGACTCCTGAGTTGCTAATAATTACAGGCTTAGAAGAGATGATCTCTAAAGTTACTTTCACTTGAAAAAATCCTGATCATATGATTCTGGAAACTCTTCTAGCTTCTAAAAATGTAGATTTAGTCAGGAAGGGAGGAGAGAATCATTCCATTCAAGGAAGACCACTAAGAATCTAACCTGGTAGGTAATATATTTAGCTTATTTCAGTTTGGAATCCTGAGAAATTGGAATTCACAACTAGTCTCCTGAAATTCAGTGCCTGCTACTTCAACAAAATTTTAGGCACCACAATTTCTATACATAAAAATATTTATATATGTGTAATTAAACGCAGAAAAGAATCTAAGCTCCAAGTGACTCTTTGTTCACGTATGTCTCCTCACTGCCCAGTGTATTGCCTGGTTAATGCCAGGTGCTCTGTAAATACTAGCTGAATGAATGAAAGAAAGAAAGAAATGGATTTAAGTACAATACAACTTTATAAATGAGAATGTGGAGCTGTTGTTAATCATAACCTTCCTTACACATTTTAAGTACTAAGAGAAATAACTTGAATAATAAGAATTGATCTTAAATCGGCTAGTTTTGCCCTCACTTCCATGCTTCTACTTCCCTCTGCTTTCAGGTGCCAAAGAAGAGGACGAGAAGCCGTCAGCTCCAGCAGCTGAGCAGACAGCTGTTCAGGAGGTGGTTAATCAGGATGTGCTTCCAGAACTAGGAACCCCTCTCCCTGCCTGCGAGCTACACACAGAACCAGACAAGAAGCTAGAAGCAACAAATTGTGAGGTGAATGACTTGGAGGAAGAGGAGGAGGAGGAAGAGGAGGAAGACGATGGCTTGGAAGAAGAGGGGGAAGAAGAAGCTGACATGCCAAATGAAAGTTCTGTGAAAGAGCCGGAAATACGGTGTGATGAGAAGCTAGAAGATTTATTAGAAGAACCAAAAAACATTTCAAAAGAAACTCTCGAAGACTCTCCAGAGGTAACTCCTGTTATCAAAATTCCCAAAACTAAGGAAGAAGCCAATGGTGATGTATTTGAAACATTAATGTTTCCATGTCAGCATTGTGAAAGGAAGTTTACAACCAAACAGGGGCTGGAACGGCACATGCACATCCATATATCTACAGTCAACCATGCTTTCAAATGCAAGTACTGTGGGAAAGCATTCGGCACCCAAATTAACAGGCGGAGGCATGAGCGTCGCCATGAGGCAGGGTTAAAGCGAAAAGCCGGCCTAACACTACAGCCATCAGAGGACCTAGCTGATGGCAAAGAATCTGGAGACAGTGTCACTCCAAAAGATGACTCGATTCCTCCCAATCTTGGGCAAAACTGTCTGATCTTGAGTTCAGAGAAAGCTTCCCAAGAAACAGTAAATTCTTCTGTTGTAGAAGAGAATGGAGAAGTTAAAGAGCTTCATCCATGCAAATACTGTAAGAAGGTTTTTGGCACTCATACTAATATGAGACGGCACCAGCGCAGAGTTCATGAACGTCACCTGATTCCCAAAGGTGTGCGGAGAAAAGGAGGCCTTCTGGAAGAGCCCCAGCCGCCCGCAGAACGGGCCCAGCCCCCCCAGAATGTCTACGTTCCCAGCACTGAACCCGAGGAGGAAGGGGAGGCAGATGACGTGTACATCATGGACATTTCTAGCAATATCTCTGAGAACTTAAATTACTATATTGATGGTAAAATTCAAACCAGCAGCAGCACCAGTAACTGTGATGTGATTGAGATGGAGTCCAGTTCGGCTGACTTGTTTGGTATAAACTGTCTGCTCACTCCAGTTACAGTGGAAATTACTCAGAATATAAAGACCACACAGATCCCCATAGCAGATAATCTTCCTAAAGAGCCTTCCAGCAGCACAAACAGTGAGTCCAAGAGACGGAGAACTGCTAGTCCGCCCGTGTTACCCAGAATCAAAGCTGAAGCAGAGCCTGAGCCCATAGCACCCTCGTGCTCCTTGAGCCTGCCCCTTAGCATCTCCACCACGGAGGCGGTGTCTCTCCACAAAGAGAAAGGCGTGTACTTGTCGTCAAAGCTCAAGCAGCTCCTTCAGACCCAGGATAAACTGACTCCTCCTGCAGGGATTTTGGCAGCTGAGATCACTAAGTTAGGTCCTGTCTGTGTGTCCGCTCCTGCATCGATGCTGCCCGTGACCTCCAGTAGGTTTAAGCGGCGGACCAGCTCCCCTCCCAGCTCTCCACAGCACAGTCCTGCCCTTCGAGACTTCGGAAAGCAAAGCGATGGGAAAGCAGTGTGGACTGATGCAGTTCTGGGTTCCAAAAAGCCCAAGTTAGAAAGTCATAGCAACTCCTCCCCGGTGTGGAGTTTGTCTGGGAGAGACGAGAGGGAAACCGTGAGCCCGCCATGCTTTGATGAATTCAAGGTATCCAAAGAGTGGGCCGCCAGTTCCACTTTTAGCCCTGTGTGCAACCAGCAGCCACTGGATTTGTCCAGCGGTGTCAAACAGAAGACTGAGGGCACCGGCAGGCCTCCGGTCCAGTGGGAGTCTGTGTTAGATCTCAGTGTGCATAAAAAGACTTGTGGGGACTCAGAAAGCAAGGAATTCAAAGACAGCAGCGTGGCGCAGCCAACCTGCGGTGCTGGCAAGAAGAAGAAGCCGACCACCTGCATGCTGCAGAAGGTCCTTCTCAATGAGTACAATGGCATCGGCGTGCCCATCGAAAACACGGCAGATGTCACCAGGAGCCCGAGTCCTTGTAAATCCCTGGATCCCCAGGCAGATCCTGACCTTGGGCCTGACACGAGTTTGTCTGCCCCTCCTGTGGAGCACCCACCTGATGTTTCTCCTTCATCTCCTGCCTGCCAGGCACCCTCTCTTTCCTCCGGGCAGCTGCCTCCTCTCTTGATGCCAACACATCCCTCATCCCCTCCGCCCTGTCCTCCTGTGCTAACTGTGGCCACACCACCTCCTCCACTCCTGCCTACCATACCTCTTCCAGCCCCCTCTTCCGGGGCATCTCCTCTCCCGTGTCCCTCTCCACTCTCAAATGCGACTGCACAGTCCCCACTTCCGATTCTTTCTCCTACGGTGTCTCCCTCGCCTTCTCCCATTCCTTCCGTAGAGCCTCTCATGTCTGCTGCCTCTCCGGGGCCTCCAACACTCTCATCATCTTCTGCATCTTCATCTTCATTCTCTTCATCTTCCTCCTCTTCCCCCTCACCACCTCCTCTGTCAGCAGTATCATCCGTTGTTTCTTCTGGGGATAATCTGGAAGCCTCCCTCCCCATGATATCTTTCAAACAGGAGGAATTAGAGAATGAAGATCTGAAACCCAGGGAAGAACCCCCGTCTGCAGTTGAACAGGATATTGTTCAGGAAACATTCAACAAAAACTTTGTCTGCAATGTGTGTGAATCACCTTTTCTTTCCATTAAAGATCTAACCAAACATTTATCTGTTCATGCTGAAGAATGGCCCTTCAAATGTGAATTTTGTGTGCAGCTTTTTAAGGCTAAAACTGACTTGTCAGAACATCGCTTTTTGCTTCATGGAGTTGGGAATATCTTTGTGTGTTCAGTTTGTAAAAAAGAATTTGCTTTTTTGTGCAATTTGCAGCAGCACCAGCGAGATCTGCACCCGGATAAGGTGTGCACACACCACGAGTTTGAGAGTGGCACCCTGAGGCCGCAGAACTTTACAGATCCCAGCAAGGCCCACGCAGAACATATGCAGAGTTTGCCGGAAGATCCTTCAGAAACGTCAAAAGAGGAAGAGGAGTTAAATGATTCTTCCGAAGAGCTTTACACGACCATAAAAATAATGGCTTCTGGGCTAAAGACAAAAGATCCAGATGTTCGATTGGGTCTCAATCAACATTACCCAAGCTTTAAACCGCCTCCATTTCAGTACCATCACCGAAACCCCATGGGTATCGGTGTGACGGCCACCAACTTCACTACACACAACATTCCACAGACGTTTAGCACTGCCATTCGCTGCACCAAGTGCGGCAAGGGTGTGGACAACATGCCCGAGCTACACAAGCACATCCTGGCCTGCGCTTCTGCCAGCGACAAGAAGAGGTACACCCCTAGGAAAAACCCAGTACCGCTGAAACAAACGGTGCAACCCAAAAACGGCGTGGTGGTTTTGGAGAACTCTGGGAAAAATGCCTTTAGACGAATGGGACAACCCAAAAGACTGAACTTTAGTGTCGAACTCAGCAAAATGTCACCAAATAAGCTCAAATTAAATGCATTGAAGAAAAAAAACCAGCTTGTTCAGAAAGCAATCCTGCAAAAAAACAAATCTGCCAAGCAGAAGGCGGACTTAAAAAATGCTTCGGAGTCCTCCTCACACATCTGTCCGTATTGCCATCGGGAGTTCACGTACATAGGAAGCCTGAATAAGCATGCTGCTTTCAGCTGTCCCAAAAAACCGCTTTCTCCTCCCAAAAAAAAAGTTTCCCATTCGTCCAAGAAAGGTGGGCATGTGTCACCTGCAAGTAGTGACAGAAGCAGCAGCAACCACCGCAGACGGACCGCAGATGCCGAGATTAAAATGCAAAACACGCAGGCTCCTTTGGGCAAGACTAGAGCTCGCAGCTCAGGCCCCGCACAGGTCTCACTGCCCTCCTCGTCCTTCAGGTCCAAGCAGAATGTCAAATTTGCAGCTCCGGGGAAGTCCAAGAAACCAACCTCCTCTTTAAGGAACTCGAGTCCAATCAGAATGGCCAAAATAACTCATGTTGAGGGGAAAAAGCCCAAAGCTGTGGCCAAGAATCATTCTGCTCAGCTCTCGAGCAAGACGGCCCGGAGCCTGCACGTGAGGGTACAGAAAAGCAAGGCCGTCTTACAAAGCAAATCCGCTCTGACCGGTAAGAAAAGAACAGACCGGTTCAATGTAAAATCTAGAGAACGGAGTGGCGGGCCCATCACCCGAAGCCTCCAGCTGGCAGCTGCTGCCGACCTGGGCGAAAGCAGAAGGGAGGACAGCAGTGGCAAGCAGGAGCTGAAGGACTTCAGGTAAGCTGTCTCCCAGGGCCTGAGGAATTCAGCTCCGGAGCGTGGGGGCGGGAAAGACGGTTGGAAGCGAACAGTATACTTGCCCAATGGCTTTTTTCTCTTTTTCCTGTGTAATTTTGACATAAGCACTTAAAGGAAATGGGGTTGCTTAAGTTAGAGGCTGCTGCAGAGATGGATACTGCCTAGTTTTATCTCAGACCCAGGACTCACAAAAGGGGGCCATTTCTTTTAGGGCCAGTGTGAACTGAATTTGAAACTATGAAAAGCTTTCAAAAGGACCCTGTTATGAAAAGATGAAATTCTCTTAAACTTCCTTCCTATCTTGGGAAATATCTCAGTGTCACTTTTATTTTTTCTGGATTATAGGTGGTTTCTTCTGTTAAAATGGATCTCTGAGGCCATTAAAACCACATTGCAATCTCTTCAATGTTTCTGTGATTCAAGCATAGTTATAGTAACGGAGAATGCTTCCATTACTCATGCTTCTATAGTTTTCATTCAAAAAACTTGCCTCGTGGGTTAAAACAAAATGCACCGTACTCATTTTAAAATGCCTTAAGTTCCCCACCCCTCCTCTCTCCAGCGAAGGGTGACACAGGCCAGGTCCCAGAGGGGCAGCGGCCAGGAGCGTGCTTAGAACGGCAGCAAGGCCAGGCACATGCTGGAACCCAGGGCAAGTCAGCGTGGCCGTCAGTGCCCTTGTTTCCCGATAATGATGTAAGAGTTCATCTTAGATTTGAGGTGATTTTGCTGTTTTATTTGTGTCCTCCCTATATTCAGAAGTGTTCTTAGTGACAAAAACATAGGGTAATAGTTAAACTGGTTATGTTGACTTCTCAAACTTTCTAAAGCATTTAAAAAACCTTGTTTTGACGCACTCTTGGGATT
>NW_006293088.1:4274839-4281400 GCF_000327345.1 Myotis davidii | reverse complement strand
TCAAAAATGCCTACGGGTCAAACTTGTGAAAAGCTCACCATCAGATAGGATTTCTGCAAAATACTTCAAAATCTTGTCCTTTCGGAGGGAGCTGCCGGACTCAAGGCTTTCTTGGCTGTCCCTCTCAGTGTCTGAAAAGCAGAATTAGAGTTCGCTGGGGAGTGGTCTGCCGTTTGTGGGGGGGGCGGTCATGAGGATCCAAAGGCACTGTTCCCAGTGCACAGCTGACGAGGTAGAATTCTGGGTGCCCGTGTGCCTTAAGTCATGGCTAAATAACGATGTAGAGAAGAATTGTTAGCCAAAACTGATAGTTAAACAGCTACTTCAGAAATGTACTAAACAATTAGTTACTATAGATCTTACTCAGCATCTGGTCTCTGGCCATGCCATACACATAAGCACCTATCAGCCATTATAGTGGCCTGCTGTAGTGTTGTAACTGTACCTGTTTGTACTCTGTCTTTGTTCTGGAAGTTCCTCAACAATAGGAGGTTCTTGAATTCGAGTCCTTTCCAAAGATAAAAAGCCAGAATATCTCATTGTTTTTACAGTCTACTACAAAACATGCCCCGGGTGGTTGATGCTTTAGAATGCACGATGCGTACCCCCCTTTGTCTCCAGTCTTGTCTGAAAGAATCATTTTGTACTGGATCCCATTTATACCGTTCAAGGGTACAGAAAAGTTCTCTGAGTCACTACATTTATCAAGTTCATTCAGTTAGCCTCTTACTCATGCAGTGCTTTTGGAAGAAGACCACAGGGGACCAAAGTGCCTACTAAAATTGTATCTCTGTTTCCTCCAGTTTATTGTAATTATTTTGCTTTGTTTCATTGTTTAACAGAGGGTTACAATGCTAGAGTGAAATTGGCCTAAAAGGAAGCACAGAGAATCAGATCAGAAAACTTGTTCTGACTGGTAGGTGGCAGCAGCAGCATCCCCGCTAGCTGGCTCCCCTTGGTGTTTGTCACTGAACTGTGCTGTGGACACATCAGAAGGATGTGTCTTAAAAGGGGTCCATTTACAAGTGACCATGAATTTGTGAAGACAGGGCATCATATTCTGATTATCTGGGCACAAGAGTGGGCATTTCTTCAGGGGGTTTGTTCTCTTTTTAGTGCCTTTAGCCCATTTGGTATAAAACCAGGATTCCTGAACTCAGGCCTGAGATTATCATGAGGGCTTAGCAGGCCTCGTCCTTGGTACATACTTGTGTTACACTGGTAAGGAGTTGTTTTAACTATAGTCGTCTTCCCTTTCAGTAGATTTCTACTTGTCAATTTTATTCAGGGATGATTTCATGGCACATCGTCAGAAATACTCACTTCTCTCTGTTCTCAGTGATTTCGCTTTACTCACCCTGTTGTGTACTGAAGGACTTCCCACAGCACTGGCAGCACCTCCTCTCCTGCGTGTGTCATCATAGCCATCTGTGATTAAGAGCCAGCCCCCAGCATGCACCACAGGTTATTGCAGAAATAAACGATGTGTCCTCCCATGTCCATCTCTGCCACACCACTCCCGGTAGGGCTGGGGCCTGGCCAGCGTGTGCCTGTTGAACAGCCCCCACGTAGCTGCACACTTCCAGAATCAACCTGTTGCTGTCCTAACATTTGTCATATGGATCATCTCACCTTCTCTTTAACATGGTCAATTCATGTAAGGTTGTGTTATGTTGTCATTTATCTTCAGTTTTCTTATTTTCTAGGAACTTCCTGTAGAAAAGCCCCCCACACAAAACAAACCTTAATTGACTAAATAAAGATAATGCATGCTCAACTTAGGATAAGCACTACGACAAAGGATGCGAAATCTACCCAGCTTGCAAGACCAGCTGAAGCTGTCTCACAAATCCGCAGGCTTCTTGTTGCCCTGGTTAGAGTCAGGCATCTGCTTCTTCGCTGGTGCCCACTACGTGCTGGGCACCTGGGTGATTGAGATGCCAGAGGTGCTGTAAGACGGGCTAGATGAACTGGCCCATCGTCACAGGACTGATAACTCAGATGTGAATGTGGCCCTGGTTTTGGCACATAGCAGAGGAAGGAGTGATTGAACCTAACCTTGCAAAGCAAGTTCTCTTTTTTTGTCAGCAGTTTATTGTAGATTTCAGGGATGACAATTCTAATGCACTTGTTTTAAGAAGTTTTGGTCACACACCAGCTCTTGATGCCTTTCTTTTAAGTTAATTACAGACAGAGGCATTTAGCTTCTCTCTCTGCCTGCTTTTTTTTTTTTAAATCACAAGCTGATGGCCAGCATAATGGAGAGGAAACCGGATTGGATATGGACTCCTTTTTATGCCTCTTCCAGTTTCATGTGTGTTTATCCAGATGGACATCCTCTCGAATAACTATGTGGCACTAATTTATAACTGTTATGTAATGGGAGGCTATGTAGCAATATACCGATGCCTACGATGCATCTCAGGCCTAGAAAGGTGTATGTCTGCACTTAAGTAAAAAAATAAAAATAAACTTACATACCAGGCTTACACTGCAGTCTCTAATAGAGATTTAAAAACTACAAATTGGCCTTTTCCTGGGTGTATCATTTCTCCATACATTATATATGCTTTCACCCTAATTAATGACTGAGTTGGTGGGAAATGGCTAGGTTATTCATGTGTTTTTTTTCTTTTGTTTTCAACTTTAAAAGTAATCTACCTCTTAAAATGTGTAGTTTAATACTTGTTTGGTGAATTTGTGCCATTTTAATCCTTTCACTATCATTCCCATTTTGTTACATTTCTGTTCTGGGGACTTTTGTGTTGAAATATTGTATAAAGCATTTGTAGCAGTTTAAAAATAAAATATTTAAAATTATTTAAATTGTTTTGGATGCTTCAATTGTATTGTGATTTGCCTTTTACATTTGTGTTTGAGTTGTTAATCTGGAGAGTGTTCTTGTACTGGAGTTTGCTGTTAGTTATTTTACTGTTTCTTGTTGGAGAGTTATGATATAAAAGACTATTTTAATGAAAACATTAAAATTTATAATTTGACATACAAAAGGGATTGTCTGTTGATTTGAACCAATGTAGCCTTTTAAGAGAGAAAGAGGCTAATTGTAGACAGACCAGCTAAGAGTGCTGTTTGCTGTTGATCCCTTCCAGGATGAAACATCATTTGAGCTTGTCAGATGTACGAAAGTATTTTTATGCTGTTGCTAGCAAGCACTTAATAACTAGGGTAACGTTAAATGATACGTTTTATATCATTGTAACCAATAAAAACTTTCTAAAAGCTTGTGAAAGGACTGCATTTTGTACATGGTTGGGAGCAGCGAAGGGCAGAAAATGAAGAGACCGGTAGGAAAAGCGTTTGAAGCCGCACACTGCTGTGCGCTGTGCAGGGTCCGCCCAGAGGACCTCACGTCTTCCTATTCGGCATTGACTTTGTTATATCACATCCTTACCTGCCATTGAGCGGGTGCCATGAAGTCGGTCCGTGTGCTCTGAGGCACCTCAAGAGTGAAATAAAGCATTTCACAGGTGGGGGCTCTACTTCCTCGGTGCTTGCGAACAGTTTACTCTGGTTTGGGGATTTTTATTGTTAAGAATGCCCAAAGAATGAAACAAAGAAGTTAGAACATCTGTATTGAGTTTATACGGGATTGCTGTTTTTCTTGAGATGGAATGTTTGCAATTTCTTAAAGTCCCACGATAGCACTGTGGTTCTCATGCTTTACATCAGTATGTGTCGTTCCAAAGTCTTAGGGAAAGGCGGTAAAGTGAAGGAGTGATCAGTGTCTCCTGGCCAAATGTCCTCTGGTTCATGATTCACCTTCCCCACCCCCAGAGACCCAGCGGGAGGGGGAGGGCGGTTTCACAGGATGCAGGGGGGAGGCACTGGGTTGGAGGAGTTAGGACTGGCTTTCTGTGTTTGCTGTTTAATGGCCCTACACAGAGGGCTGAGCACACACAGCTCCCTGCAGACTGCACATTGTGGGAGGAGAGTGCACTGTTTGTGGAGGAAGTGGGTTCCATCTTGGCCGTCCGCTCGCCGTTCCTCTCCCTCCATGCCGGCAGCCAGCTGGCATCGCACATACACTCGCCTTCCAGCCTCCTATGGCCTGCTTCGGTGGCTCAGCCTTGGGCAAGTTATTTCTAGATCTTAGTTCCCAGTCTGTTCCAAGTTGGGAATGGCTAGGCGGTCTCTATATTTTCCTTTGTCTTCTTACTGGGTGTGGAGGCTGAGACTTTTGCGGGACTGGGAGTTTGCCTACAAGATGCTGGGCCTTAAAGTGCCGTGGGATATTTTTTTAAAAAGAAACTAGGTCCAGAATGGTGGGAATGATGAGTTCCATATTACTGTTAAATTCTTCCTAGACAAAAACAACAAGGTCAAAAAAAATATCGTTGGAACAAAACTTGAAGTTTGAGTGGGAGAGACGTAGAGGGAAAATGTGCGACTGCTCATTGGTGGATCGGGTCAGGCTCTGTGCCCCAGTCTCCCGTTTGGAGACCCCGGGCCTAGTCCCGGCCTCCAGCGCTGTGGTTCACTGGAGTTCCTCGCCTGCGAGTGGTGACGAGCTCCTGGGAACCTGACAGCTATCCCTTGCTTTCCTTTCCGTGTGCAAGGCACTGCCCTAAGCGTTTTTCAGACACTTGACAACAGCACCCTGAGGTTGGTGTCATTTACAGATGGGGAATCACACTTGGGAGAGTTGAAAGCGCCAAGCTGGGATTTGAACTGCCTCCGACCTGCACCATCCTGTCTGTATTTTTACAGCTTATTATTATTTTTTTAAAGTTTCATTTCCTCTAGATGTATAAGCTGCTTTATAAAGGCTTCCCCTGCATTTGTGACCAAGTAGAGTCGCCCCTTTGTGAGCAAGGAGCCTTCCTGCTGCAGCAAGGCCGTCAGGAGCAGCAGCTCCCGGAGCACCGGGTCTGGTTTCACTCTGAACGGTGGGGTGTGCTCCTGCCCACGTCACGGCCGCTCCAGTCCCGCCGACTTCCTAGATCAGCGGGGTCGAAACGACCCTTTCACAGGGATCACCTAAGACTGTTAGAAAACACATATATAATTACATACTGTGTGATTAATCACTATGCTTTAATTATGTTCAATTGGTAACAGTGAAATTGGGGGTCACCACAACATGAGGAACTGTATTAAAGGGTCATGGCATTAGGAAGGTTGAGAACCACTGTTCTAGATTGATCTGATTAGTCAGCAGAAATCGCCTAAGGAAAATCAATCATAATGTCCTCTGGTCTTGAAAGTGGTTGTAAAGAAGGGTCTGGGGATCCTGGGAAGCGTCCTCGGTTGTCACTTGAGAACTTTGACCTGTTGGGCATTAGCCCAAAAAGAAAGTTGATCGGGACTTGCCTTTCCCCCTTAGCAAGTACTAGTATGTGTTCCCTGCAGATCAAAGGGTTAAAATTCTGCCGGTAGTAAGTTATTTTTAAAGTGTAGGATTACAGCCAGGAGAGTGTGTGTGGGTTTTATTTACCTTCTAGATTATGAATTAGAAAAGCCATCACGATTGCATTAAATTGCTTGCAGTTCTGTTGTGAGCCATTCAAGGGGCATGGAAATACTTTCATTAGAGTTAACTTGCTGAACTACTGGGGTAATGGGATTTGTACGTGCTTCTGTTTTCTGCCTCACTTAGACCAGCTGGATTCCTTTTCAGCTGTCTCTTACAGAAAGTGGCCCCAAATTCAGGCAGGTGTCCCAAAGAACAGATTTTTATGGAAGATTTTTAGTGCCTAAATGTGCCTTTCCAAGTCCTGTTTATAAACCACAGCGACAAGCCAGACAGAACCCGCGATTCTGAACATTCCTTCTTAGTTGCTACCTGAGTTACCCCGTTGGGGTGAGAACTTGGGTGTCATGTTAGCAATGACAGAAAGCTACAGGAGGATTTTAAAGTCCAGGTTTCTATTCTGAACATATTTAAGAATATTCCTATAGTATTGTTTAGACAGGAGCCTACTGTGCAGTCTGGAATTCTGCTTAGGTAACTACTGAGTGTTAGCATTAAATCTGAGCATATCCCTACCTGGTTTGGCTTGGTGGATAGAGCATCAACCTGCGGACAAGGGTCCTGGGTTCAATTCTGGTCAAGGGCACATGCCCAGGTTGTGAGCTCGATCCCCAGTAGGGGGAGGGCAGAAGGCAGCCAATCAATGATTCTCTCTCATCATTGATGTTTCTATCTCTCCCTCCCTTCCTCTCTGAAATCAATAAAAATATTTAAAAAATCTTAAGTATAAGTTTTCAGTAGGAATCTTTAAAGGCCTGGAGTTTGTTGCACAGGTAAGTTAATAACAATAGGGAATTTAGGCCTTAGGATACAGTTGTGGCAATTTTCATTTTTTACCTTAAAAAAAAAAAATTTCAGCCCTCGCCGGTTTGGCTCAGTGGATAGCAGAGCATCCGCCCATGGACTGAATGGCCCTGGGTTTGATTCTGGTCGGGGGCACGTACCTCAGTTGCAGGCTCAATCCCCGGTAGGGCACATGTGTGAGGCAACCAATTGATGTGTCTCACATCAGTGTTTATCTCTGTCCCCACTTCCTTCCACTCCCTCTAAAAAAAAAGGAAAGAAAGAAA
>NW_006293088.1:4262981-4274699 GCF_000327345.1 Myotis davidii | reverse complement strand
TTGAATGAATGAATGTGCCCTTTATTGGGGGAATTGAACCTGTGAGTCTTTGGTCTTTGGGCCCACATTCTAACCCCTGGGCCATGTGGGCCAGGGCTCCTACTGCTTAAAAAATTTATTTATTGATTCTAAGAGAAAGAGAGAGAGAGAGAAAGAAAGAAAGAGAGAAAGAAAGAAAGAAAGAAAGAAAGAAAGAAAGAAAGAAAGAAAGAAAGAAAGAAAGAAAGAAAAATACCCTTGGGGGAGGATTAACAAAAAGTAAAAATGGAATTTCAATTTTAAATCATTGCATTTGTTTTAGTATTTAGTAATTGCCAAAATGATAGTTTAATATTCTTATTGGAATTAGGTTATTTAAAACTCACATGGATTCAATTTTTCTTGCAGTAACATTCTCTTCTCACTTGGATTTTTATAATCACATCAACCCTTGCCAACCCAGCTTGAGTTTAGGAACATTTTTGGATGGCTGTTCCCAAGCTGTAACTGGACTCGTGAAACCAGGCACATTCTCCAGTAGTGACTCAGCCGGTCAGCCATTCAGAAAGCATCTTTAATGGCCAGCTGGACTCCCAAAGGTGTGGGCTGTAGATCTGTGGACCCTGTCCTGTGTCCCTGGGCTTGCAGAGGCCCCTGGACATGGCCACTGTTCTGAGGTCTCTGCCTGGCGTTCTCAGCATTTACGGAGAAATGGAGCCTGGGCAGCAGCCTCCCTGGCGTGTCCCACAGCTCCAAGTGAGCGAGAGCCCAAGCCTGGCCATCTGATTCCAGAGCCCTGTTTTTTTAAAAAAATATATTTTTATTGATTTCAGAGATGAAGGAAGTAGAGAGAGAAACATCAATGATGAGAGAGAATCACTGATTGGCTGCCTCCCATATGCACCCCCACTGGGGACTGAGCCCGCAACCGGGGCATGTGCCCTGACCGGGAATTGAACTGTGACCTACTAGTTCATAGGTCGACGCTCAACCCCTGAGCCCTGCTGGCCAGGCCCCAGAGCCCTGTCCTTAAAGGCATTGTGAAACCTCTGAACCCACTGTGTCCCCTAAATGTCTCATGCTGACATCATCGCCCAAACGGGTTTTGCTGCCGAGAGGTTGTGTCGCGTACAGTCCATAGCTTCAGGGTGGCAGCCATGATCACACAGAATGGAATTCAAAGTCCAGAGTGTGCTGCTGGCCGCTCGCCTCCCGTGAAAGAGACGGTGTGGTGCAGGCCAGCACTGGCCTGGTTGGGAGGTTTCGCCGAGGTTTCATCACAGGCAGTGAAATGTAGGTGAGGGCACTCGCTCTGCCCCAGAGCTGCTTGCTCAGCTGGCACCTCCTTCAGGAAGCCTTCCCTGACCATCCACTCTGAAATAAGTGCCGTGTCCCTCTCCACGTGTTCTTGGAGACCCTCACGTCTTCCGTGTGTTCTGCTCAATCTGTTACATGGGTTGACGGAACGCTTCTCCTCCCAGGATGAGGAAGCTGCCGGTTGCTGCATGTACAGCAGTGCCCGGCATGTAGTAGCTCAATAAATATTTAATTGAATGAAGTGTTTGCATCCTGGCTTCATCACTTACCAGCTCTGTAACCTTGGGCAAGTCATGCCAACGCTCTGAGCCCCAGCCCTCCTTTCTGTAAAATGGCGGTGATCAGTCCAGCCACAAAGGATGCTTGTGAAGACACAGACAAGCCCATGAGGACCACAGATGCCGCTTGCGCTAGTAAGTGCTGCGTAAACGCCAGCCGCTGTTGTGGCTGTTGATGCTGAAAGATGTCCTGTTGGATCTGTTTAAAGCTGATCGAGCACTGTGGCTCCCCTCAGAGCTGACTTGCCATGTATGTGATTTCATGACCGCAGAGGCCACCATAGCCGGGATGTCCCCCATCCTCTCCTGCCAGTGCCCACAGCGGGCCCTCAAGGGACCCCAGGGGCCTTTGGCCGCCTCCACGGGGGCCTGAGCTGTCCATAGCTGCTGCCTTTCTACAGGAGGCGCCCCCACCCACCAGAGCTGGAGAGTGAGCTGTGAGACAGGCAGGCACTTTTCAAGTCAAGGTGAGAAAAGCACTAGTTTTATTGTGTCAACGCTCCATATGACTTTCTCTTGGTTTTGAATTTCAGAGCACCTCCCTCCATATAACTTTATTTCCCTTGGTTTTAAATTTCAAAGCCAAAATGTACATTTTAAAAGGTAGCTTCATAAGAAAACATTTCATTAGCTCCATGAAAATGTAACCAAGGAATCCCAACTTAATGAAATACTGTGAGAACCATCACTGTTTTCAGGGCTTTTCCTGTATTACCCCATTTCATCATAAAAAAAACCCAAAAACTTTTATGTCCTCCCATTTTTCAAATGGGGAGCAGGCACACGGAAGGTAAGCAATTTGTCCGAGGTCCCAGGTAGTCAGAGCAGCCAGGTCCAGGCAGTGGCCTCACCTGTCCATCAGAGTCTGCTCTGCCTCTAGTCCCCTGAGCTGGGAGGGAAACCTGGCTGGGCCTGGTTCTTAGCAGTGGCATCTTGAGAAGCAGGGAGCCCTAGCCAGTTTGGCTCAGTGGATAGAGTGTTGGCCCAAGGGCTGAAGGGTCAATCCCAGGTTCAATTCCAGTCAAGGGCATGTACCTGGATTGTAGGCTCCATCCCCAGCCCTGGTTGGGACACATCTAGAAGGCACCCAATCGTGCATCTCTCACATCAATGTTTCTCTCTCTTACCCTCCCACTTTCTAAAAACCAATGAAAAAATACCCTCAGGTGAGGATTAACAACAAAAAAGGCAGGGGACTGCCCCCTGTGGGTGAGAAGCACCCGTTGATCTGAAGGAGCTGAAATGGAGGAGGTGAACACACATCTCTGTCCTCCCTGATCCTGGTCCATTTTGTCTGTTCTTGGGAGACCAGACTGTGCAGCTCCAGCCACACCTGGGGTGATGCACCCGGCGCTGTTAGGGAAGGAACAGGTTCAGGTGCTGACTCGTCCAAACCTTATCTACTGTCGACTTTCTTCTACTTCATAGAAGGCTTTCCAGGCCACGGTAGGCAAGTAGGTTCCCATGTGCGCCCGGAGAGCAACTGCCTGGGGCGCCGCATCGGCGGGATTCAGAAGTGAGGTCACGCTCAGGGTCAGAGGGCCCATGCCAGGTGTCTGTCTTGTTTGCAGAAAGGGTGGGGGCAATGGCTCTGCCGCATGTGTGTGTGCTGTCTGGAGGTTAATGTATCTGCTACTTCCCTGCTTTTAAAAACGGCACTGGGCGCCAAGTACACTTTTCCTGGAGGCTCATGGTAACCGTCAATGAATACTGTTGTGGAGAAGTGATGCCCTCAGAGGCAATGCAGGCATGCCGGATCCGGATGCTTGAGGTGTGACTTAACCACGTTTCAGGAAGGATGTACTCCTGGCTCATTTTTCATTTGTGATTTATGGATGTTGTCTGCGCTGCTGGCCGCCTCCAGATGTGCCCTGTAAATCCCCCATGGGCTAGGAAGCTAGAGAATGGTCCTATTAATAGTTCCTGTAAATAATGAGGCAGGTAGGGCCTGAGAGGATACCAGGGGCCTCCCGGCGAAGAGTGCGTGAGCAGCAGACGCAGACATGCTGGCGTGGTTTGCCCTTGGTCCTTGGCTGGTAAATGACGTTTGCTGGACAAATGACCTCCAGTTAGGAACATGTGAAGTGTAACACACACACAGATCGCCTTTTCCTTTTGAGCCACGAGTTTCATAAGCAATTTGTGGAGAGAATGAAATGGAAGCTGGGGTAGAATGCACAGTCTCTCAGGGAAGGTTTCTTGCCCCATGAAGTACCTTAATTCCGAAACAGTGGTATTCTTCTCTGTACCTCATGCCTCCGTGCTTTCCTCTGGGTTTGGAGTAAATATTTCATGCGGTGCCTGTGCTAACCAGTGGCTGACTCTCTAAGGAAGTGCCTGGGGCTCAGTCCATCCCATTGCTTTATAAGGAAGACATGGGTCCCCCTGCCCGTTGATTTGATTTTCTTTCCTCTCTAAGTGTATTGCGCCAGGAGTTTCCGGAGTTCCTCTGATGACCAGTACAGAGGTCAGAGGTGTTCTGTCCTCTTATCTTCCTTCACATTCAGGCTCCTTTGCATTTTACCCGTGAGTTTGGTGGAAATAAGGCTGTGTTGACTTTGTCCTCATGTAGGTGCCAACCACTTTGAGGCACCCAACAAATTGGTATTGGGAATTGTAGTTGATATATTTGCTTTGTGGTTTTATTTTTTTGTATTTCTCTATATTAATATGTTTATATTCCTTAAAACTACTTATAAACATGACAGCTAGAGCCGAGAGTATCAGCTAACAGCAGGTGGTTTATAAGGCGACAGCAGGTGGTTTATAAGGCGACATCCTGAATCATGTTGGACAGGGGCGTAGATGAGGGGACGGTATTTCCCGGGTCCAGGAGACCTGTTAATTACAGTGTTCGGAGGGGGGGCATTTCCTGCCTATGTTCCCAGGTGTGCGAAGGGGCCCTGGTTGGCATGTGTCAGGATGTTCACTTGGTGGACCATCTGCACCACAAGCCACCTGGGGGCTTATTAAGAATCCAGACCTGTGAAACTCATCTCTGGGAGTGGGTCTTGGAAATCTTTATTTTTGTCAGCTTCTCACACGAGTTTTACCCAGACTTCAAAGCCTTCCATTGGGTCTTAAAAAGAAAAGCAGAAGTGATGGAAATGGTGGAAATGGCCTCTTGACTTATCCCAGGATACATCCCAATCCCAACCATCCCCAACGTTCTGGCCGTGAGCATCTGAGAAGCCATCTCGGCAGCAGCCCAGTGTGACCCCATCAAAAATCCAGGGGCCGTCTTCTCAGATCTGCATCTTGTGACGAGCAGGTGACCTCGGGTATCCAGATCTGGTAGACAGATCGGAAGGAAGCCTGGGGAAGAACTAGATGGGTTCTCACCTGATTTGTTCCAGTTTGCAAACTCTCAGATCTGCTTGTATAAAACTTGGAGGCTCAGGCACAGAATGAGGGCGGGAAAGATTTGGGGGCAAGGGTAGGTAGTAACAGTGGTTGCCTTCAGACGCTGAAATGACCTCTTCTGGAAATCCGTTCTCTTTTTTCCTGGGGCTAAAATAAGTTGGACATTCTGTGTGTTATTCCACCCCCAATCCTCCAAAGTAATACAAGACAACATGGCAAAGGAAGCAAACCCTAAGTGTATGCCCAGTGTCCTACAGAACCCACGTCTTGGGGTGCAAACTGCATGCGTGCACATGTACACACACACACACATGCACACGTGTGCACGTGAAGTCAGGTCCCTTATGTCCTTGTTCAGAGCTCTGGTAGCCTCTGCGTTTCCTCCTTAATGTCAATCACACCCTGGGATTTTGTATTATAGATTATGCAAGCAATGATGACCCTCTTCTCGAACACATGCCCCACACGGGCAAAGACCAGGTCTGTTCGCTTCACTGCTGCATCCCAGCGTCCCGCACAGCCTCAGGTATATAATCAGTGTGATTGGTCAGTATCGATACGAACCATCGGAAGGCCTGATCTTGTTCACTGTGTGGGCAAGAAGGCTGCCACGCTTTCTTAGGCTCCGAGGACGGCATCTCGTGACAGAGCATGATGGCACATGACAGCATATGTAAGTGCAGAGTTAGAAATCTGACTCCCATAGAGAAGACTCCATTAGGATATTGCTTCATGTGGCTGATTGGAGGAAATTTCTATTAAAAAGGATAAATTAAAAAATAAATGTTGGTGCTTACAGGTGGCCTCCTGAGGCTCAGCGTAGACCAAAGCTATCCCTGGCAGCATTCTCGTGCCTGCGGAGTGCTTGGCTGCCCCACCGTACCTGGCACAGAGCATCTGTCAGTTAAGTGGGGGAACTAAGTTTGCACCTTAAGGCTCAGAAATCCTGCCCAGACATGCCTGTTTGGCTTCAGGAGCCTGTGTCTGGAGCTAAGTGTCTAGGGCTTCGACCCCGGCTCTGCCTCTTGCCAGCTGTGTGTTCCTGGGCCAGCTGCCGAACCTCTCTGTGCCTTAGTTCCTCGTGTATAAAACGTGGCAGGACCCATCTTGGAGAGGTCTTGTGAAGATGAAGTTCGCCACTCCATGTCAAGTTTGAGCATGGCGCTCGGCACGTAGTGAGCAGGGAAATGTTAGCTGCTGCGATGCAGATGATAGCGAGGATGCACCTAGAAAAACCTGTTCCACCGACCCCGGGCTGGGACCTGCTGGTAACATGGAAGAGACGTTAGGACGGTTTTCATTCCATGGCAGGCGTGAGTCTGTGGGCTGGGCCGCGTGTCTGTCCCGCAGGGAGGGACCCCTCACGGAGCCAATGAGTGGGCCTCAACCCAAATGGAACGCAGGGTCTCGGTGCTGCTGAGCAGCCCAGAGGGTCCGCCAGCCGGGCCAGGTCATTTAGCATCTGTGGCCGCCTCTGTCCCCTCTGTGACATAGGTTGATCTGTCCCATGTCCCAGCCACCCTAAGCCTGTTTGAGGTCAGCCAGGAGACAGGGCGAGGGCTTTGGGGCTCTGGGTGAGAGGAGGTGCTGGGCGCACTGCTATCCAGTCCCCTGCACCTCTGAGGAGTTCCCCTGGCCCACAGCCCACGTGTGTGCCCTGGCCCTTTACGCAGCGTCCTTACCCCGCTGACTAATGCCCCGTTCAGACTCAGCAAGCGTGCCTTTCCCACGGCAACGCTAGCCTGTGCCTGGGACGCCCTGCCAGCCAGACACACCCAGGCCTCGGAGACGCCTCAGGTGGCAAAGGGGCCCCCCGAGTTCCACAAGGCTTCTCCATCAGGACGGGCGCCTCAGACGGTTAGCATCCTTGGGCGGCACCAGACCCCAGGTTCCGGAAATCCTGTCACTGGGAGATGCCACACAGGCCTTCCGAGACCGAGTCCCAGTGACTCCCAGATGTGGAGGTGGTTCCTGGAGCTGACTTAGCCATCTTTCTAACATCTTGGTCTAAGTTGACTTTAAAGGACAGAGCGGTTGCAATAATGAAGTCTTGGCGTCCCTTATAGAATTTTTCCCTTTAAAAGAGCTTTTCCCTCGGGACCTCGTGGGGGCCTGGGGGCCTCTCTGCCCCACGCTGGGAATCTGCTTTCTGTGCGTTCATGTCCTGACACACGTGTCCTGTGTTCTTTTGGGCTTCCCCCCCATTCTTAGAAGTTTCCTTTAAAGAGAGCCGGCTGTCTCTCTTGTCTAGAGAGGAGGAGGAGGGATGGCATCTGGGCACTAGAACTGATTGGGGGTCGGGGGCAGGAGCCAAGTGCCCTGAGAGGCAGAGACTTACAGGGAGCGGAGCTGGGTTCCTCCCGCCTCGCTGGGCACTGCACAGCTGATGGCTGTTGCCTGCAGGCATGGCGTCTGAGCCATGGCACTGAGCTGAGCCAGGGGTGTAGGGAGGGAGGCCTTCGGAGTCGGAGTCGGGCTCCAAGAATTGTCGGGAAGGTAGGCACCTCCCTCCCTCCTGCCCTCCCGCCCTTGTAGTCATGTCCCTCTCTGTGACCTTAAATGAGTCAATGACCTTAACTTTCTGTGCTGCTGTCCTCTCAGCCTTAAAAAGGGCACAGGACCCACCTCACGTGGGTAAAGGATGATTAAATGAAAAAGCCGCCAGGCGTTGCTGGCAGGGCTCGTGATGCCAGCTCCTCACCGTCCTCGGTAGGTCCCTCCCTGACTGCCCCGCCAGTGGTCTCAAACTTCAGCCCCCAAGGACCACTTTTATTTTCCTCCCTCGAGCCCTCACATTGGAAAGGCTTTCTCTACAAAACATCCCTAGGCACTAGGCCCCCGACCCAGGCCCCTCTTAGACACTGCCATCAGCACGTGGCCTGCACTCAAAGGTGCCCCCTAGCCCACGCTCCCCAACTCCTGTGTCAGATGCCTCTCCAGGGACCTGGTTAAATGCGGAGGCAGAGCCAGGAGGCTGGGTGAGGCTGCGTGGCTGCACTTTAACCAGCGCCCCAGGACTGCCTGTGCTGCTGGTCCGGGGACCGCACTGAGCGGGTGGGTCAGAGACCAGTGACTCCGAGAGCCCGGGCTGCACCCCAGCGAGCTCAGTCAGAGCCCAGGGCT
Organism: Myotis davidii; assembly: GCF_000327345.1. NCBI lineage: Eukaryota > Metazoa > Chordata > Mammalia > Chiroptera > Vespertilionidae > Myotis > Myotis davidii. The sequence continues at coordinate 4,266,639 of NW_006293088.1, read as the reverse complement.
GAGGAGTGGGCCTCGGGGTGGTTCTCACCTCCCCTGGGACTCCAGTGAGCCTCAGAGAGTGAGACCCCACGCTAGGGCTCCTCTGAGCCGACACGGCTCCAGCACAAGTCGATGCCTGCCTTCGTGGGCAACGGTTCGACTCCTGATGGCTTTTTGGGATATTGACAAGCGCTCCTTGTCCCCATCACGACAAGGACTGTGTCAGGGAGGGGACCCAGGGTGTGGTGTCCAATGGCCCTGGGTTCAGATGCCTCTCCAGGGACCTGGTTAACGCTGTACCCCTATTGGCTGAGAGAACATAGACGTTGGGTTTCTTCGCCTCTGAGCCACTGCCGCCTCCTCTGCGAGATGTGCATCGGCACAGTCCCTGCCTCGGGGCTGCTGGGAGGGTTTCAGGAACTCTAGGAAACCCCCGAAACGTTTCCCGCATATCACATGCTCAGTGGATGATGCCATACATTTTTTTCCTTGGTTGACATCCTCATTTTACAGGTGAGACCACTCTGACCCAGAGAGGGAGAGGCATTTTCCTGAGGCCACACAGCCAGTCACGGGGAACCTAGGGCTGACACTCCAGGCTCCTGCCTCCCAGCCCAGGGCCCTCATTTGAGTAGGAGGGGCCTCCCTGGAGCAGAAGGGGCTGTCCTGTTTGGGAAGCTGGGGCCAACCATTTCTGGAAATGGCGGTGGCTGGTGCCAGGAAGCAGGCAGTGGTTCCTGTAGCTTCTACCTGTGGCCTTCACCCAGCCTGGAGCCATTTCAACATCATCTCAGGTTGTCTTACCTGCGCGCCTTCTTTGCTTCTCCCTTGCCTCGGGCAAAACTGTGGACCGTCAGACGCTGACTTAGATGATTCCACTCTGAGGATTTACGGAGAGTTGTGTAAGACTCCCGGGCGGGCGGCTGTGTGGCCCAACCAGCTTGACGATTGCTTTCCAGAAGGTCCCTCCTGACGCATGCGGGAGGGCGAGGTGGAAGGTGGCCACAGCAGGCAGGGTCTCCACTCAACACCAGGCAGCCTGGCGGAGAACCTGGATGAGCGGGTTGGCCCGGTGGGGACTGGAGAGCTCTGGGGAGCGTCCGGGGCCTGGCAGCTCCTTCCTGTCCAACCCTGTCCCTTCTGTGTCCCTCTTTACCCAGATCTCCGTGACTGGGCTCTCTGGACCCTGACCCCTGTCCTCCTCTCCTCTCTTGAACGCACCTCCTTCAGGTGTTTGTCTCTTCCTTGTCTTGGAAACTGCTGTTACCACGGTTACCGGCAACCTCTAGGCTTCTGAAGTGTCCTAGTCGGTTGGTTCTCGGTCCGTCTTCACCCATCGGAGGCTTTGGACACTGGTTCTTCCTTCTTCCCGTGGCACCTCTCTCTGGGCTTGTGACACCACCAGTGCCGCCCCGATCCCTTCCTCAGTGCCTGGGCTCCTTGTCGTCTCCACCCGCTTAGGAGCCACCCAGTCCCCCCAGATGCCGACCAGCCCCAAATCCATCAGCGATGCATCTCAGCCACCCACTTGATTTCCCCCCTGGGTGTCTAACACCATTTCACATTTAGTCCTTCCAGAGCGGACCCCCCAGGAAGCCACGCTCTCCTCCTGCTGTCTTCCCCAGCTCGGTTAAACGGAAACCATCTGGACTCCATCTCGACTCTGGTCGCTTTCTCACCCCTGTCCCAGCCCTGGCATCCAGTTCCTCAGTCCTGTGGGCACTGGTAAAGGCGTCCGTATCCAGCCACTTCTCACAGCTCCACCTCCCCAGCCGGCCCCAGGTCCACGCTGCCATCATCTCTCACCTGGATGTCAGCAGTCGCCCCCTCACTGGTCTCCTCCATCCCATTCCTGCCATCCTGCAGTCTGTGCCCCACACAGTGGCCACGTCAGGCCAGGTCACTCCGTGCCCAGCAGGACAACCCGGCTCCATGCCTACCAGACCCTCCCCGCTGCCCATCTTACCTGACATTCCAGGCAAGCTTCACCTTGGGGCCTTTGCAGGTGCTGCTCGCACGGCCTGGAACGCACGAGGCCCGGGTGTCCCAGTGGGTCCCTCGCCCACCTCCTCCTGGTCTTGGCTCACCCGTTTCTGTGAGGTTTTCCTCCTCCACTTTGCAGCCCGCCCGCTGCCCCACCGGCCACTCTGAGCTCTCCCCTCTGCTTCGTTTCTCTCCACAGCGATCACTGTGGCCTGACTGCCACACGCTCATTTATTCGCTTCTGTCTCTGCCAGGAGGGGAAGGCGGGGTTGTGACCCCGGGGTTCCCCGCTGTGTCTCCAGTGCTCACAGCGCTGAGGGATGGTAACTGTCCTCCATCTGGGGGCTGCGGTGAGCAGCTCTGAGAGGAAGGTTCTCAGGAGGTGGGGCGGCCGGGCTCCGCCTCCCCAGGTGTCCAGGAGTGGGGGGCAGTCACCCTGTCACATCCCCTCACCTGCAGGCCCCACGCACCGGCACCTGTCCCAGGCCCTCGTGCTAACAAGTTCTTCTCGGACAAGCGGCCGGGCACCTTTCATCCTCATGGGCTTTGGCTTCCTCTGGGAATTGCCTCTTCATGTCATTCTGTTCTCTGTTCAGTGATCGGCTGCACTTTGCCCGTCTTTATTTAGTGCTTACGTCTCCCTGGCCCAGCATCCCCTGGCCCTGGGCCGTCCCTGGAGATGAGGGGCTCTGGTGTCTGGTGGCCCCTCTGTGATGTCACCTGCTCCCCAACTCCCACAGCCCGGTGACATCAGAGCTCCAGGAAGACCCCTTGAGGTGAGGGGCCTCCTCCCCTCGGGGCTCATGTGCCTGTGAGGAGTTGCAGCCAGGCAAACCCAGGCTCAGGCCCTTCGGGGTCCTTGTTGCCCTCCGCTCAGGACTCCCGGAACCCTTCGCAGTGTCATCTTCTCCCCGGCCCTGGCCTCCCCTGCTGTTTCTTCAGTGTTGTTTTTCGAGTGTAGCTCAGCGTATTCGGGCAGCTCCTTTACCAGAATCCCATGACCGAGAATGGCCCCCTGGGAGCCAGAAGCCCAGGCCCGGCCTCGCACTGGCTGCGAACTCTCCGGAACTCTCCGGAAACAGCATGTTCCTCTCTGGGCAGTCACAGGCAGGTGGGGAGGCGGACTCTGTCTCGCCCTGGAAGCGCCCTGCAAAGCACCGGGCAGGTAGCAGACTTCCCACTGTGCCGGGCTGCGTCCAGGTGCCGGGCCCGTCAGCGACAAGAAGCCCCTGGTGGAGCCAGGACACAAAACCCGAGTGGACACGGGGTGGTGATGAACACCAAAAGGAAGTGCAGTAGCCCCCCTTATCCGAGGGGGACACATTCCAAGACAGACCCCAGTGTGGACCCGCAACCACAGGTGGTGCTGAACCCTGTATTTTCCCCATCCGTACGTCCCTATGATCAAGTTTAACGTATAAACTGGGCACAGCAAGTTATGAACAACAATCACTACTAAAGTAGAACTATCGTAATGATACGCTGTTGTGGCAGTTCCGCGAATGCTCTTTCAAATCAGGCTCTTTCAAAGCGCCTGATTGTCCTGGACTCGCAGCAGGACTAGGCTGCCCGAGGCGAGTCACCTCGGGTGGGTGGCAGCGGGGATGGCATCATGGCTGCCCAGGCTGGCGCCTGGTTTAAAACTTGAGAACTGTGCGTTTCTGGGATTTTCCATTGAATATTGTCAGGCCGTGAT
>NW_006293088.1:4254999-4262936 GCF_000327345.1 Myotis davidii | reverse complement strand
GAGTTGCAGGAGAGGCTGGGAAGCTCACTGAGAGGTGAGAGCAAGAACGTGGCGCCGGGCGGGGCTCCTCGGCCATTTTCTGTAGCCATGTGTGTGTTTATACATTCATTTGTCTTAACAGATCGTCACTGAGGGCTTCCTTGTCGAGTGGGCACTGTTAACACGGGGCGGGGGGTTGGATTGTTCTTCCTCGTTGGGGCCGCCCTATGTATCGGGGGAGGTTTAGCCCCGCCCACCAGATGCCAGCAGCATCCTCCCTCCCCCAGATGTGACAACCAGAAATGTCTCCCGCCATTGTGTGCCCTGGCTGGGGACCACTCACGTGAACCCTGCTGTTTCAGCTTGTTCCCGTCTCTTGCTCCCTCGGGCGGAGCAGGTGACGTTCGCCTCCCGTCTCTCCTCACCTGAGGCCCTGCTCTTCCATCTCGAGGACACAGACCTGGGACCTGGGACCAGTCACTGTGCCTCTGTCCCCCGTCTGTAAATTAGGGATGTACAGTATCCGCCGGGGAAGGTTCTATGAAGACGAAGACATACAGAAAATACTTAGCACAGTGTCGCTCCTGTTCAACACATGTTTATTTTTGTCATGCCCAGCTGGGGGTGTAGCAGTAAACAAAAGAAAGGCCCTGACCTTGGGGTCACAGCTCATGAGGGGGCAGACCCATTAGCCTGCGATTGTGATTCATGTAACAAGTGCTGTGATGGGGAAGGCGAAGGGAGGTGGGAGCCGGGAGGAGGGACACTCATCCAAGAGATGAGGAAGGAAGGCTTCCTGGAGGAGGTGGAATGCCAGCCGGGACCTGAAAGATGAGTACAGGTTACTGGGTGAAGGAAGGGGAGGAATAACGAGATCTGGTCACCTGTCTTAAAAGAAATTAAAAGCTTTCCTGAAAAATTAGGTCCAATTTAATGGGCTGTAGCAGCAAACAGGATCCCAGTTTACACCCCCACTGTGATTCCTGACATGGAAGAGGGACCAGGGCAGAGGTCAGGTGCTCAGTTAACAGCCTGGAGGGGACTGGCCCTCCCTCCTCTCCCCACCACAGGCGATGGAGGTAACTTGGTGCTAAAAGCCTCCCCAGGTGTCTCAGAGGGAACAGCGCAGCGTCTCAGATCCATGGGTGGGCGCTGCTGCTAGCACCACCTCTGGGGGAGGGAAGGTGGTGGACAGAGCCAGGGGAGCTCACAGGCTTGTATCAAAGCTCACATCCCATTGGCCTCAAGGGGTCGGAGAGGTGGGGCCAACACCAGGCCTCCAGGTGCTGCCTGGCTGGGCCCCGGGTGATGGTGTGTTGTTTCTCTTTGTGCAGCTACAGCCTCCGCCTGGCGACCCGATGCCCCACGCCTGCCGCCCCGTACATCACCAGGCAGTGCAGGAGTGTCAAGGCCACGACCGCAGCTCAGCTCCAAGGACCCCTCTTCAAAGAGTAGAAGCTTCACCTGCTCCCTGACAGGTGTGAAGAGGGGGGAGCAGCTTCTGGATCCTTTTGGTGGCTCTGGTGGGGGAGGGGAGGCTGGGCTTGGGGTGGCTGGGAAGGAAAGAAAGGGGGTGGGCATGATGGCTTGTGGAGTACCCCCTGTGTGCCGGTTGGGCACGGGTCTTCCTGCAAGAAGGGCGCATAATGGTGCAGAGTACAGACTCTGGATCACCTGGGTTCAAATCCCAGCTCTGCCACTTACTGGCTGTGGGACCTCAACAAGTTAGTCTCTTCGAGCCTCAGTTTCCACATCGATAAAATGGGACAATAGTATCTACTTTGTGGGATTGTGAGAATTACAAGTGTAAAATGCATGCAAAGCACCTAGAACTGTGCCTGGCACATAGTAAGCAGTAGGTAAGTATTAGCTATCATTGTTGTAACAATCCTATATAATAAAGAGGCAATATGCAAATTGACTGTCACACCCTTGCATAAGATGGCCACCCCCATGTGGTCAAAAGATGGCCGCCACAAGATGGCCGGCAGGGGAGGGCAGTTGTGCATGACCAGGCCTGCAGGGGAGGGCAGTTGTGGGTGTAATCGGGCCTAAACCGGCAGTCGGACATCCCCCGAGGGGTCCCAGATTGGAGAGGGTGCAGGCTGGGCTGAAGGACACCCTCTCCCTAGTGCACGAATTTTGTGCACTGGGCCTCTAGTAGTAATAATAGTAATAATAATAGTTATAATTAATAATAATAATAATAATAATAATATTAATACTCAGCACTTAATTGATTCCCTAAGAGGCTTTAAACCTAGAAAATATTTGAAAATAAAAGAAATACTCATCTGTAAAATAATAAATTTAGATTTATGTTGACCCCGAATTCTCTTTTCTAGATTTTCTGATGGCAAAGCCTGAATCATTCATAGAAACCGGACTTTTCATCTTTAGGGGGCTGGTCTGGGTCAGTGATTTGGGGCAGGCTTAGGTTTCCCTGTTGGTGACACAGCGTGTCTTCTTTCATTGTGTCCCCAAGACCAGCCTCTCAGCATAATTGAAGAACCTTGACATTGGGGCACCCATTAAAGATACAGACCCCAGGGCCCCACTCTGATGTATGAAGAGCATGCTGATGCGCAGGGCCTGGGAGCCTGGTCAGCCCTGAGTCAGGGCATGGCCCTGGGTGGATGCCTCCTTTTCCCTTATCTTCAAACATGTGCAGTTTTCCAGGGAAGCCCGAGATCAGGGTGAGGACTCTTGCTGTTTTGCAGATGCCCCTTCTGGCTGTGTCCTACATGGCGGAGAGCTCCCACTGCTGGCAGCTCTCTTTCCAGCCCCATCAGAGGTTGGGGAGGTTGAAATGGACAGTGTGTGGTTAAGTGCACACTTTCTGGAATTGAATCCTGGCGGGTATTTCACTTCTCTGTTTCACTTTGCCCATCTGTAAGAGTGTCAGCGGTTAGTTAGTACGTGGAAAGCACTTAGGAAAGTACGTGCCTCGGATGTAGCAAGCCTCCCATAAATAAGCACTGCTGCTATTATTCTCATTGGATTACTGTATTATTAGTAGTAATACTTTAATAATTATTATTACTAATAGGAATGACAACCAGGTTCCCTGGGTGAGAGAATCGAACCTCTGAACTTGACTCAGCCCAATCCCAGGCTCATATTCCACCCAATGCAGCAAACACTGTGAGCTGCTCACGCATGCCTGGCTCTGGGCCACGTGCTGTAAATGAGGCTCCCAAGGAGGAAGCATGGCCACGCCATTCCCTCGCACACTCAGGCAATGGAGTGTGCTGGACCTGGGTTCAAGTCCCCCCTCTGCCACTTGTCAGCCGCCTGACCTCGTAAAGGTTACTTTTCTCTGAGCCTCCATTTCTTCCATGCAAAATGGGGGTCCCTGTCACCTTGCCAGCATTAGAGTGAAATGCAGTGGCAGCCTAGCCCCTTTGGAAAACTATTTGGCAGCATCAACTGGAGCTGAACAGATGCGAACTCCCGGACCCAGCGATTCCACTGCCAGGGACACACTCAGAGAACACGTACAGGAATAGTCACATGTTATGTAGGTACGGCCTACTCCCCAGCACTTCTGCAAAAACATGTGCACATGTGCACCATATGTGTGATTTAGACCATGTAAGAATATCCCAGCGAGATTATGCATGATGGCCCCAAACTCCCGGACCTGCATTGGCAGTAGCCTCGGCAGGTGGAAGGACGATCCTCCAACAGACTCCTACAGCGAGGAGAGTGAAAATCTACACCGCGCTTGCAGACACGTTCAGCAGCAGAAGCCAGGCACATAGGATGTGTACTGAGACATTTCATTTAATTAAGTTAAAAAATGGGGGAAATCAGTCTGTGATGCCAGAGGTCAGGATATTGGTTATTTTGGGGGTGAGCGTTAGTGGTTATCCTAAAAGGGGGGCAGGGTCCGGAGCTGATGGGAGCTTGGTCCTCCCGTCCTACTTCCTGACCTGGGTGCTGGTTACGCAGGTGTGTGCGCTGTGAAACCTCATCACGATCTGCTTTCCTCTGGATGTGTGCTGTGCTCCACCAAACAGTTAAATCATAAAAGTGAAGTGGGAGAGTGCTTGAGCAGCCCATGGCCCTGAATAAGCAGCCACCATTATTATTGTTCTTTTTTTTGTCTCCTCAGCACCTGAAGTGACCTGGAATCAGAGAAGCCAAAGGGACTGGCCTTCCGCCCTGTAGGGAGTAGCGACCTATTCCAGTGCTAGAGTTTGTGAGAGAAAGGGAGTGCACGTGTGAGCGTGCACGTGTGAGCGTGCACGCCTGCCTGCCTGCGTGTGGTCTCCAGAACCCTAGGGAGGCAGGGCACCAGCTGATTCCACACCAACGAGCATGTTCTGCAGCTCGGCCTTCCTGCAGGGGCGGGACCTCTCCTACTATGCAATTTTTCAAGAGCTCCTTGATCCTGCTTTTTGCTTCTCGAGTTGTCCTTCACTGCGGCGGGGACCTGGGTCTGGCCCAGGGGTCAGCTCCAGTCGTGTCGGAGGAAGACCTTCAGGAGGAGGCCAAGCTCCCCTTCCAGCCGCCCCCACCCCCGCCCTCATGTCCCACACCCCTCACGATCTCTGGGAATCGTAGCGTGCAGACATGTCGGAGCCTTGCTGACCCTTTGGTCTGTGCACTTGGAAAACCTTCCTGGCCTGCTAGCCTGAGCTGTCGGCGCTTGAGTCATTTCCAGATTTGAAATCGTGGTTAGTCCATGTGCATCGGAGAAAGCCCTGGTCCCCGTGTATGGATCGGGTTCCTCCATGGGAGAAGCAGGGGGCGGGGAGGGGTGGTGTCCTGTGTCCGGGAGCTCCTCTGCCTCACTTGGTGGGACCAGCAACACTCTTAGTGTCTGAGCTTCTCAAATGAGCTGAAAAGGGAAACAAACAAATAGAAATTGGGGAATGAAAGTTAAGGTGGAACATGAAAAAGCGAAGGTGGGGCGGGGAGAAAAAGAGATTTCTGGGAGTTCTCCATCGCCTGCCAGGGGCACTGGAGAAGGCCCCTGCTCTGGTGGGACAGGCCATGCCTTGGAGACACGGGTGAGCTGAGCTAGGAGTCGGGACCTGGTGCGGGTCTTGGGTTTGTGCCTTTGGGGCAGACCCCAGACGAGGATGCCCGAGGCCCCTCCCACCTGTGCCTCACCCCGTTTTCAACAGTAACTTAACCAACCCAAAGTGGAGGGAGGGGACCGGGAAGCGTGTGCGTGGTCACACACACAAAAAGGGACTTTTTTTCAGGGCTACTATGGTTGATCTTGCAACTCTGTACATATGTATGTAGACACTTTTCAAAGCACGTATTTATGTCCCTGACTGTAAATGCCCCGTTTTTAAAGTTTTATAACTTGTGTTATTTAATTAATCAGTCGACCGGCTGCCTGTGTGCGGGCTCTGATAACGGTCCAGGAGAAAGTTCTCGCGAGATCCTCACATGGGCAGAAAAACACCACTGATCGTTGGCCTACATCCCAGTTTTCCTAGTTCCCACCCGGCTAACAACTGCTGTTTGTTTTAAACGTTCGTAAACTGGAAGGAATCCTTTTGCCCGCTTCTGAAACTCGCCCTCTTGAGCATGAACATCCGTGGCTGTCCCTTATCCTCACGAGACGATGTTGTCCCATAAATGTCAACACTCACGTACTGTACCCAGCCTCTCAGTTCTTGAGGGTTTTCCCCATTCAGCAGCGAGGGAGGCGTAGGTACCCAGAACTTGGGAGGTCACCTTCAGCGATTGGCAAATCCTGGGAGTGTTGTGGGGTGGGGGGTTGGGGGCCACTCCTTTTTTGCATGTGCAAACATGCTGGTCAGCTGTCAACCTCCGGAGCCCCAGGGGAAGGGGGAGTCGTTCACAGAGTGGCTTCCCTGGCCCACGGGAGCTAGGGAGGTGGGTTTGGCCCTCCCAGGGAGACAGTTCTGTATCTGCCATGTGAAGAAAATTAACAATAAAAGTGTGAAGTGCGATTGTAAGGAAGAAGCGTGGGCGTGGTCATTTGGGTTCCTGTGTGTTATGTCTTTCGTTTTGGTGACATCTGTGTTGTTGGGATGGGAATGGGCTGGGGAAGGGGGGTTCTCCGAGGGCTCCACTCCTGCCATGAGAGGAAGCTGAGGGAGTGAGGGAGCTCACGGTGGAAACATCTTACCTGGTGATCAAGGTCACCTGCCTTCAAATCCCCCTCCCACCTGCCGGCAGTCAGGTAAGCCATTGCATGACTAGGAAAACCACCTGTGACTGCAAATACGTTCTCCTTAAACAGCTTTATTGAGGTCTAGTTCATATACCATATCACTTACCCATGTAAGCGTACAAAGCTGTGGTTTTTAGTTCATGGAGTTGTGCAACCCCCCCCTATCAATTTTAGAACATTTTCACCCCCTTCCTCTCCGAGCCCCCGGACTTTTGCTCCCCCCTGAAGCACGGCCAGCCCAGAAGCGCGGATTTAGAAGTGCGGACTCGGGTTTCCAGCCAGGGTTGATTGGCAGCTATGCTCCCTACTGGCTGTGTGACCTTGGGCTGGTCACTGACCTCAGCTGGGTTCCTTGTTTGTGCCCACCTTCCTATCTCCTAGCGAGGATTAAATTAGCTACCACTGAGTCTCCTTAAGGCGAGTTTACTTATCTGCTTCCTGGATCACTTGGCTGATTGTTGAAGGAGAGATTCGTAGCCTTCACCCCCACTTCCACTGAATCAGAACCATCCCTGGGTGGGTCTTGGTCACCTATGTTTTTGTTAACTAATTCTGTTGTCCCACCAAGTTTAATGCCCGCTAAGGTCAAGGATGATAGCCATAGCAATGACTGAAAATAAACATCCCTGGCTTGAGCCAGATCACCGTGGTCTCGGGGCCCAAGGGCTCAGCGCCCGTGGGCAAGCCAGGTGCTCCTGGTTAATGCTGGTTAAGGACAAAAGGAGGCTTGAGGCCACCGCTAGCTGCTGGGCCCCGGGGGTGGGAAGTGTTTCTCTGAGCTTCCTGCCTGGGCTCCTTTCGGTGTGAGGTGAAGACAGAGAAGCAGTGATCTGGGTTGGGGTGGTGGGGTGTCCAGCTCCCTCTGACCTGCTGGGTCCAGAGGGTGTAAGTCCACTAGGCTCTGGGACTACCCGTGTCAGAATGCCCCGTAGCTTTGCCTTGCTGCGGCTCGACTGAGGAGACCAGCTGCTGACGCCTCACTGGAGGGGACCTGTGTGCAGAGGGGGACCTGGCCCAGGGTCCACCCCTTCTTTACAGAGCTGAGTGGGGTCAGGCATGAAGTTGCCTGCCCGGTGGGAACCAGAGGCTGCAGCCCGTCCCCATCGATGGAGCACAAAGTAAGTTTCTCCCTTCTCCTACTCTAGCTGCAAGGGCAGATAAGGGGAGGGGCGCTGACTTCCATGCAGGGCCTGGGCTGGGGCCACGGAGAGTCAACAACTGGCACAGATCCAAGAGTGAGGGTCTTCCTAAATGTGGCGCCCTAATGCCTTACTTATTTCCCCTGGCCCTGGTCCTGCCACCTGTGATGCTGTGTGTTTCTCTGGACGGGGAGGGAGGCGGCGAACGTCTCTGAGTCTCACCATGTTACTCTAAGAACCCTCCCAGGGCTTCTCCTGCACGTAGGATAAAATCCAACTCTCTTTTCTGGTTTAGAAGGCCCGCTGGCCCCAGCCACACTTTGCACACCACCTCCCCCGCCTCTGCCCTCTCTCTTCCAAAGCCATAGCAATGGTCTTTCAGCTCCTGGACGAAGGAAGCACCCTCTGACACAGGGCTTTTGCACGAACTACTACGTAATCACCCTGCCTGCAATGACTCCCTCTCCTCCAATAGCCACGCAGCTATCAGCCTAAGTATTGGCTCCTTCCCTGACCTCTCACTTGGCCTTGTTGCTTTAACTTACTATCTGAGCTTTTCTAGTTTCCCAGCTTCCCTAGAATGTCAGCCCCTGGGAGCAGAGGGACCGTATATGTCTCTTCCTGTGTTGGCTTCCGCGTCCAGCACCCAGTAGGCC
>NW_006293088.1:4246599-4254805 GCF_000327345.1 Myotis davidii | reverse complement strand
CTGACTGCAAGGGATTCCTTGATGAGTGGGAATCCAAAGCAGCTGTGTGAAAACGGCCGGTTTGCAGCTCCCAAGCTGGTGCCGCGTTCTGCCCAAGTATTAGCCCCGGCCTGCTTCTGTGTAGGGGTTTTCACTTTAAATGTCACTGCTTCAGAGGAAGGGTTTCCAGATAAGATCACCCAGCATGCCTCGTTACATTTGAATTTCAGATAAATAAATGATTTTTTAAAGTATAAGTATGCCCCAAATATTCCATGGGGCACACTTACACTGAAAACAAACAAACAAAAGTTCTGGACCCAAAACGAAAGTGTAACTGGATGTCCTTTATTTTTATTTGCTAAAACCGGCAACCCTGCTCAGAGGGCTAAGCCTCCCGGGGTGCCCTTCTCCTCGGGGACCTCCTGCCGGGGCCAGCTGGTCATTCTGAGCACTTGTCGGCCAGTGCTGGCCCTCAGCCCAGCAGCCAGGGCAGCGGGTCCCCTGCTGTTAATTACAGCTCCTGCTTTGGATGGGAAGGTCACCAAGTATCAAGTGGGGCCCTGAGGACTCTCTAGAGGGTTCAAGTGGCTCTTGACACCTGCCTACAGCTTGGGGTTGTGGCTCTGACTTATCTTTGATGCGTAAGATTAAAAACCAAAAAATAAACACCTTGCCTTTCTTGCCATCTGATGCGAGATTCTGGGACACAAGGGCAAACGGTGGAGCAGCGTGGGCACTGGCTGGGAGGATGTTGCCAACTGCCATCTCTCTTGGGCAAGGAAGGGCTCCTACAGCTGAGGGCCCCGGCTCCTTCCCAGAGCCAGGCTGAGTGAGCCCTTGCGAGCCAGCTGTCACATGGTCCATATTTGCTGTGTTACCCAAGAGCCATTTGATGATGCTGGTAGGGCTACAGCAAGAGTGGAGGGAAGGCAGGGGCATGGGCCCAGGGAAGGGCGGCTGCACCGTGGGCCATCCATCCCAGGACCACTTAGGCCAGGGGTGTGCCCAGCTCCTAGTGAACTCTTACTCTGTGTGCTACCTCAGCACTAATTCTTGCCCCAGAGCCAATTCTCGTGACTCCTTAGACACAGAATGTTTAATTTTTTTTGAATGTTTAATTTTTTAACTAGAAAATGTACTTTAGAGTAACCTGAGAAAAATAGAGAAAATCCAAAGAAATCTCCAGCCACCAGAGGATTCTTTAATCCTTTAGGTTTTTGTGTAAACAAATGTTACCTAACTGGCCATGCCTCCAACCTGCTGGGTGACCTTGAGAAGTTATTGAAACCCTCTGTGACTCAGTTTCCCTTCCTTGTAGGGTTGTTGGGGAAATTAAGTTGATTGTAACATGTATGTGGAACAATGCCCGGCTCCTGGTATGGACTGTGTTAGTTTTCACGTCATTAATCCTGGGCTAAAAACTTTAATATTATTATTCCTTCTGTGTTCACTATAATGATGGTGGGGGAGTCTAATACAGCTACTTCTAACTTTTCGCATGGACACTGGATATCTTTGTACATATTTGCTCACAGTATGATTACAACCATGGGAATGAAATGACTGTGTTAAAGTGCACTACAGTCATGTGCCACTGACCCACGGGGAAACGCTCTGAGAAATGTGTCCTTAGGTGATTTTGTCGTGTGTGAACATCACAGAGTGCATTTGCACACACCTACATGCTACAGCTTCCTCCACACGTGGGCTGGTCCGTACAGACTATTGCCCCCAGGCTATCAGCCTGGACAGCATGTTCCTGTACAAAACAATGAGATTAAATCAAGCCCAAGAGAAAATGATGCAATCAAGAGATGCACTAAATGAGACGTGAGGCTGCTGCAGGGATAACGTGTCAGACTGCTTTACAACGACTTATTTTCCCCTTGGCCAGCTTGGCGTTGACCTATGTGAATCAGTAGGTCATGGCTGGATTCCCAGTCAGGTCACACGCCTGGGTTTCAGGCTTGATCCCCAATGGGGGCCTGCAGGAGGATGATTCTCATCATTGATGTTTCTCTCTTTCTCTCTCCCTTCCTCTCTGAAATCAATAAAAACATATTTAAAAAAAACACACACAAAAAGGCTAGTTTTTATAAGTAGGAAGAATACACTCTTAATAAAAAAGTATGGACAGTAAATGCATAAATCAATAATATCGTCATCTATTGTCAAGTGTTGTGCCCTGCACATAACTGCAGGTGCTGCACGTTTATGCCTGGCAGCGCAGTAGGCGCATTTACGATGGCATCACGACAGTCACGTAAGGTGTCACGCTATGACGTTATGACGTTAAGGCTGCTGTACGGCTTGACGTCGGGCTGCGACGTCACCAGCTGAGAGGCGTGCCGCTCGCCTTGCCGCGTGTTTCCTGCAGGTCCTCAGGGAGAAGTGCTGTGGCGCTCGGCTCTGACCGGCGACCCTGCGGACCACGCACCAGTCCGGGCTCTGGGTGCGGAGCCCTGCGCAGGCAGCCGCGGGGTAGGTCCATCCCGCTCCGCGTCCGTGGAGGAGGAATATGCGGGAGGTTGCAGGCCTCTGAGGTTGCAGACCGTGGCCCAAGCCGCGGTCCGTTCTGGAAGGTCCAGGTGGAAGCGGTCTGTGCCCCAACCCCCATGAGGCACCCCCAGGTGCTGCGCATGTGCGTGGCCCGCGTCTCTTCCCAGCTTCCCTAGGCCAGTGGCTGGCAAACCGCGGCTGGCGAGCCACATGCGGCTCTTTGGCCCCTTGAGTGTGGCTCTTCCACAAAATACCACGTGCGGGCGCGCATGTACAGTGCGATTGAAACTTCGTGGCCCATGTGCAGAAGTCGGTTTTCGGCCTGGGCAAGTCTATTTGGAAGAAGTGGCGTTAGAAGTGGGGCGTGTTGGTCAGTGGGTCCCACGACTAGACCTCTAATTAAGTTAATCACAATGTACCTACCTGTATAGTTTAAGTTTAAACAATTTGGCTCTCAAAAGAAATTTCAATCCTTGTACTGTTGATATTTGGCTCTGTTGACCGAGTTTGCCGACCACTGGCCTAGGGCTCCTCGGTCTTCCTGACGCCAGCCCAGGTCCTCAGGGCCCGGAATCCCTGCTGAATGCAGGCGCTACAGGGAGAGGCTCTGAGCTGGGGCCCCCGGCACAGGGCGGGGTCCAGGTGGAAACTAGCTGCCCTGGCTCTGCCTCCAGCCGGTTCTGCAGGCCTATGGAAAGTCCATCTTGCTCACAGGTCCTCGATCTCCTCCAAACAGCTCTCTGGAGAGAGGTGCTGGGAGAGCTCCATGCAGAGCTGGTGCAGGCCGCATTCTCCCTTCCCCGGTGCCGCAGACCCAAGGGGCCTCCCCTCCAGGTGTCTCGGGTGGGCTATCCGGACCCAGCTCTGTGCACATCTCCGCTGCTCAAGGTCTAAAAAAAAAAAATCTCCAGGCTCAGCATCCCCCACAGGTGCCCACGGGGAGCAGTCCCTGGTCAGGGGGATGTGCGGAAGGTGCCCTCCATGTGGCAGAAGAGCCGTACCCTGGATAGCCAAGGCCAGATTGCATTTTTATTCCAGTTTTCCTCCTCCTTCCCCAAACACATACTCGCGGAACCTTTTCCAGGCACGCGCCCCTTGCTTGGGACAGCGTCCCTCCCTTGACCGTGCTGCGCAGTGGTTGGGAGAGGAACCTAGTGTGGCCTCTCCTGACAGTGAGCTGGTGACAGGCCCTGGAGGTCCATCCCCTCCTCCTGACTGGGGCCTGTTCTCTGGTACATCTCTTCTGGACACTGTTCCTCTGTAGGTTCCCAGTGATTGGCATCAGTCCAGGTAGGAGCAGCCATGGTGGGTGGAGCCCTGGCTGTCATAGGAGCACAAGGTTCTGTGCTGGTGTACACAGGAAGCAAGGGACACACAGGGTGACAGGAAGGGTATAATTGTCTCCAAGTGCTTAGGATGTTTTCCTCCATAAAATTCGCCAGGTGTGGCCTTGGAGCAGAGCTAGAATCTATGGCATAGAAGGCTATGTGCAGGCCTGCTTGTCTTTTAACTTAAAAACATGCCAGTGATCGAGACTTTACAGTGGACCCGTCGCGATACCACGCTGAGGCCAGCGCCATCACAAGGCCCCCCTGTGACTAGGACCAGTCCCTGCTGGGCTGTAGGAAGTCCAGGACTCCAGGAGCAGTGGGGGGAGACCAAACAGGTACTTTGTACTTCTATTCAGCCTTTCCTGGGTTTTTGTTTTTAATCAGGCTCCTGTAGCATAGAACATGCTTGTGACAAATGTTTCTTCCATTTGGGATGCTTTCTCCCCTCTGAAAAGCAAGGTGTGTGTT
This sequence comes from Myotis davidii, assembly GCF_000327345.1. NCBI lineage: Eukaryota > Metazoa > Chordata > Mammalia > Chiroptera > Vespertilionidae > Myotis > Myotis davidii. The sequence goes on along the minus strand of NW_006293088.1, from coordinate 4,250,525 downwards.
CCCTGCCAGCTGGACCAGTGAGAAGGGTCGGATGACCACGTGGTGGGACATGATAGGGAGTAGGTGACATCCCTTCTGAGTCGAGAAAGAAGCTTCTTGTACTCACAGAGGGGAGATGGTCCCCAAAGAAGGTCTGGATCATGCTCTCCAGACCTTGGTAAACCTAAGGACCCTAGAAACTTACCATAGGAAGCTGAGGGACCCTACTCCAGGAGGGGCGCTCCCTGGAGTCGAGTCTGTTTGGAAGGCCTTCTACGACGTCCTGCTGTGCCCACTGTGACACTGGCCTGTGGGTGTGAGCCCTCATGTCTAGTGTGGGGTGTTCTGAAGAGCAAGCGAATGCACGTAGATGATGCAAGTTGGTATCCTGTGTGTGCGTTCAGCGGAGGGAAGCCTTCAGTGGAGGGAAGGCCGGCTGGAAACGTACAGTCGGTGGTTATCGGCACACGACTGTCTCCTGTTATTTTTGTGGGTAACTTGTTCTGGTTGCATTCTTTCCTCTGTGCACATGCACCCCGGTGTCTCCCCCTCTGCTTGTAACCACAGACGTCCTATTGGATTAGGGCTCACCTCTATAACCTCATTTAACCTTAATTACTTCGTTAAAGACCCTATCTCTAAATACACACTCTACAGCATACTGGGAGTTAGGATTTCAACATGTGAATTGGGCGGGGTGGGGAGGGGGTTGGGGGGAGGCACACAATTCAGCCTGTAACATGAATAATCTGATATTTTCCTGTCCTGAGGGAGGGCCATGGGAGAGAGAGGAGTCTAGTAGGTGTGGGCCTCCAGTGCATGCAGGAAATTGGTCTGAGTCTTTGCTTTATTAACCTCACCAAAAAACCCCTCCCAAACCTCCCCAAGGGCACATTATTGTCCTTTAATAGGCTCATAATTAGTAGGAACTAGATATCTTGTATCTTTGTACTCTTTCACCATGTATGTATCAATCAGGATGGGCTATTTATGCTGTGGTAACAAACAAAATCTTAGTTGCTGATAACAAATGCTTATTTCTTGTTCATATAACATACTAGGGTCCCAGTGCACGAATTCGTGCACCTTGGAAGGAGCTGTGGGCCGCGAGGCTGCGGTGAGCACAGGGGCAGGTCTTGGCCAATCCTTTGCGCCCCTGCCTGGCCCTTCCCGCCACGGCCCCCGGTTCCCTGTCTGCCAGCAACCCCGTTCCCACTGCTGCTGCTCCCATGCACTGATGGCTCCGGCCCTGCTCACACCCGCTGACGGCATGGAGCAATTGGGGCTGGTGCCAGCAGTGGGTGCGAGTGGTGGCTGCTGCTCTAATCACCCCTCAGGAGCAGGGGGAGATGGAGAAGCCCTCAGGGGTTATCAGGGTTTGTAGCTGCCACTCACACCTGCTGATGGCACCCAGTGATTGGGACCAGCGCTGGGTGCTGGCAGCGGGTGTGAGCGGGGCTAGTGCTGGTAGCAGGTGCAAGTGCCTGGCAGGACTGTGGCGTGCGAGAGCAAAGAATTTTTAGTAACCACCAGAGGCTTGCCCTGATTACAGCAACCGGCGCCCCACTCACCTGCTCCATCATCCTGCTGCAGCCAGTGCCCGCCATGTTTCACGCTCTGCCGCCTGCTGCCAACACCTGCCATGTTCCATGAGCGCCCCCTGGTGTTCAGCAGACATCATAGTGACCGGTTGTTTGGTGGTTTGGTTCTGCCATTCGGTCTATTGTGGCTCCTTTTTTGATAGTAGAACAGCTGCCTGCTAACTTTTCTTTTGTAACATAAAACAAAACACAAATACCAAAAAACAAAAAAATCACACAAAACAAATGTACAGCTTGGTGAATTATGTAAAGTAAACTCCCTCCTCACTACCACCCAGGACAGGAGTGGAACATTGCCAGTCCCAGGGCCACCTGTCCTCATTCCTCCAGAAAGTAACTACTGTCTTGACTTTCATACCAATCTGTTCCCCGTTGTTTTTTTTTAAAATTAAACTTTTTATTTTTAGACTAGTGTCCCAGTGCACGGATTCATGCACATTGAAAGGAAATTAATTAGAAGAAATATTTTAATATCGCTATTCGCCCTTTCTCTTTAATAGAAGTGTCAACCAAATTCATAATCAACAATGACAGATCTAAACACAGGCGTGCTATTGGCGCCATGAGAGCTGTGTATGTATCGCGCATGTGCGAGTCAACTTAGCCTTTTATAGATGTAGATAAGCTTTCTAAATCTCAATTTTCTGGCTAATGAAAAGAAAATAGGATTCTACTGAGTCTCCTATCTACCTACTCCAGGACTTCTGTGAGGCTCAAACGAGATAAGGCAGGTGAAAATGCTTCACAGACATTTGGTTAAACTGTAAAATGTTTGCACCTGGCTATAAAGCAAGTTGGGTTTCCGGGCTGAAGAAACTGCAAGGAGGCTAGTTGTTGCTAGGGAGAGGAAGCCGGGCGTTGCTATGTGATGTCATTACCTGGCGCCCACAATGACCATTTCAAGGCTGGGCTGGGGGCCGCATTTTGTGACATGGGGTCTTGGCAGCATTGGCTGCAGTTTGGTGGGGTGTCGCTCTGGAGTGGTGGCGGGGCTTGTGTCCCACTTGGGGGAAGCCGAGTGTTGGTTTGTCAGCACCAGGTCTGTGGTGCCGTTTATTTTTCAGTGGCCAGTGTGCGTCATGGCAGCTCCTGCATTGAGTGTCTTCTCCCTGGTGGTCAGTGCACATCATAGCTACTAGTCAGAGGGAAGGACGGACACTTAGCCTTTTATATATAAAGATTCTAAATTCACATGTAATTGTAAGAAATACTAGAGATTCCGGGTTCCCCTTTCCCAGTTTTCCTGCCATGGTAACTGTGGTACAAGACTACAATCAGGATATTGACATTGAAAAGGTTGAGATGGAGAACATTTCCATCACCAAAGAGATCTCTCACTTTGCCCTTTTATAGTCACACCCACTCCCCCACCCATCTCCTCCTTCACCCAGGACAACTATTCATCTGTTCTCCATCTCTGTAATTTTGTTATTTTAAGAATGTTATAAAAATGGAATCATACAATGTGTAACCTTTGGGGATTAGCTTATTTTCACTCAGCATAATTTTCTGCAGTCATCCAGGTTGTTGGGTCATCCTTTTTATTGCTGAATAGTTTTCCAGGCTGTGGATGCACCACAGTTTAACCTTTCCCCCACTGGCAGACATCTCGGTGGTTTCCGGTTTGGGGCTGTTATGGCGAGAGCTGCTGTAGACTCCTGTCCAGGTCTCTGTGTGAACGTAGTTTTCATTTCTCTGGGATAAATTTTTGGGAGTACAGTGGTTGGTTTATGTGCCTCGTGTTGTTTTGTTTTTAAGAACCAGTCAGACTGTTTTCTAAAGCAGCTGAACTATTTTATGTTTAAGATATGGGTGATCGATCCACTTTCTCTGCATTCTTGAGAGCATTTGGTGCTGTCACTATTTTTATTTTTTTTTAGTCATTGCGATTTTAATTTGCATTTCTCTAGGGGCTAATGAAGCAAGTCTTTTTACATGCTTATTGGCCATCTGTATTTCCTCTTTGGAGCGATGTCTACTCATGTCTTTCACTCATGTTATAATTGCATTGTTTGTTTATCACTATTGAGTTGTGAGAATTCTTTATATATGATAGTTTTTTGTCGGGCATGTGGTTTGAAAATATTTTCTTGTCCTTTTTTGTTTTTTTAACAGGGTTTTTCCACAAAGCAAAATCATTTTTGATGAAGTTTAATGTACCAATTTATCCTTCTATGGGCATGCTTTTGGTGTCAGTCCAACAACTCTTTGCCTAGCCCCAGATTCCTGAGTTTCTCCTGTTTTCTTCTCTCAGAGTTTCATGGTCTTATGTTTTATACTTAAGCCGGTGATTCATTTTGAGTTAATTTTTGTGGAATGTGTGAGACTTCGGTCAAGGTCTTCTCC
>NW_006293088.1:4244377-4246571 GCF_000327345.1 Myotis davidii | reverse complement strand
CTCCCCCTCTTCTCTCCCCTCCCCCCCCAGCATCATTTGTTAAAAAGGTTGTTTCCTCCATTGAATTGCTTTTGCATCTTACCAGTAATCAGTTGGGCATATTTGTGTGAGTTAGACTGTTTCTGGATTCTCTATTCTGTTCCATTGATCTACATTCTATCTTTCTCCTGCCTTTCTATGGCAGTTGACTCTATGCCAGTATCACACAGGCTTGAAGCTCTTAGAGCTATACAGTAAGTCTTGAAATCAGGCAGACTAATCCTTCAATTTTATCCCCCCCCCCCATTATTATTTAGCTGTTAGGTTCTTTTGCCTTTTCATATTATTTAAAAATATTTTTAGAATTTTAGCATAATCTTATCTATATCTGCACAAAGAAATCCTACTGGGACTTTGACAGGAATTGTGTTAAAACCTATATATCAATTTGGGGAAAATTTACATTTTTACTATGTTGAATCTTCTAGTCATGAATACATGTCTCTCCATTTATTATGTATTCTTTGATATTTTAAAATCTGTGTTGTGTAGGTTAAGCATAACAGCCCTGAACATGCTTTCTTAAATTTTACCCAAATATTTCAGATTTTAAATTATTGCAAATGTTATTCTATTTTTAACATTGATATTTCTGTGTTCCTTGCAAGTATAAGAAAATTCAGTTGATTTTTTTGTGTGTGTGTGTAGCTCTTATATCCTGTGATTTTAATGAACTCAACCAATAGTTCTAAGAGTTTTGGGAAATTTTTTTTATAGGCAATTATGTCATCTGCAAATAGGGACAGTTTCTTTTTTTTTCTGATCTGTATGCCTTTTATTTCCTTTTTTTTGTATAGAATTAATCTTAATTCTTTTTAAAATACTTGGTAGAATTTTCAAGTGAAACCAGCTGGGTCTGGAGATTTCTTTTTGGGGACTTTTGGCATTATGAATTCAATTTCTAAAAATAATTATAGAGTTGTTCAAATTATCTAGTTCATATTGGGTGAGTTGTGGTAATTTGTGTTTTTATTTATCAATTTCTTTATCAAATGTATGTGTGTATAGTTGTTCCAGTAGTCCTTTATTATCCTTTTGATCCCCTATCCATTCCTGATATTGCTGCTGCTTTTTTTGTTTTTGTTTTTTGTTAATCAGTCCTGCTGGAAGTTTATCAATTTTATCAACCCCTTCATAGAACCAGTTCTTTGTTTCCTTGATTTTCCATATTGTTTTTCTATTTGCAGTTTTATTGATTTCTGATCTTTGGTGTTTTCTTCCTTCTCGCACTGCGTTTATTTTGCTCTTTTTTTTCCTAGGTTCTTGAGGCGAGAGCTTAGATGATCTATGTGAGACTTTTTCTCCTTTCTAATATTTGCATATAGTGCTGTAAATTCCCCTTTCAGTGTTAGCTGTGTTCCAGAAATTTCGATCTGTTGTGTTTTAATTTTCATTCAGCTCAATGTATTCTTGATTTCTCTGGAGACTTCCTCTTGACCCATGAGTTATTTAGAAATGTGTTGCTTAGTATCCAGGTCCTTGGAGATTCTCCTGTTATCTTCATTTGTTGATTTTCGGTTTGAGTCTATTTGGGCAGAGAATATGCTGGACAATTTCAATCTTTTATATTTGTTGAGCTTTATTTTTTCCAGTTTTATTGAGGTATAATTGACATCTAATGTTGTGTTAGTTTTAGGTGTACAACATGATTTTATATATATGTATGTAATATCACATTATATATAATCATATTTTATATATATATATTGCAAAATGATCACCATAATCAGTTTAGTTAACATCCATCACCTCACATAGTTATAATATTTTTTCTTGTGATGAAAGCCTTTAAGATTTATTCTTTTAGTAACTTTCAAATATACAATACAGTATTATTAACTTTAGTCACCATGCTGTATATTTCATCCCCAGAATTTATTTATCTTACAACTGGAAGTTTGCACGTTTTGACCCTTTCACACATTTTGCTCACCTCCAGGCAACCACCAATCTTTTCTCTGTTTCTATGAGTTCTTTTTTTTAGATTTTATATATAAGTGGGATCGTACAGTATTTTTATTTCTCTGTTTGACTTGTTTCACTTAGCAAATGGCCCATTCATGTTGTAAATAGCAGAATTTCCTTCCTTTTTATGGCTTAATATATTTCTCGTGTGTGTGTGTGTGTGTGTGTGTGTGTACAGGGTGTCCCCCCT
>NW_006293088.1:4240566-4244137 GCF_000327345.1 Myotis davidii | reverse complement strand
GAAAGAGGAGAGAGACCTTTTGTTTATCTATTTATCTATCAATGGACCTTTAGCTTGTTTCCAGGTGTTGACTATTGTAAATGATCCTGCCAGGAACATGGAGGTACAGATATTTTTTCAAGATAGTAATTTTGTTTCCTTTGGATTTTTATTCAGAAGTGGAATTGCTGGATCATATGGTGGTTCTATTTTTTTTATTTTTGGAGAAACCGCTGTCTTGTTTTCCATAGTGTCTGCACCAATTTATATTTTCACCAATAATGTTCATCTCTTCTCCAATCTTTGCCAGCATCTTTTATCTTCTGTATTTTTGAGGGTAGCCATTGTAACAGGTGTGAGGTGGTAGCTCATGGTTTTGATTTACATTGCCCTGATTAGTGATGCTAACATCTTTTCATGAACTGTTGCTTGATCACATAATCACGTTGCCTGATGCTATTCTGATTTTTATACCTTTTTAAAAAAAGAAGTTTTAAGGATCTCCTCTTTATCCTTGATGATCAGATACCTCACAGTGTGACCAGGCAGGGCTCTTGTTTTTATTTGTTATACTTGGTGGGTCCTCTGTTGGAAGTTTGAAACTTTCCTATTTTAAAAAAATATTGTAAAAATAAATATTTCATTTATCTTTCTAGAACTTCTATTGGTTCAATGTTTAGCTCCTAGATTGATCTTCTAATTGTCATTATTTTAAAAATCTTGACTCTTTTCTATATTTTTGAGAGAGTTTTTAAAACTCTTGCTCTTCTGTTTACTTTCCTTCCCCCTCCTTCCCCCCACCCCCACACCCCACCTTCCTCCACTGCTGGCACTTGGCTCCCAGCTTGCTTAGGCATTTCTCCTGGGACCTCACTCCTCCTGCTTCCAAAGTCTGTTCACATTTTGCCTTCTAGCTCGTGTTTTCTTCACCCCTGTGGGTTTCTACCCTTTAAAAAATTACAGTTCTACTACAGGTTTTGGAAGGCACTGAAAATATGCATGTCTGAGCTATCATGTTTAAATTACAGCAGATCCTGAATAATGCGGTGGTCAGGGGCCTGACCCCCTCGCAATCAGAAACCCACATATGACTTTTAACTCTAGCTCAGCCGTGGACAAACTACGGCCCGCGGGCCGGATCTGGCCCGTTTGAAATGAATAAAACGGAAAAAAAAAAAAAAAAGACCGTACCCTTTTATGTAATGATGTTTACTTTGAATTTATATTAGTTCACACAAACACTCCATCCATGCTTTTGTTCCGGTCCTCTGGTCCAGTTTAAGAACCCATTGTGGTCCTCGGGTCAAAAAGTTTGCCCACCCCTGCTCTAGCTGGTGCTTCGCATCCTGGGATTCAAACAACCGTGGACTGAAAACAGTGTTTTTTGTCTGAGGCTGGGAATCTGCGGTTGGGAAAGTGAAAGTGACTGTTTTCGGTTTGCTGCTGGTTGAATCTGCTGATAGGAAACTACTGAATACAAAGGTCTGATTGTATTTGTTGAAAAAATATCTGGGTGTAAGTGGACTCACACAGCTCCAACTCGAGTCGTTCAAGGATCAACTGTACTGCTCTAGCAAGAAACACTTCATCCTTAAAACAGTTCCAACCTAAGCTTGTAGGTGATGAGGCCTTGAACAATAAGGCCCAGAAATGACAGATTCTGGAAGGCAGCTCTGCCCAGTGCCTGGTGGATGGTAGCAAGTCATACGTCATCTCTGTGGAGAAGGCAGCAGTCCGTGTTAGAGAAAAGTAAGCGGAGGATGGGGATTGATCTGGGAGAAATAAAAGATGGGACAAGTGTGGATTAGGGAATTCTACTTTTGCCAAGTTCTGCATTTTCCACCTAAGACCTCCGGGAACCTGTTTCTAGCACAGGGTGTAAGGCCTGGCTGGAATCCTGTTTGCACGTGAGACTAGCTTTTTGTTTCTTTTTTAAGTAATATATTTTTATTGATTTCAGAGAGGAAGGGGGAGAGTTATAGAAACATCAGTGATGAGAATCATTGATTAGCTGCCTCCTGCACATCCCCTCTTGGGGATCAAGCCTGAAACCCAGGCTTGTGCCCTGACTGGGAATCGAACCATGACCTCCTGGTTCATAGCTCAACACTCAACCACTGAGCCACACCAGCCGGACGAGACTAATTTTTATGTGCTATATTTATGTAAACACATGTTCAATCCAGAGGCGACTGGAGGATATAGCACCTGTCTGAGCTCAGAGTTTGTGGGAGAAAAATAGCTTCAATGCCTTTCAAAGGTGAACCTTCATGACATGGGACGGACCCGGCACTTTTGTCAGCTTAGCAGCCAAGTCCCCTTCCTAACAATATCTTGATGCTCCGAGGGGATAACCTTTCCCCCAGGTGGCTGGTTTAGTCGGGACAAGTTGAGTCTGTTTATTTGCCTATGGGGCATGTCCTTCCTCTCAGCAGCCTAGCACTGCCAGGGTGTGAGCAGGGCATCAGGTTCTGCCCTTGTCTGAGACTTTGGATCCTGAGAAAGTGATAAAACACCAGGAACAAAGTGGTTGGCAGTCATGCATCTCAGCTGTTGCTCCCTGACCAGATACTTGTGCCTTAGCATGGCTCCCACAGGCCTTGCTTCCAAGTCCCTGGAGAGGCCTTTAGGTGGGCTTGAGTCATATAGTTTTGGTTGAAGCCTGCAGTACTGACTGTGGTTTTCTTAAGGAAGAGCAGGCTATCTATCTGGAAACAGGGCATTGCTGGGAGGCTGGAGGACCAGGCTTGGAACATGGGCACAGACCAGGCTGTTCTGGAGGGCTGAGAAGGAGGAAGCATGAAATCCGATTTCAGTAGAAGTAGTCCACCAGAACTAATCTGCAGCTGCCAAGGCAGTCAGTTACGTCATGAGGCTATCCCCGCAGAGTTGCTCTGGAATTGTTCCTCATCGTCCCTCCGTCTCGACTGCTCTCTCCAGATGTAAAGTCTCAGTCTGGAGGATGGGGGTTGACAAATTTGGTGGATTGCCGGATCTGGAGCAGAAGAAGAAAGGCCCCTCCCCTTTTATTTTGTTTAATCCTCACCCAAAGATATTTTTTCCATTGATTTTTAGAGAGAATGGAAGGGAGGGAGGAAGGTGGGGAGGGAGAGAGAAACATCAACATGAGAGAGACATATCGATTGGTTGCCTCCTGCATGTGCCCCAACTGGGGCTGGGGATCGAACCTGCAATTGAAGTACATGCCCTTGACCAGAATCAACCCTGAGACCCTTCGATCCACAGTTGGATGCTCTAACCCAGCCGTGGGCAAACTACTGCCCGCAGGCCGGATCCGGCCTGTTTGAAATGAATAAAACTCTTGAAAATAAAAGACCGTACCCTTTTATGTAATGATGTTTACTTTGAATTTATATTAGTTCACACAAACACTCCATCCATGCTTTTGTTCCGGCCCTCCGGTCCAGTTTAAGAACCCATTGTGGCCCTCGAGTCAAAAAGTTTGCCCACCCCTGCTCTAACCACTGAGCACTGGGCCACGGCAGGACCCCTCTTTTTTTTTCCACTCTTTTTTATTGCTTAAAGTATTACAAAGAGTATTACAACGTCTCCTCCTCCCCCCCCCCCCTCC
>NW_006293088.1:4230725-4239838 GCF_000327345.1 Myotis davidii | reverse complement strand
CAGTGGCTTGGAAGAGAAGGGGCTCAGCCTGTGACTCTCCTTCTTTGGAAACATTCTGCTCAGAACAGGCCTCCGCATCATCCGTTTTATGCCAACAACCTACAGATGATACCGCTGCAAAAACTTCCAGCATCACATCGTAGTACAGAAGTCTCTGAGCCTCATCAAGGAGCCCCCACTCCTTCTGAGAGAAGGCAATGGTCACGTCCTCAAAGTTCATATCTGTGCTGGACGCCGCGATCTGGGCTGCTGGACCTGAGCGGTGCAGGGAACAGACGTTGGAGGGTTAAACGGATGAGACTGAGTGGAACTCTGTCTGCGGGGAGGCAGGGAACCCAATCCCGCTTTGGGCTCAATCCCACCGGTTTGGGCTCAACAGCCTCAGACACACCCTTTCCAGCGGGGCCGCTGCCTCCACCACCTCCTGCTACTCGCCACCAAGCGCTGAAGCTCGTGAGTCTGTGCACCCTCAGAAGAGGCCAAAATAACCGCCAGGAGGAGAACGCCAGGACCCCTCTTTTGACTCCCGTAGCTAAAGGTGAAATAACTAATACTGTTCATGATTGGAATTGCCCAGAGGAAGAAAGGAAGTTGGATTTAGATAGCCGAAATGGGCAAGCCCACCATCCTACTAATTTTCATGTCAGGTTTAATATGGGTTCTTTAAATTTCCATATTCTTTCCAATAAATGCCCTTCATTTACTAGCCAGAATCCTATGTCTTGTACTCAGAGATCTCTAACTGAAGTATGTCTCATTGCTCTCGTATGAATGCTGTTTATTGGTGCCTCCTCGAAGTTTGGGGATCTTGAAGTCTAGACTCCTAATTTGTTCTTATTCCATCAGCTGGATTGTAATGCGTAGGGGAATTAATAACCTGCATGTCTTTTGCTGATAGCAGGTTAGTGAGGACTGGCCAAGACCATGAAAAATGTTCTTGGCCCAAGAGCTTTGCATTGAAGTGTAAGTATCGAGCCTTGGAGATAGAGCTGTGGTATGAGTCATTGTGGCCAATCCATTCTAATTTGGCACATTCAAGCTTGAGCACTTTTCATTAAGGAGTTCATTATTTTGGGGGTGGGAGGCAATTTCACGTGAAAATGAACACGAAACCACTTTGACCACTATGGTGATTTAGTTAAAGACGTCCAGCCAGCTCTGGGGGACCGGAACTCTCTGAAGCTGTGTGTAAAGTGTTCTTAGGCCTGTGTGCTTGCTTTTTAGAGAAAAGTGTTCCCAGTTTTCAGGAGCTCACAGGGGTCCACAACCCAAAAAGACTGAGTCATTGACTTGTTTATTGAATTACGAGCTTGAAAATGACCCTTTCGATTGTGATATTGCCCGACTCCGAGTTTACTAAAAACCATTGAATTGTATACTTCGAATGGGTGAATTGTATGGCACTTGAATTACATCTCAAAAAACTGTTAAAAATGGATCTTTTAGACTTAACCCGTTTTTAAGCTGGGGACTGCCTGCACAATGGGCCCATCTTGGTCTTCAGTGAATGTAGGTGTTATTGAGCTTGTTTGCATTATTGTACTTGCCTGTTTTTAGGTAATGCTTTGGCTCTAGATACACCCAACTACAATGAGTTTGTGGTCCTTTGAAGTGAGTTATTTGGCCTCTATCCTGAACTGAGGGCCATGCCTAATTCTGTGGTGCTTATTTCATCGATTGCCCTGTAAATTGTGATTGTTATAGTAATGGCAGAAGACATGAGCACATGATGGTTTAGCCAAGTTCCCTCACTTGAATGAACCCCAGTTCCCTCCAACTGGTATTTTGCACTGTGTTAAATGATTAAGTATTATTAATGATTAAATTATTAAGAGATTATTAAGGGTTATCTGGGGGAAAGTGCTAAGTAGCAATGTTGGGACTGTTGTGCTAAAATTGAAGCCAAAGCAGAAAAAAAAAACAGATCTGGGACCCACTGGAGGTCCCACCGAATGTGTCAGAAAGTAAGGAGGTTGATATAGAAAGCATTAAATAAGAAGAACTCAAATGCACCTTGCATGGAGCCATCAGAATGCAAATGTCCTGTACCTGGTTGGTTCTCCCATGGCTTTCCTTCACGGCTGTAGGGAGTCTGTGCCCATCACCACGCTCTAGGCCTTGCAGATTAAACTGACACCAGACAGACTGACAGGAGAAAAGGTATGTCATACGCATATGGGGACCTCACAGAATGAAATGGAAAAACCAAGTAGGTGATGAGACCTGGAGGCTCACATACCATTTTAAGGGGAGGGTGATACATTTGTGGAGAAGGGACAATTCAAAGAAAAAGGATTTCGGGCTCCTAGGGGTGGTTAAGTGTTGGAAGGTCAATAGATGGGAGAAACTAATGGAAGGTTCGGGCTATCTTAATCTTTGTTACTCATAATCCCCTGGTGCCTTCTCTGGGTTATAAGAGTCTAGAGTTCTTCTCTGGTGATGAAGAGTAGTTCTGCCCTGCCTGGTGTGAGAGGGGGGGAGGGAGCCCCCCACACAGGAAATTTATCCCCTGCTTAGGCAAGTGGGGGCACGGGGACAGTAGAGAACTTATTTTCAGTCTGCTGTTTCTCAGTTGCCTTCAGCTCACAGCAATCCTTACGTCAGAGTGGCATATTTTGGGGTGGCATGTTCTGATCCCCTTAGCTGTTTTTGGCTTTTACCTGCTTGGCCTCTAGCGTGTCTATGAGACTTCTTATCCCTCGGGGGTGAATCCAAGGGGCATAGGTTGTGACCCCAAGAACCTCATTCTGGAATCCCGGCATTACTGGCAGTTTCCCTTCTCAGGATCGGGCACTGTAGTGAAAACCTCACACGTGGATTTTGTGCAGCCCCTGTTGAAAGGCGCAGATTACTTTCTAGGTAGGAGGCTGAGGCCTGGAAAGGTTGCCAGAGTTTCACACTGAGTGACCCAGCCTGGCCTGGCCAGGGAGCCGGACTCCGGAGAGAGGTGCTCCTGACTGCTCCGTGGTCACCATCTGGGTTCCCTGGGAAGTGGATTCTGAGCCAGAGCTGTGCTCGGGGTTTTATTAGGAACTGCGCTTGGAGTCTGCCTCTGTGGATGGGAGGAGGGGAATCAGGACTGGACAGAGGGAGAAGTCACACCCCACAGCCTTCACTGACCCCACAGGTTGCTTACAAAGGTAGCAGAATATGTTACCCCAAAATATAGCATGAATTCACCCACTTTGGCATGAAGATTATTTTGAGCAGGAGACAACTGAGAAGGAGCAGATACAGGAAAAACTCTCTGCCCTCCCCCTAATTGCCTAAAATAGGACGTAACTTGGTAAAGGTGTCCTCCCTTCCTCCCTTCCTCTCTCTACCAGGAAGGATGGAAGTTAGTTACTGGACCCTTAGAACCTTATCAGTCCTTAGATGGTACCAGAGGAGTCTAACAATAGACTTTACTATCTTCTTAGTTTCCCTCCTAGCAACTCGAAGTTTGTTCCCTTTGTCTTGTCACTTCTCTAAAACTTTATTGTTCCTTCATTAAGATGCCATTTAAGCTGAAGTTCTAATAATCTCTTTGCGTTACTCATCTCTGAGAGCTCCAATGTGCATCCATGCCACACTGTTAATAAACTTCTGTTTGTTTTCCTCTTGTTAATCTGTCTTCGATCAATCTGATTTGCTGGGCCCCAGCCAGTGAACCTAAAATGGGCAGAGGGAAAAGGAATGTTTTTCCTCTCTTACACTTGGAAGCTGATATGACCCATCGGGGTGCCTTGCCTGTCCCACATTGGTCCCGAGTGGCCAGGCATTACTGTGTCCACTGTCATTGGTCAGGGGAGGTAGCCGCCCCTGGAAGGATGTGACCTTGGGCCTCTGGGGTGCAGGCAGTCCTGCAGGGTGTGAGGCACCACCACATGTGGGGGCAGCTAGTCCCTCCTGGAAGGTAGTTTGGGATTCCATCACCGTATTCCCCCTGCTACTCCTTTGTTTTTTGTGGGTGATTCTAAAACTTTCCACAACATACTTATAAGTGGGATTTTCCCCAATTTAGGTAATTGTTGGAGTTCTTGAAAGCAAAATATCCCTTGAAGGTTACTGGTCGTCATCTCAAGGATAGTCTGGATAACCAGCCATATTGCCCCAAGCTATTAGATGAATTTATCTCTGAAGGCTAGTGGCCATCTGCTCTGTGTGGCAGAGAGGGCTATGTTGCAGGTCACAGACCAAGACTCTCTCTTATTCAGGGCAACTTAAAGGGGATGGTTTGCGATTTTGGGGCCCCTTTACCTGAATGCAAAGCTAAACCTCACTAGTTAGGAGGATGGAGAAAAAGAAGCCGGCTCTTGCCTCCCTGAGCGGCTTCATCGGTACCTGTATGTCAGATTGACAGCTCTTGATGCAGCCAATCAAAGCAGCATCGCTCGGCGATGAAGTTTCCACTCAATAAGCCAGTGAACAGTTGCCATGTATCGGGCCCTGTGATAGGCCCTGAGGTTATGAAATGAATGACAGCTATTGTTCTTAGGCAGTTGCAATAGAGTGATGGGTGGGATGCTAGAGAACCTTAGGGTTTGGGGTTGTAAGCAACAGAAGCGGACTCTGGCTAACCTCAGACAAAGACAGTGCACTGGAAGGCTATGGGGTGGTTTACAGGATTGGAGAAGCTGAACAATTGGGCTCGGAAAAGCTCCAGTGGTCTAAAGAGCAGGAAATGGAGACAAATTAGGACAAACTGGTTCCCACCATTTTCCTCACCTTGATCAATATCAGATAGCCTCAGCAGGAGAAATTTGACTTGACTTTGGTCCTCTGTCCACTCCTTTGGCTAGAAGTGGACAGGACTCTGGTGGACAGCTCGCCAACTCTGTGTTCGGTGTGGAGCACTGACTTTCTGTTACTGAAAGAAGGGGGAGGTGCCTCTGGGCAAGTGAAAACCAGGGTCCCTGCGTGCCATGAACTATAGGAACATAGAAGAAAATGCCAACCCAGCCCTGGAGGCACAGGAAGATTTCCTGGAGGAAAAAACAGCCACGCTGAATGCAGAATGACAATGAAAGTCAAACACAGGGCAAGCAGCAGCAAAACTTCACAAGGGAAGGGAATGAAGGTGTGAGGCCCAGAGGCAGGAGCAATCGCTCATCTACCAAATGATGGCTCTTCTCTGTTGGGCTCTAGGTGTGACAGGTCATTTTGTCCAAGGACTTGTGCTTTTAAATAGACCAGGGTACACGCTCCCCCCCCCCCTGACACCCCACCCCGGAGTCCTTGAGCTTCCCGAGGTCAACTGAACACCACGGAAACCTCAGCCATGATCCCCTCCTTCCCAGGGAGTCTGCAGGATTAAATAAAATCTTGAGCCTCCTGCACCAGGAGCTGATAGGAAGAAAAATGTCGTTGTAGCCTTGAGCATTTTTATTATCCCACTCGGGCTCCAGTGGGGGAGGCCTCCGGTCACGCGCTGCCTGAACTGATTTGCACCGGCGTTAGTCACAAATTGCGGCTTGACGTTTATAGCAGCTGCGACCCACGGTGTATCGATTATTTAGGGAAAGGAATGAAGCTGAGATGGCCCAGCAGCTGCCTTGTTAAAAATCTGCTCTTGTTACATTTCATCCAGAAGGGAGAAGGGGCACTATCCAGTTTAGCTCTCGTCCATGTCTCGTGTCTCAGCAGATAGCAAGCAGTTCGTTCCCATCTTTGATTAATCAGGTCCTTTTCATTCATGTGAAAAATCCCCCGTCACCCGGGGGAGCCTTGGAAGGAATTATTGTTCTTTGCCTCTTAGGCTCGATTGCTTCTGTGCTGTGTTCGTTGGGCTCATGAACGTCGCGCACATGTCTCTGCCAGCTGTGCTGGGTGAATGAGCACTGGGCCTGAGAACCACTGTCTTTCTCGGATTAAGCTGGTGAGTTTGCTTCCTATCCCCGCCCCCTTGCCTTCCATGCTAATGACCGTGGGAGCTGTGGGGAGGAGCCTGTGCCTCCTTTGCCTTCAGGAAAGCCTCAGTCATCCCATTCCTGTCCAAGAGCCAGCCCAGAGATAGGAAGACCTGTTGCAGCCCCCACTCCAGTGTTGGCAGAGCCCAGGTGGTGCCTGCAATTGACCTGCTGGAGGGCACCCATGACCTGCCGGGTCTGCGTCCTTGTGGGAGGCAGACAGACAGACTGCAGCGTGGATAGGACCTTAGGCCGAGCTCTGCCAGAACCTGGACTACGTTACTGGCTCTCTCTAACACAGTTGACCCTGTATACCAAGAGGATCGAACCAGATGAGGCTTCAGCCGGCTTGGCCTACATAATAACACCACAGACGGAGTAGCTTACCCAGTACATTTATTTTCTCACAGTTCTGGAGACCAGAAGGCCAAGATCAAGGAGCCTGGGGTTTGGTTTCTGTGAGACCTTTCTGCCTGGCCTACAGATGGCTCCCTCCTCCTGTGCCCTCCATGGCCTTTCCTCCGTGGTGTCCCTTCCTCCTTTTATGGGGGCATCAGTCCTACCGCATTAGGGACACAACCCTCTGACGTCAGTTAACCCCAGTTCCTTCCTTTAAGGCCTTATCTCCAAATACAGTCACATTGGGGGTTAGGGCTTTAATATGTGATTTTTTGTGGGGGTCAGGGGCGAGATGCAATTCATTTCACAACAATGAGAAACTTGTGAACCAGAAAGGTGGTGGAGGGGAGGTTGTTGACTCCTCCGCTGGAAGCATCAATCACTGGGTTAGAGAGAGAGGCCCTTTTTCCAGCTACACAGTCACTCTTTACCCCGTTCCTGCTTGAAAATCCCATGCCGTCACACGCTACTGTCACCGATGGCTGCACATCTTCCTTGCAGTGTGTAGAGTTGTGTGAACTCAACTGGTTGCCCACCCAACTGCCTTTTAGCCCCTCTCCTTTGCTGGCAGAGGTGTCCCCCCAGGGTCATGCTGTAACTGATGAGTTCCAGGGACACTTTTGCATTTGGGGGACCCTTTCTCTAGAAAAGAATCTTAAAAATGACAGTTGAAGTATACATCTCACTTATTATAAGAAATAAAACATTTTTTTTTGTGGGCCCCTAACAGTATCATTGGCTCTAGACCCTGCTTAACAGATAAGTCGGCCCTGTGCCCACCCTTCACTGCCTTCTTTAGGGAAGGATGACCTTCCAGCCAGCTCCACAGACAAATCTGAAGGGGAAACCATTCCTGTTTTCCCATCTGTGAAACGGAGCCAAAGTAGCTTCTTGCAGAGCTGTTCAGAATATGTGTGCTAATATGTATGAAAGACCTGTCTCAAATGAACCTCCTATGGCCGATGTGGGTGTTGCACTTGAGATGGGGAGAGTATTAGTTTCCTCTTGCTGCTATAACAAGTAACCATAAACTTGTTGATTTAAAACAACACGGTCATTCTCTAACAGAGGGCAGAAGTCCGGAACAGTGTAACTGGGCCAGTGTTAGTCGGCTGCTCTCCTTTCGGAGGCTCCGAGGGGAAAATCCATTTTCAGGCCTTTCTCAGCTTCTAGTGGCACCATATTCCGTGGCTTGAGGCCCCTTCCCCCATCTTCAAAGCACTTCCCTCCACCAATCTCTGCTTCTACCGTCGCATTGCCTTCTTTATATTGGATCCACCCGGATAATCCACAGCAGCCTCACCAAGACCCTTAATGTAATCACGCCTGCAAAGTCTTTCTTGTCATATAAGGACACTTGTTCTCAGGTCCTGAGGATGAGAGTGTGGAGATCTTTGGGGAGCTATCCGTCAGCCTACCGCAGCAGGTTAGGCCATGTTGATCTTTTTTGTAGTGCGATAGCTGCTTTTCTGCTCATTTCTGCTCTTGGTGTAGAAGTCATTTTTTCTATGCCTGGATGTGGGGTGGAGGTGGGAAGTGGGGTCAGTATACCCTAAAGCAGTGGTTCTCAAAGAGTGGTCCCCAGATGAGCAGCATTAGCATCACCTGGGAGCCTGATAGAAATGCAGATTCTCAGGCCCCACCTTGGGCCTCCCGAATCAGAAACTCAGGGATGGGATGCGGCAAGCTGTACCTTAACAGGCCCTGCCTGTGACCCTGCCTTGGTTTTAAATCCAGACAGTGCATTCATTGTGACTTTTTTTGCATTCATTTTGATTTTTAAGGAAAACATTGAAGTATTATTTGTTTTGACTAACGAGTTTTTGTGCCTGAGGGAGTGCCTCATCTAGTCCTGTCCCTGGAGAAACCAAAGGTCATCAAATCTCACAGTGAGATCTGAGTTCTAAAGACATCTGACCTACTGGGGTGACTTACCTCGGGCAGTGCTGTCAGAACCCAGAGAGAGCCGAGGGCCAGAGGAGTTCACTCAGTGAAGAAGGGGGAAGAGCATTTCAGGCACAGAGAGCAACAGGTACCACAGCTAGATGTCTGGAGGGGACACAGCAAATAGGAGGAACCTAGGAAGACACTGTGCCATGTGACTCACTCCACAGATGTTTCTTAAGCTTCTTTAGCAAGCCCTGGGGTCTCCTGGCCTTTAGCGACCCAGAATTTCAACCCCCATGTTGACTTGGGCG
Organism: Myotis davidii; assembly: GCF_000327345.1. NCBI lineage: Eukaryota > Metazoa > Chordata > Mammalia > Chiroptera > Vespertilionidae > Myotis > Myotis davidii. The sequence goes on along the minus strand of NW_006293088.1, from coordinate 4,231,353 downwards.
AGAGGGAGAGGCAACTAGAACAAAGGCTTGGTCTCAGCATGCCTGTGTGCCCTGGACGTCTTTCTCCCCAGTGGTATTTGGCTCCCAGCACATAAGGCAGGGAAAGTACAAAAGGCCAGCACAAAAGATGACTGTAGCCCAGGTTTCTAGCTCAAGGTTAATAACCCCAGCTGTGTTGTAGAAACTAAAAAAGCACAATTACCCTGTTTTAACAGTTAATGTTTTTTACATCCTCTTTAAGATCTCATTGCTGCCCTAGCTGGTTTGCTCAGTGGATAGAGTGTTGGCCTGTGGACTGAAGGGTCCTGGGCTCGATTCTGGTCAAGGGCTTATGCCTGGGTTGTAAGCTCAATCCCCAGTAGAGGATGTGCCAGGAGGCAGCCAATCAGTGATTCCCTCTCATCACTGATGTTTCTATCTCTCCCTCTCCTTTCCTCTCTGAAAACAATAATATATATATATATCATTGCCTACCCCAAGGTCATAAAGATACTCTCTATTATAATAGAAAAGGTTTGTTTTAATCTCACATTGAAATTACAATCCACCTAGAATTAATTTGTGGTGTGAGGCTGGAATCAGATTTTTACCCCCCCCCCCCCCCCCTCAGCCTCTCCATCTCTCCCCT
>NW_006293088.1:4228486-4230707 GCF_000327345.1 Myotis davidii | reverse complement strand
TTGAGCATCTCCATTGCTCTCCAGTTGTGAGTTTTCTTCTTGACCCTTCATTCTCATTGGTGGGTCTGGTTGTGTGTCCTTGAGCCAATATCATGTTCTCTGAATTACTGAAGCTTAATAATCTGTCTAGAATGATCTGATGGCAAATCCTCTTTCATTGTTGGTTGCCATCGAGAGATTGTGGCTCTTTGCCTTTTCAATTAAATTTTTGAATCATTTTGTCAGTTTTCACAGAAAAACTATTCACATTTTAACCAGATGAAATCTGTAGATCACTTGGGGAGAACTGAAACTTTTACAACATCAAGTCATTGAATCATTTCTTTATATATTTGGAATTCTTTACTTTTCGTCTTTTATAGTTTTCTGTCCAGTGGTCTTGAGTGTTTTTCATTAGATTTATTCTTGGTTATTTAACATATTGATGCTATTATGTTCTATTTTTTAAATTTTATTTGAAGGTCACCTCTCTCCTTACCTCACCTCCAGCTTCTTTTAAGACATTTTCTGTTTCTGGTTTTCAGCGTATTACTGTGATTCGTCTCGGTGTGATTATATTTTTACTCTTCCTGCTTAGAGTTCATTGAGCTTCTTAAATCTTAGTTTTTTCAAATAGTATCAGTGATCTCTTCTGATTGAGTTTATACCCCATTTTCTCTTTTCTCTCTGGGATGACAGCTCAAAATGTTAGAGCTTTTAACTGAATCTCTGTGTCTCATTCTTTCCTCTCTTTTCCATTTTGTTGTTTCTCTGTGTTCTGAATTTCTTCTGTTTTTCCAATTTGCTAGCTCTTTCTACCTGGGGCTGATACCATTTTGGTTACTTACTTCTCCAATTTAATAACTTTTCATAGTCTCCGTGGCTCCGCCAACATTCTTTACCTTGTCCCATTTCCCTGGGCGTATTTAACAAACTTATTATAGTCTGTACCTCATACCAGAGTTACCTGTTCCTTTTAGGGAAGAGTGGTATTTAGAGCCTAATTGTGGTTTCTGTGAGCTCTCATTGCTGTGGGCTCCCAAGGCCTTCCCAGTGGACAGCATTCGGGAATATTGTGTTAATACTGACCTACTACACACACACACACACACACACACCTGAATCTAGATTTACGTCTTTAATCTACATATAGAAAACCATGAGTTCACGCCAATACTTACAATTCCCGTTTAACACCATACATTTTATCCTGGCTTCTCCCTCTTCTCCAACAGTGAGGCATCTGACTTTCATTCCTGTTTGCGTACTGCCCCTCTGTGTGGAGTCAGGCTCCTGTGGCTGCTCTGCGGATTGTCTTCCTCACCGGCCTGGCCCCGACCCTCCTGCCTCCCTCCTTGCCTGGCACCTGCCCCTCCTCTTGCTTAGGGTCTGACTCAGCGCTGGGATCCGCCACCCACACCTCGGGCGTGGGTTTCTATTCATCCATCTTGCCTCATCTTTTGGGTTGAATTGAATTATTCAGAAAGGAAGGAAGGAAAGTAGATTGTGTGCTGGAAAGTACAAATGAAATTACAAAAATAATTGAGGACCTAGCATTGAGGAAATTTAATTTAAGACCTGTTCCTCTAGGCAGACATTATGTTTACTTCCACAGGTTCGATTTTGACGATGTAAAAGGACATTGTTATCTCTTTCTTGCCTGGATTTACAGATCAGTGATTTCTGTAACAAAAGAAAGGGTTAGGTTTCTAAATGAATTTTAATTAAGAATTGAAATTTTAATTAAGCTCCTTTTGAGCCAGTTACTATTTGCTGCCTTTCAGGTTACTAGAATAACTTAGTACCTGGTACTGTACGGAGACATGATAGTGTAACAAGTGTTCTATGGTTCCAAGCACCTGAAAGTCCAGAATAGGGAGGTGTATGGAGACATTAGGGGATTAGTGGTTGCTGGGGGGGGTGGGGGGGGGGGTGATACCTAAAGTGTTTAGGTTTCTTTCAGAGGTGATGAGAATGTTCTAACAATGATTGTGCTCATGGTTATACACATTTGTGCACGTACTAAAAGACATTACATTGTACACTTTAAGTGGGTGAATTGGATGGCATGTGAATTATATCCTAGCAAAGCTGCTTAATGATTTTGTAAAAAAGAAAGACATTTATTGTGACTTGCTGGGAACCTTGAATCAGTATGGAAACCTTCATGGCAAACGAGCCAACACCACAACTATTCAGAGAAATCGGTAGTAGCTAGTCACCAAGCAGAGAGTGGAAACAC
>NW_006293088.1:4227640-4228452 GCF_000327345.1 Myotis davidii | reverse complement strand
TCGTGTAGATTACCTATCAATGGATGTATGACTTTCTGGCTGTGGAATCTTGGGCAAAGTACTTGGATTTCCCTAAGCCCAGGTTTCTTCATCTGGGATGGGGGCATGTTAGCATCTGCTGTTAAATGAGAATGTCTATGGACCGAGTCTGGCTCATGGCACTCAGCAGCCTCTCCTAGTGGTGTTTTGCTCTGAGCTCAGTGTCATAGTTTTCTGAGTTGCCCTTCACATTGCCTCTACGTGTCTACAATGCCCGGCTGTGGTAGTCTGTACCTTTTGGGAGCTGTGGGGGATGACAGCTGATGGATTCAGCCTGATCAATTGGAGAATTAGCCCTTAACTCCCCAGGGAGTCTGAGTCGGAGCAAAGTTAAGGGAGCTCCCTGGGGCAGGTCCACGCAAAGTCTATAGGATTGAACATGTATCAGGGGAGAGCTTAAAAACAAAGCTGTGACCATTGATTGGACGTAGAGCAAATATATATCCATCCCGATTTAAAGAGCCCTAAGTGGACTTTAAAACCATTTCAGTGTAACACGGCATTTAAACTGGCGTCACCAGGTGAGTGCTTGTTCCAAGCCCCCTGCTACCCGCATCTGATCTTTCCCTTCTATTGACGCAAATCCAGGTATCTCCTTAGATCCAGCTGTACTGCTCCTCCCGTAGAGGTTTCCCTAAGGCACTAGCCCTCACCTGTCCTGGAATGACAAGAACCTGCCTGATCCTGTAATTCACAGTGTGGAATGTGTTCCCACTTGTTTGGTTATCATCCTTGGTTTATGATGGGTATAGAGGTTATGTGTGGTTTCTCCC
>NW_006293088.1:4219344-4227559 GCF_000327345.1 Myotis davidii | reverse complement strand
CTGTGGCATAGTGTCGGGCATCAGAGAGATCCTCAGGGCACGATCTTCCTCTGCACAGATACGACAAAGGCCTTGTAAGGCAGTTCATGTCTTCTCTGCCCTGGTTTTCTTTGACCTTTACCTTTGGAGATGTTTTTGATACGTGGACACATCTCTGTGAGGAACAGGCTTGTCCTGTAAGGATGCAGACCGGGTTTAGTGTATCGGAAGGGAGGGCGTGTGTCCCCTAGAAAGGGGTCCTTTGCTGCTCTGGCTGATGGCTTATGCGAGAGATGCAGGCTCAGCGCCATCAAATGGGACTTGTGTCAGTCAAAAGAGCAATGAAACTGACCACACAAAATAACAAAGTACTTCGAGTCAAGAAAAGACACCATGGACAAAGGTATCAGTTGGATTACTGATCAGGAGAAGATAGTGGCACACTCTAAACCAACGGTTCTCAACCTGTGGATCTCCATATAGGAAGGCACCAAGCATGAGAGAGAAAACTCTAAAGGAAGCTGACTTTGCAGCCTGGGAGGAGAGAAGGAGGTTTTAGGCAAGACCCTCAGAACAGACTATAAGTCAAAAGAGCAATGAAACTGACCACACAAAAAAACAAAGTACTTCGAGTCAAGAAGTACTTCGAGACACCATGGACAAAGGTATCAGTTGGATGACTGATCAGGAGAAGACAGTGGCACACTCTAAACCAGCGGTTCTCAACCTGTGGGTCGCGACCCCTTTGGGGGTCGAACGACCCTTTCACAGAGGTCGCCTAAGACCATCTGCATATCAGATATTTACATTACGATTCATAACAGTAGCAACATGACAGTTATGAAGTAGCAACGATAATAATTTTATGGTTGGGTCACAACATGAGGAACTGTATTTAAAGGGCCAGAAGGTTGAGAACCACTGGAAACGAATATCTAGCAAAGTCAGGGAACCTGTGCAAATTAACAGGAGTAAGAAAAGGGAAAAGTGATTGGAAAATTGGACGAAGGTTCTGAAGAGGAAATTTCCTGAACAGGAGATGTCAGTGGTTAATGAGCTTCTCCAAGGCATGCTCACCTTACTAGTAATTAAGGAAAGGCAAACCAAAACAATGAACTGTAACTTTGTACCTAGTAGGTGGCCCAACTTCCCAATTTTGGCCGACAACAGTGATTGGCGAAGATGTGAGAAAATGGGCACCCACGTGCAGTCCCAGGGAGAGTGGGAACCAGGACTGCCAATCTGAGTACGAGCTGGCAGTGGTTAATGAGATTAGGTGTGCATACATGTTTGAATAATTCCCTCCTGGGTATGTAGCCACGGAATTCTTGCATGTATCCCTCCCTCCCGGTTAACGCCGCTTCTCCTGGTGTAATTGTTAGCAGAGGTTCCCTGTGTTCCTTGTCCTGACTGGATGATATATTGGTGACTAGCCATTAGGTGGCATCATAACTGTGTTTACAGGAGGTAGCTCAGTGCCTGGTGCTAAGGAAGCAGACAGAGTCAAATGTTGCTGATTTGGTGTATGAAACACGTGTAGCAGTGAGAAGCAGTGAACTAGGTGTACAGAGAAGGGAGAACAAACAAAAGACATCTGCAGGTTGAATTAGTGTATAAAGGTTCACCTTGGATCTTTTTTAAGATTTTTTTTTTTTAGGTTCACAGCAAAATTAAGAGGAAGGTACAGAGATTTCCTGTGTATCTTCCCCGCCCCCTGCCCCAAACACATGCATAGATTTCCCGATTACCAACATCTCTCATCAGATGGCCATTTGTGACTGCCCTGGAATCTGACACAACATAATTACCCAAAGTCCATAGTCTACATTAGGGTTCACTTGGTATTGCACATTTTTGGGGTTTGGACAAATGCCTGATGCAAATGTATCATACAGAGAATTTCACCGCCCTAAGAGCCCTCTGTGTCCCCCTGTTCATCCCACCTTCTCCAGAACCCACCTTGGATCTTTTTATGGCAACAAAGTAGCCCATTGCTGGGCTGCAGTAAAACTTCCCAGACGTGGGAAGCCTATCCACTTCCCAACCTGCATTGGGTTTCTGCAGTGACCAAGAGACCTGGTCTTCTCCGGACCTTAGTCCTTGATCCTCTCAGACCTGAGCTGTCACGGGGAATGGCCTCTGATGTCCTATAACTTTATGGCTCGTTCCATGCAAGGAAAGGCTCAATAGTTCAAGCTACTGTAAACCATAGACTTCATTTAACTCTTGGAAGTATTTCAAGCCTTCCTCTGCCTCGCCTTCACCACCCCAGGTAGCCCAACAAACTCTTGCTGGCAAAGAGTTCAAATGGCAAAAGCTTGTGTTTGAGAGTCTGGCCCGCACGTCAGCTGGAACTTTACCTTTGGTATCTTATGTATAGAATTCAACCAGAGCCGTCCTGGGGACACAGACATGGGTACTTCGATTGCTGCTGCTGTGCTGGGTGGCGTTTTTTCTCTCCTGGTGGGTACGGTGCTGCCCGCCTCCTGCCAACGTGGCAGCTACACCCCCATGAAAGTATGCGAAACGCTGGCTGCATCTGATGCTGCATGGCTCTAAAGTTAGCACCTTTGTGATCAGCAGATGGGTTAGCAAAATAAAGACGCAGCGCCCACCGAAACAGCTGTTGTGATCATGTGATAGTCCCCCTCCCCCCGCCCCGCACCTCTCCCTCCTTCCAGAGGAGCTGCCCCTTCAGTGGGAGCAGGGACGGACTGCTCTCTGCACAGAGTGGGTCTGCATTGGAGATGAGCCCCCAGACCATCTCTGGTCACTGGAGTGCCACGGGGGAGGCATGGCACTTGGCATCTCTTCTCTCCTTGATCTTTGATGTGTGGCTGGCATGCTCCTCTCCTGTCTGGCACCTCCTGGGTTGTGGGCATGAAGAGGTTACAGCAGCCGGGAGCCTGCTGAGCTGAGTTAGCACTTCCCTCTGCGTCCAGAGCCTCTCCAAGGAAGGGCCCTTTTGGATCACGGAAAAGGGGTGGCTGTGTGGGCTCCCCCCCCCCCCCCCCCCCAGGAAGTAGGTCCCAGCAAGGGCTCATAACCATGTCTTCTTCCCCTCCCCACAGCCCGGCGAGGAGGGAGGAAGGAGTCGCGGGGAGAGAAAGGCATCCGGAGTGAAGGATGAACCGCGGACACCTCGGTCTGGAGCTGCAGAGTGTCCCCACTGTGCTCACCGCCTGCATCTGGCCGCCCTGGGGCGCGCGGACCCTGGACAGCGGTGCTAGGGCTCCGGAAGGAGGAAGACCAGGGTTGGAGCTGCCCAGCAGCCTGAGCTCCCTGCCTGCGAGGCCAGCTCCCTGGGGAGCCCGGCAGCCTGCCCCCTGCCCTCCTCCCTGGAAGCAGCCTTGGAGGAGCCGGCAGCGCTTTCCTGCAGCTGACGCCGGACCCAGCGCTCTCAGTGGGCAGCAGGGCTGAGCAGCATCAAGGACCTTGCGCCTTCCAGGTGACCCCCTGGGAAGACTGAATTGGGGACCAGGCCTCCGTCACTCCTCCCAGACAAGAGGAAACAACTCTTGTTGGTAAAACTTAGGTTTTCCTTTTGCATCAAACTCCTGGAGCTGAGCAAGATCTGCCGAACCCTGTAGCGTTTCATTTTTCACTTGGTTGGTGTTTGAGAAAAACCGGCAAGGAGCGGGTGACAAGAGGAAGAGACGTTATAAACTTTGGGGGCGGGGACATTTTCTTGGAAGTGACAAGTAGTGTCAGAGTTACAGTTCCCCAGCCAGTGACGTCATCCTGCACTTGGACACTCAGGAAGGTCTGGACGCTGCCCCAGGACCAATACCAAAGACCCCAGGGGAGCCATGGAGTCCACGCTGGAGACGGCCAGCCCTGCCGCAGGCCCCGTCACCTTCTCCCACGTCTTTGGCCAGCAGTGCCAGCTGATGGAAGCAGGTAGGAGCGTGCCGTGCGGGTGGCAGAGACTTGCGCCTGTGTCTACTCCATCTCTCATCTGTAATTTGGAATGTGAGGGACATCAGTGCCGTGATTGGCTGGCATATTTACTGTAAAGTGTTTAGGACATGTCATGAGGCCAGATGTGCCACTGGGCAGGGTAATGAGGGCCCCCGTTTGTATCTTGTTGTCTCTTTCCTCTGTGGCTACCCAGAGGATGAGGAGGGATCTCATGATGTGGCCACTCTTTGGGGGCAGGTGCCAATCCTAGACCCGCTGTCTTTCGTCCGACTGCCCCAGCGCTGCGGAAGGTGGCACCTCAGCCAGGCCTCTCCAGGCACCATGGCATCACCGAGGCGCTCATGGTGGCATCGCCCTGAGCAGACTCTCCTGGCCTCGGCTCTGCTGTGGGGACTCCTCACTAGTCTTTGCTCACAAGTCCGCCTTATAAGAGGCTCGTGTTTCTATCCTGGAGAGAGCTTGGGCTGGGCTCGGCCTTGCCCTGTGCCAGCCATCTTGCGTTTGGTCATAGAGAAGACGAGTTGAGGGTGAGTGGTTTGATGCCGGCGGTCACTGTGGTGGAGCCTGCGGACTGAGGCCTGATGTGGTTATGGTTATGCTGGAATCACACGGGAAATGGGGGGTCTGGTTCCCTGTTTCCTCGGAGTTTGCTCCTGTGGTTGGGGAAAGGACCACATGTTTCTCCTGTGGTTTCCTGGGTGTTAGAGGGTTAAATGTATGTTATGGCTGTGAGTTCTGGCAGAAGGGAAGGAGACTTTATTGAGTCGGTGTTAATGCCTTCATTTGGTGGCTACAGACCTGACCCCTTTACCTTGGGAATTTGTCTCCAAATGCAAAACAAGAGGACTGGACTCCAGGCTGCCTGGTCCATCTAAGCCCCAGCTTCTGTGAGCTGAGAGGAGCCCAGTGCCACGGGGAGGACAAACATGAGCTGGTTTCTCAGGACAGGATGTGTCTGCACAGGGAGTGGGTGAATGAGGGCTCTGTTACAGGCTGTGTGACCTCAGACAAGTTACTTAGCATCTCTGTTCCTCAGTTTTGTCATCTGTAAAATGGGGATAACTAAGCAACACTCCATTGGGTCACTGCAAGGATTAAATAAGTTAATGCATGGGAAGCTTAGAATAGTCTGGCACCTGACCAGCACTGCTTTTAGTGTCCCGTGTTTATTAATGCTTCCAGATGCACTCTAAATGCTTCTGAAAGCAATGCCTAATGTGCGTGCGTGTATGTGTTGGGGGTGGGAGATGTGAGAAAAGTAAGGCACCATGTAATATTGAAAGTGTCAGCAAGGAAGGAATCAGAGCCAAATTCTCAGACTTGCACCCTTTTACACTGTCCCACACAAATCCTGTCTCCTCCCATTCTATGCCATGCACATTGGTCTAGGACAGTGATCAGCATGCTTTTTTCTGCAAAGAGCAAGATAGTAAATATTTCCATCTTTTTGGGTCACAGCTACTTAACTGTACCATTGTAGCACACAAGCAGCCAAAGACAAAATATATGTGACTAGACATGGCTATGTACCAATAAAACTTTATGTACAAAAGCAAGTGGTGGGCCAGATCTGGCCCCAGGGCTATAGTTTGCATTCCCTATTCTAGGGATTTGGGCTTTATCAAGTTTACACAGTTAGCAAACAGCCAAACTAGGACCGAATGAGAAAGAACTTTATACTTTTTCCATGGCTCCAGCCATACCCAATGCCACCCTGCTGCCAGGGGTCTACTCCTGGCCCCCTAAATTCAATGTGCCCTTTTATGTTCATCCCCCTCACCTAGCATGCTCCATCTCTCAGGAATCAACTTCTCCTAGACATGAGATACTTACAGATACGAAGGATTAACCCCAGTCATCACCAGAGACCACAGACTTTGGAGGTCAAAGGCACAGTCATGGGCACCTGACCAGGGCACATCCCCTTTGGCTCTTCCCAGCTGCATGATTGTGGGTATGCAGGCAACCCCGAATGCTTCCCTTGCCTGTGGAAATCAATTGGGGTTTTAGAAAATTAAATAGGTGCTCAGTGAACACATGTGACAGCTGCCTCCAGTTGGGAGCAGATGTGAGTAACACAACTCTAAGCCCCTGGGGTTGTGGGATTGTTTCCGCCTGCATTGGAGACCTCATGTGGTACAACCAGACTGCAGGCGGCTGGCTGGAGACGTAGCCATGTCTGCTGTCCACCCCTTCCACCTCCTGACTGAGGGAGCCCCTTGGACTTAGCAGTGAATTATTCCTCTTTTCATTTCTCCAGGAGCGTGCTCTCCCTCGAGACAGCTGGTCATTATTATTCCATGTTGCATCGCTCTCTTGACATAAAAAACTTTTGTATTTGATAAAAGGAGACAGGATTTCACAGCCCGATTTAGGCCTAGGTGCCTCCAAAGGTATAGAGAATAAAGCCAAGGGGGACAGCACAGAGGCACGTCAGAAATCCAATCTGCCTTCCCACGGTAACTTCAGAGAAGTAGAAACCTCGGCCCCAGAAAACGGCCTGTGCCCTCCTCCTTTTGCAGGAGTAGAGGCAGCCGGGACCCGGAAGGTCACATAGTCACAGACACACAGAAGGCGAGACTCCCCACCTTCCGGACAAGCGGAGCCAAGTGCGGCTGCAGACCTCCTTGCCCACAGGCAGCTACACTGCTCTGCAGAGAGGTCTTGACCCGCCTCTGGAAAGACTCGTGCCCTGCGTCTCCCACCTCCCCTAGAAGAATAGAGTTCCCACTGCATGCCCAGATCAATAGCTCTGAGCTGGGCAAGTTCATGTCTCCCTCCTCATCCTGCAGATAAATGGTTCATTTCCTATTTAATGAGTGACGTTTAGATGTTGGCAGCAGTTTAGATGTTAAACTTCAGTCAGCTAACCTCAAAGCCTGTACTGAAAAATAGCCACAGGGATATGAAGTACAGCATCGAAAACATAGTCACTAACATCGTAACAACTGCGTATGGTGCCAGGTGGGTCCACCCCACTTCAGAATAATTAGTCCTATGAAGTGAATTCTCTTCTTTTTCTGGCCTCTTGACTACATTTCTTCCCCTTTCCTTTGGCTCTGGCTGTTGCTTGAAATGGTGGGTGAGATGCCAGCCTGGCCGGGCAAGCATGATGGATGGAGGCCATCTTCTCCAGTCTTCTTGCCTGAACTCCTTCAGGTGGGGGCTTAAGGCCACATTCCCACTGCTGACTTCACAGAAGAATCCAGTGTCACCTCTTGTTTCTGGCTGTTTCTGACAACTTTCTGAGGATGTTGGGAGGAACTCCAGGGAGATGGGCAGTATAAACTCAAGCCTCAGTCCTGTTTGTCTCCATGTAGCTGGACATGTGTATGTCCTTGCTCATCTCCTCCTTGGCCCCCAGAATGTAGGAGCAGGGTGCCCCTCTGACCTGGCGTTTGGCTGGGTCTCTGCTGAGGGCTCTTGACTCACCCCTCGTCCTGACAATCTGGTGGTTGGGGGACTCCAGCTTGTGACTAGGGCTCTGGGGACTTTATCTCTTGCTGTGACTTGCTAAGCTGCCCCTGTCATCCTAATTGATTTCCAACCTGTCCCATTTGAGTGGGAAGCGTTTCTGTAGGGTTGCTTTGTTTGACCAGAATGACAAGAGTCATCCTGTTCAGTATGTCCTGCTGACCCTGCATGAATCCATGCCCAGCACAGGGGCGAGAGGGGACAGAAGGAGAGGACAGCCAGGTGACAAGGCTGACACATCTGAAATGCTGATGTTAGGTTCTGCTCCCGGCTTGCAGCTGAGAAGCCTCCACCAGTTATAGACCAGTCCCCGCTCCATACCAGGTACAAACTCAGACATACGTAAGCATGTCTGTCTGTCGGTCTGTCTTATAAATCAGGCTGATCCCTGGAGCCACGGTCTGGTCATCTTTTGACTTTATTCCCTTGTTCCTTCTGAAGGCAGTCAGCCGAATCCTATTTCCTGCCTTTTGAACAACACGGGGATCCATCTGAATATATAGCCTGTATGAATTTGGAAGCCACTTGCCTTATTTATAACCAAGCAGGGAGAGAACTAAGATTTATGGCCTCTGCTGTGAGCTGAGCACACCGGATGCTTCTGCAAAATTTAAACGGAAGAAAATGAGCAAAGGAAAGAGCCCCCATGTCCTGTCTTTCCATGTGTGGGAACGGGAACGTGGTGTTTTTTTTTAATTTTTTTATTAAATCTTTATTCAGATTATTACATTTGTTCCTCTTTTTCCGCCCCATAACTCCCCTCCTTCCAGTTCCCACCCCACCTTCCGCCCTCACTCCCCACCCACTGTCCTCATCCATAGGTGCACGATTTTTGTCCAGT
>NW_006293088.1:4211987-4218029 GCF_000327345.1 Myotis davidii | reverse complement strand
TCTCACCAGTCTTTTCGAAGGCCTTACTAAGTTTATCGGCAGCTTCTAGAACGTTCTTGAGAGACCTTAAAAGTGTGGTTCTGAACTCTATATCTTCCACTGACAATTTTGTCCTGTTTCTTTGTCTCTGCATTTTTTTTATGCTTTCTTGGTGCACCCCCTAGTGGTATTTGTGCGCAGTCTTGTTGTAGTTAACCCAGATTGTTGTAGTTAATACTGGGGAGGGGGGGGATTTGACCTCCAGGCCAACTGGCTGTGAGAGTCAGCTGTGTCTGCAATGGGAAAACTTCTGTCCTCTGGGGAGGTGCTAATCTAGCCTTTGCCTGAGGCTATCTGACAAATGGCTCTGTGCAGGGCTTGGGCGGGGCAGGTTGTACAGGGTCGACAGGGTGGGTGGAGGGAGCAGTTATGGCTGCTCTCAGTCCTGTCCCCAGAGGCTCTGCCTCTCAGAGTCCCAGCAACTGCTGCAAACCTCGGAGAGAAAGCTGCCCTCATGTTCCAACCGATGCCAGACAGTCCTGCTTCTCCCATTTGAATCTGGGTCCCTAGAGACTTGCCCAGAACTGGAGCTCAGGGCCTGAGCCTCCCTCCCGATTGAAAACGACTACTGCGCCCTCAGCCACCAGCCCGCTCCATGCGCACCTCCGCACCTTTGTATTTTCCACACTGCGCCTCCTCTGAGTCTCAGTATGCTGTTCTCTTTCCTTCTAGTTGCAGAATTTCCCCTCAGCCAGCTTTCCTGTGGTTCTGGGTGATGTCCGTTCAGTCTTTTAGTTGTATATTTGAAGTGGTTGTGCAAGGCAGCAATCTCCGGTGTTTACCTATGCCGCCATCTTGGTTCTCGGGAATGTGGTTTTAAGGTTTCCTTTTAGATAACCAAGCGATGGCCTTCTTGGAACTGTTTCTTGCCTGGCAGTTTCTTCAGTGGGGACAGAATGTTTGGACATCCTAACAAGGTACTATTTTCATGACCTTAGGCAGTTGAGTCCAACCATAGCTGACACTTACTCTGGGATGGCCATTATGTAAGTGCTTCCATGTTACCTAATTTCATCCTTGTCACATCCTCATAAGGCAAATAAAATCATCCCCATTTTATAGATGAGAACACTGAGGCCCATGAAAGGAAATAGTTCTCTTAACTAGTTAGTGGTTGAGCCAGGCTTCAAATTCATGCCATCTGGATTCAAAGGCTCTACTTATTCCTGTTCTTCTGTCCAGACCTTGTCAAATTTCCCAGCTCCTCCAGGAATTCATCCACAGAAATGACTGTGGAACATCTATGCCAGCAAATGTTGCTGAGCGAAGGTGGGACCTTCAGTAACCAGAGATACTGAAGACAGCGTCCCTCCTCCAGGAGACCATGTCCCCTGTGCTTTCCTGACATTATTCATAATGTGTTGTGTTGAGTGAGTTTCCTGAGGTCAGGGACTGTATTATCCTAGTTGTCTTCCCATCCTCCAAACTTCATAGGTTGCAGGTTTCATCAGTAAGATGCTAACAGGTTCATTTTAAACCAAATCATTCATCCTTTTACAGATGGGAAACTGTTAGGAAAAAAGGTGTTCGTGGAATCTGGCAAAGCACAATGTGGTTACTTTCATTCTCTTTCTCATGACTGACTCTTCAGAGACCTTGGGTTAGCTTGAGGAATCCAGGGCAGTGGGAAAAGCAGTTTAGTCCAGTAGTGTCATGGGCTGCTCAGATGGATTCCTCTTATCTTCAGGTTCTTAAAGGGTCCCAGGTCTACTTCTTGTGCACAGTGGACCAAGTGGTGGGCACTGCGCTTATTGCCTTCCTCCAGCATCTGCTCCCTGCCCAAACTCAGTCCAAAGGTAGGGCTTTCTCAGCATCCTGACCATCTTCCTAGGATGCAGGTACTCCCAGCAATATCCTTGGACTATACCTTGACCTCAGAAGTTCCCACCGATGATGCTTGAGGGAAAAGTAGTGGCGACAAGTTGCATGTGCAGAAGGCCTGGCTTGTGAGCCACATAATCATCACAGGTCATTACATCAGGAGCAGCGGCTGGTCTCTCATTGACTTATTTCTCCAGAAACCTGCTTGTCAGAGGCATGGACTCAAATGCTTGGGTTCAAATCCCAATTCTGCTGTTCACTAGCTGTGTGATCTTGGGCAAGTACCTTAACCTCTCTGTGCCATGGTTTCCTTGTCTATAAAATGAGGATAATAGTTTACCTACTTCATAGGGTTGTGCTGAGTCTGACGATGTGTTAAAATGAGTAAAGTGTTTATCACAGTACCTGGCACAGAATGCATTATATGTAAACATTTGCTGCCTCTCTTGGTCCAGGCTGCTATAACAGAATACCATAGGCTGGGTGGCTTAGACAAAAAACATTGACTTCTCTCACAGTCCTGGGGGCTGGAAAGTCTGAGATCAGGGTGCCAGCAGGTCTGGTGTCTTCTCACGGGTCTTCACGTGGCAGAAAGCAGAGAGAAAACATTCCTTGTGGTCATGTCCTTTGCACCAGTAAAAAGTTGCTACTTTCCCCGACCCCCTGGCTAATCATTGTGGTTCCAAAACACACTGAATGCAATATTTGTTCTCTTCTCAACTCCCAATACCAGGAATCACCAGATCTATGAGAATTTCCATCCACCAATCACAGAAGGTATGCAAAGAAGGTCCTCACTGGACCCAGCTTACCTGGGACGGACCCAGTTCATGTCTCTCTTCCTGGTATAATTATTAACAGCACCTGCACCCATTCTCAGCATGTCCTCACTGGCCTGATACAGCAGATGGGCAGCCTTAATAAGGGGCAGCTGAATACGTAAAATTCAAATGTGTTTAAACAAAACATCTGCTCTTGGAGGCAGTAGTTTAAGGTCAAAAGATAGTGGAGGAAGTGAATATTTGGTTTGGAACAGGGTCCAGATGGGCCAGGTGAGCTGGGCCCCCCTTCTCAGGGTACCAGGTGGGGCATCAATGATGCCAGATTTCATTCTTCAAGAGCAGAAGAGCTCAGCTATATATATATTTAAAAAGCTAGCAACTGGAACACCATAAGGACCAGAACGACTGGTCCTTGTGATGCCCACTGCAGCCAGCTAATGGCCTGATCTGGGGATGGGGCTGGCTGGCCAACCTCTCTTGGCCTGTCCCCTGGCTGGACCCACCCCCAATGGGCCCCCATTACCCCAATCCCTCGGCTGGCCAACCTTCTGCTGTCTCCTCCTCCTGACAGGCCCAGCCCGATCTGCCCTGATTGGGGCCAGGCCGACTGGTCCCCACCTCTGCATGAATTTGTGCACTGGGCCTCTAGTGTATTTATAAAGATGCCCATTATAGTCTGAATCTTTTATGTTATTTTCTAGTCCACTGTATCCCTTGGAAAAGAAATATACCAAAGAAACTCAAGGCTAGAGAGAGAAATTTACAACCCACTGCGGTGGGCTGCACCTCAGAGGGCTGGAGGTGGAAGATGCCAAGGCATAAATCCTGACTTGTGCCAGGAAAGGACTTCTGAAGCCCGTGGGGCACAGGCGGGGCTTAGCTCCTGCTAACAGGACTGGCCCACTTTCCCTGGCCCACCTCTTCCCTGTCTTGGCTTTGCTTTGGCCCATTCCTGACTTTGCCCTTGGTTTTTACACGTGTGACAGGTCCCAGGTTCTGCTCCTTTTGACCCTTAGCATCTTCCGCTCTGACTGCCAGTAACAGACCTTGAGCCTGTGCCTCCTTGTCCCCTTTGCTTCAGGGACTCGACCAGATATTCACCCTGTTGTATTTCAGGAACTCACACTGTGCCCATTGGAAGTCGCCGAAACCAGAGTGGGGCAGGCCCCTAACTGGGCATCAGTGCAGAATCCGCCTCCTCTGTGGCCATGGGTCACCTACCCATGGGGGGAGCCAAATGCGTTCCTGCAGAACGTTTTCATTCCTAGGCACAGTTGGGCAAAAGGACCAAGAGATTATGTCATGCTTCCTGTGTCCTTTGGAAATGAAGACGCACCAGCTTGTGTGAAGACCATGGAAAAGTGAAGCAGCCTGGCCCTTAGGTCACCTGTGGCTCGCTGGCTCCGTTAACCCAGAGGGAAGAAGTAGCCTATCGGGGTGGTTTGTTGCCACCTCTCTTGAAGTCATGTTCCTTCCTCAGTTAGTGGCTGGAATCTTGAAGCAAAGTGATTTTAGAGTTGGTACTCCCCACACCCCCCCAGAGGTCACCTCTGCCATGAAATGGAATTTCTAGGACCATCCGGGCCCAGCGTTCTACTGAAGGCGAGAAATGTGCTTTGTGGTTTTTCCACCAGGATTTGGGACAAATTTGTAATGTCCCTGTGCAATGAGATTGAGTGACTCCTGGGGAAGCCCCCTGCAAGTTGTACCAGGAGTGTGGCAGGGTGGAGTCTAGGACCCAAATTTATTGTCAAACAGTGGGGGCTGGCAGAGAAGACCCCTGACCAGGGTTCCGGGCCCAGACATGGCAGGGGAGTGGCAGGACTTAGGACAGGGCCTCCTGGGAGTATGTATCTGTGTGCATGGGAAGGGAGGGGGTCCTGGAATGACATAGACTGGCACCACCTGTGTACCTGCCCCCTCAGTCCAAGCCCTCCTCTCCTGGTAGAGATTCTAAAGATGCCCAGCCAGCGTGACTCAGTGGTTGAGCTTTGACCTATGAACCAGGAGGTCAAAGTTTGATTCCCAATCAGGGCACATGCCTGTTTGTGGGCTTGATCCCAGTGTGGGGCGTGTGGGAGGCAGTTGATCAGTGATTCTCTCTCATCATTGATGTTTTTGTCTCTCTCTCCCTTCCTCTCTGAAATCAATAAAAATATATTAAAAAATAAATAAAGATAACCAGTCCCCGGAGCCATCGATGTCATTTACCTCCTTATCCACCAGCCCTTCCACCAGCAAACCAAACTATCGCTGTCCTCAGTCTCAAAATGTTTTCTGGGGACCTCGAGGTTGAATTTGTCTGGTGACCTTGAGGTTGATTGTGGTGGAAGCTCAGTCTCCCAGTGAAAAGTTTCTGAAGGGGGTGGGGAGTAAATGAAATTGTAACATTTTTTGACCTCGGTAGTTAGCCTGGTGCCCACGCTGGGTGAGATTATAAAATTGTACAGTCCGTAGAGAACAAGGGCATATGCTCATCCTGAACTCTAGTTGATCCCCAGGAGATTCACCACGTCTGAAGAGAGTGACGCCCATCCATAAATTCATACTCCAGATTAGAGTAGAAATAGAAGACTGGGCAAAGACCCTTTGCTCTCAGCAGGCCTGCAGAAATGGAATAATTTACATCGAAGAAAGCTCCAGCCACAATTTAGCAGCTAGTCAATTTTTTCTGCCTGAAACAATTCCTGGACAGTGTTTTCTATGAAGACATAGGATATTTTTAGGCCCAGCAGGGAGCCTGTGATGTGGGTGGTTCAGAAGGCCGGCCTGCCAGCGCAGTGGAGGTCCCAGCTACATGTTGGGGGTGGCCTAGACAGGCTCTCGTGCCTGCTCCAGCATGAAGGACCGGCCAGTTGCCTTGGAAGGTAACGAGAAAGGTCATGAGAAAGTCAAAGGATTTCAAAGGGGCACCGGCTTTCTTGCACAAAGCCTCTCACTGTAGGCCCAAGAGTAACTCTTTGGCCTGGACGACTTGTTGGCTGGGACAGCTCCAGCTGAAATAGCTCATTCCCCTGAGTACCAAGTGTTCATTAAAACTCTAGTTCGTCAGGTGCTACCACCCTGGTTGTCCCCGATTTAAACAAAAGTTCCTTTGTAGCCACTGGCACTTGGGAATAGACACTTGGAGCCGCGTTGAGGCCAGAAGGCAGCCGGCAGAGAGTTCACAGTTTTCTTGGGTAAAGAGTTGATCCCTGATAAACGAGCCCTGGGTGGCACAGGAACGCTTTGCTTTATGATCATGTGAGGCCTGCACTTCACTTCCAAGCGTCATAAACTTCTCCAGTGGTGAAGCAGGCGTGAGCTAGGCTGCTGAGCCGCAGGAGTTGTGTTTGCAGGAATCTGTGGTTATGGGCCCTGTGCTCGCCCCAAATAGCATAATGACCGAGCTGCTAAGCAT
>NW_006293088.1:4211086-4211968 GCF_000327345.1 Myotis davidii | reverse complement strand
GCGAGCTGGACGAGAACATAAAGCACACCCGTGGTTTTTAAGACCAAAGAGAGGAAGGACAAGGCCCCTGCGTGGACTGCCTTCTTTTGCAAAGTGGGTAAAGCTGAGACTTTGCTCTTCTGGGCCTCGTGAGCTGTAGTCAGGTGAGATCTACAGCACAGGAGGTAGGCGCTGTGAGACCCCTCTGCAGAAGGATGGGCACTTGGTTGGGGCTTAGGTGTGCCCATTTCTTAGGCAAACAGAACGTGACCGAGAATCCTAGTACCTGCCTTCAGGTGTGGGATTGGTCGACATGCCATGTAATTGCACTGGTTCTTCAGCTACAACAAAGAATGTGTCTGCAAGGGTGATTACAGTCTGGGCAACATGGGGGTCTTTTCAGTCAATGACACTTCGGGTCTTTCCCCTCCTGGGATGCCTGACAGTAGAAGTGTCTGTAAAGGGGAAGGAGGAGGGGGAGGAGGAGGGGGAGGAGGGAGCTCTCCCTCTCTTTCCAGTAATGAGGGGAGTAATGAGGTGAGCAGAGTCTAGGCTTGGAGGGTGGGAAGGTTGCGAATGAGGAAGAAACTGCTTGGATCTGTGTTTTTGTTTCAGAGAGCAAGGGAGAAGGAGAGAGAAGGAGATAGAAACAACAGTGATGGGAGAGAATCATTGATTGGCTGCCTCCTGCACACTCCCTACTAGGGATCAAGCCTGCAACCTGGGCATGTGCCCTTGACCGGAGATTGGCTGCCTCCTGCACACTCCCTCCTAGGGATCAAGCCTGCAACCTGGGCATGTGCCCTTGACCGGAATCGAACCGGGACCCTTCAGTCCACACGCTGATGCTCTAGCCCACTGAGCCAAACGGGCTAGGGCTGCCTGGATCTGTTTTATCTCATG
>NW_006293088.1:4191419-4191883 GCF_000327345.1 Myotis davidii | reverse complement strand
GCGAGCTGGACGAGAACATAAAGCACACCCGTGGTTTTTAAGACCAAAGAGAGGAAGGACAAGGCCCCTGCGTGGACTGCCTTCTTTTGCAAAGTGGGTAAAGCTGGGACGTTGCTCTTCTGGGCCTCGTGAGCTGTAGTCAGGTGAGATCTACAGCACAGGAGGTAGGCGCTGTGAGACCCCTCTGCAGAAGGATGGGCACTTGGTTGGGGCTTAGGTGTGCCCATTTCTTAGGCAAACAGAACGTGACCGAGAATCCTAGTACCTGCCTTCAGGTGTGGGATTGGTCGACATGCCATGTAATTGCACTGGTTCTTCAGCTACAACAAAGAATGTGTCTGCAAGGGCGATTACAGTCTGGGCAACATGGGGGTCTTTTCAGTCAATGACACTTCGGGTCTTTCCCCTCCTGGGATGCCTGACAGTAGAAGTGTCTGTAAACTACAAAAGGCTGCATGCTTCTT
>NW_006293088.1:4187941-4191384 GCF_000327345.1 Myotis davidii | reverse complement strand
AAGGAGGAGGGGGAAGAGGAGGGGGAGGAGGGAGCTCTCCCTCTCTTTCCAGTAATGAGGGGAGTAATGAGGTGAGCAGAGTCTAGGCTTGGAGGGTGGGAAGGTTGCGAATGAGGAAGAAACTGCTTGGATCTGTGTTTTTGTTTCAGAGAGCAAGGGAGAAGGAGAGAGAAGGAGATAGAAACAACAGTGATGGGAGAGAATCATTGATTGGCTGCCTCCTGCACACTCCCTACTAGGGATCAAGCCTGCAACCTGGGCATGTGCCCTTGACCGGAATCGAACCGGGACCCTTCAGTCCACACGCTGATGCTCTAGCCCACTGAGCCAAACGGGCTAGGGCTGCCTGGATCTGTTTTATCTCAGACCCCACCTCCCGCAGTGGTTTTGCACCTGCTTTACCGCCCACCAGTTCCTACGCCCACATGTTCTTCAGAGACTCACGAATCAATATTCAGTTCTTGGGCTTATTCAGGATAAAAAGTCTTTCTTGGCTCCCCATGATGAAATCCTGGCTTGAAGATGTAGGGGCCTAATTAAGCATTTATGAGGGAGGGGAATCCTGTCCGTCTACTGAAAGATTCAGTTCGAGCTAAAACCTGCGAGAATAAAGGGGGATGGAAATTGTGGGGGTGGAGACATGCCGAGGAGACCAGAGGCAGCTCTAACCCTGATTCCTGGGCTGGCTTTAGGAAATTCTTTTCAAACGTGGTGCATGGAGCCCTCATGTAAGCCTAGATTACATTACATTAGCCTCACTCACCCCTGCAAGTTGGGGAGGCTGACCGGGACTGGCCCTGATACTACCCCTAAAAGTGGGCATTTGAACTGCCCTCTTTTAAATAAGCATGAACTCCCACCCATGTCCCGGCTCTTCCATAAGGAGATGAGGTCATAATCCTTCCTGGCAGACTGGGAGGTGTTGGGATTCTGCTTTCCGAATGTCACTTCTCTCAAGGGTGACCATAAATCCTCTGCTGTTTTAGAAAACTCACCTTAAAACCCATCCCATGACATCCACCCCCTGGAGGCCCGGGCAAAAGCATTTTGAGTAGAAAGTTATGTCCTCAAAATCTGTAAGGCATGATGCTGCTCTGCAAAAGGGGGAGATGGGACTGGTGAAGACAACTGTTTGCCTGATGTTGGGGCTGGGGTTGGACCCCTGGGGGTCCCTTCTTCATCATCCCACAAAAGCATAAGAGCATAGACATTCAGGCAAGGGTTTGCTGTCAGATCTGAGTTCAGCCATGCTCTGTTATTTGTTGATTATGTGACTTTAGACAAGTTATTTCCCCCCCATTGTTACTATTTTAAATGTCTCTGAACCACAGCTTTTTGTGTAAAACAGTGATGGCTTTCCATAATACATTTTATAATCAGTTTATCATTTTCAAAATAAAATCATGATGCAATTTGATTGGGGTATTTAGAAACAGAGGAAGGGAGAGGGAGAGAAACATCAGTTGATTGCCTCCTGCACACCCCCTACTGGGGATCCAGCCTGCAACCTGGGCATGTGCCCTGACTAGGAATTGAACTGGTGACCTCTCAGTGCATGGGACGATGTTCAACCAACTGAGCCACACCGGCCTGATTGGGATTTGAGTGATCATGGTCAGTTTGAGTAGAATAGGTGTCTTTTCAGTGTTGAATTTTCTAATGCAGGGGTTTGGCAAACTTTTTCTATAGAGATCTGATAGTAAATACTTTAGGCTTGGCAGGACAAATGATGTCTGTGTCAGCTACTCAGCTCTGCTCATGTAGAAAGAAAGAAGCCATAGTTAATATAGAAATGATTGAGTGGCTGTTCCAATAAAACTTTATTTATAAAAAGAGGCAGTGGGCCAGATCTGACTGTGGGCTGCAGTTTGCTGGCTCCTGACTCCATGAGCACCTCCTCCAAGTTCTTTTACATCTCCCTGCTCTGTGAAATCCAGAACCCTGGGAACCTATCTGTTATCCTCCTCATAATCCCTTCCTCCTGCTTCTGTCCTGCACCATCATTATTTGCAGTTTTATTGGAGTCTCTGATCAGGTCATGAGCCACTGGAGACCAGGATGGGCTTCCCCCATTTCTCTTATTTCCATGGTGTACTGTGCAAGGTCTCGCACACATACTGGTGCAGTAAGTTACTTGGATCTGAACCTGATGTTGAAGAGAAAGTTGGAGAGGAGGGGTTTAGAGGCTCACCCATGGGACCTGGCTTTCTCTGACTTTTTTAAATAGTGTTTTAGGGGAAATCCATGGTTTTGCAATTTGGCTCTGTCTCATCCTTGTGGATCATCAGCTCTTCCAGGAAAGTTGAGGTCCTTTGGGTACACAGAAAAAAATGTGTATGCATGAGATTTGGGGACCTTCATTTATTTATCTCCTGCCCCTTCCATGGCACTCCATGAGCTTTTGAATGAATGCATGGGCAGATGGAGGGAGATGGAGGTGCTATTTCTGTTTCCAGTTAGAAGTTGTTGGTCATATCTTCTGGGACCATGTTTCTACCAGCATGGTGGCACTCTGCGCCTCCTTCCTTGGCAGGGTCTATTTGGGGCTGCTCTCCGAGCTCCACCTGGCAGAGCCCCTTGAGCACCCTCTCTGTGCTTTGAGTTTTGCTGTGGTCTGACCCTGAGGGAAGGAAGACAACTGTGGCTGAGCACAGCCCAGGTGACCTGCTCTCCCTGACTCACAGCATCACATGCATAGGCGCTGAGTCACGTCTCCTCCTTGGAGGCCGATGGGGCCCTGGGGCCTCTGTCACGAGGGCCCTGTGCAGCCTGAGCTGGTGGTATTCCATCTTTAGAGTGAGCAGCAGACCTCGACCCCAGACTGCCCAGCGTAGGTCAGACATTAGGCTAAGAATGTTGCTTTCTTTTTCACTTTTGGCTGTGTTTTTACAGCTGTACTGTTTTACTCTTCTAGTTTAGTGCTTAGATTTTTTTTTTTTTTTTTTAGCAAACCTTTTTCTTTTCTTTTTTTAAAAAAATATATTTTTATTGATTTTAATTCTTCTTTCCGTTTTTAACCCTTTAAAAATCACTTAATACCACAATAGAAAGGCACACATAATAGTTTGGTATAGCTTAATGCATTTGTATAAAGTAAATATTGTGCCGTCACCACCGATGTCAAGAATCTCATCAGCTCTCCAGACAGTCCCGGGATGCTCCCTGATCCCAAGTCCCTTGCCCTCAAAAGGGAACCATCTCCTGATTTTAAGGTGATCACTTGCATTTCCTCATCATTTTGCCACCTTGTTTTGCAGTTCTGAGCACTGGAGTTCATTTGGTGTGTTTTTGAGCTTTCCATACACAGGACTTCAGTTGGAGATTCACCCATGTTGCTGTGTGTCCTGTCATGTCATTGTCACTGCTGTATAGTACTTGATGGTATGACTATAACATACATGTCATTCATCCATTCTGAATGCTCTTGATGGACACTTAGTTGC
>NW_006293088.1:4177254-4187928 GCF_000327345.1 Myotis davidii | reverse complement strand
AATTTAAACTATATAGGTAGGCACATTGTTATTAACTTAATTAGGGTACTCCTAAGTTGGCTAAAAACGTCCTCATTTTATAATAATAAAGCCATCAACACAAAATAATTACAATTCTAAAATTGATGACAAAAATACCTGTAGCATTTTCAGCTGGTTGGAAAAATACAGGTAACTTTATGCTTCGAGTAGGTACTTTTGTCACCTGTGTGCGATTTGCGGACGCGACTAGCACTAACCACTGCACATGAGACTGCTGCCTGACTGGCTCACTCAACTCCTGCATGAATCGTGCGCGCCTCCCCAGCTCTGCGTCTCCCACGGCCCGCCTGCGCCGCGTCTTCTGTCACCTGACCAACCGACCGACACCCCCCACTACTAATGCCACTTCTTCAAAATAAGACTTGCCCAGGCTGAAAACCGACATCTGCGCATGGGCCACGAAGTTTCAATCGCAATGTACGTGTGCGCCTGCACGTGATATTTTGTGGAAGAGTCACACTCAAGGGACCAAAGAGCCGCATGTGGCTCGCGAGCCGTGGTTTGCCGACCACTGGGTTAGCACATTGTAGTTGCTCAAAGACTGTGGATCTAACTTGTGAGGTTGGTGGGCAAGCCAGGTGGACAGTCCAGGGGAATAACATCTGGAATGGCAGTAGCCAACCTTCCTGTGTGTTCCTGCTGCCCAGACCTATGCCATACCCTCTGCGTGCACCGCCTCCAGCATTCCCTGTCACTCAACATGGCTGAAACTGGAAAAGGCCCTCAGGGTGAATCCATGTAAACTGGGACTGAAATTTCAAAGTCAGTAGTGGTGGTGGTGGTGTGTGAAGAGATTTAGGACTTTAAATGCTAACACTGCAATTAAAACTTTAATGGTAAGTTTCTTTAATGCAACAAAATTTGGGGAGAGGTTACGAAGGAGACTCCAACTTCACTGATGTTTTCTCTTATTAAAAAAGAGAGCTCTGAAGCAAATTTGGCAAAGTGATCATCCATAAATTATGGGTGATATATTCTATTTTTAAAAAACCACTTCATGGGCAAAGGACACTAAGGAGAAAATAAACAAAGGGGACTACATCAAAATAAAAAGCTTCTGCAAAGCAAAAGAATCCAATCAACAAAATGAAAAGGGAGCCTACTGTATGGGAGAACATATTTGCCAATGATACATCTGATAAAGGGTTAATATCCAAAATACGTAAGGAACTCATACAACTTAACAAAAGGAAGACAAACAATCCAATTGAAAAATGGGCAAAGGACCTAAATAGACATTTCTCCAAACGGGATACACAGAAGGCCAAGAGACATATGAGAAAGTACTTGAAGCCACTGATCATCAGAGAGATGCAAATTAAAACAACAATGAAGTATCACCTCACACCTGTCAGAATGGCTACCATCAACAAACCAATAAATGACAAGTGCTGGAGAAAAGGGAACCCTAGTACACTGCTGGTGGGAATGCAGACTGGTGCAGCCATTATGGAAAACAGTATGGTGTTTCCTCAGTCAGAGAAAGATAAGCATCACATGATCTCACTAATGAACAAAATAAACTGATGAACGAAAAAGATCCAGAGACAGAAGCATGGAACAGACTGTGGAATCTCAGAGGGAAAGTGGGAGAAGGTGGTTGGGTGAAAAGAGATCAGCCAAAGAACTTGCATGCATGTATGCATAAGCTATGGACACAGGCAGTAGGGTGGTGAAGGCCTGGGGCGGTAAGGTGGAGGTGGGCTAGAAGAGGTCAATGGAAGAAAGAAAGGGGCATATGTAATACTTTCAACAATAAAGATGAAAAAAAAAACCCACTTCATTGGGATTTAATGTATATACCACACAATTCACCCATTGAAAGTGAGCAATTCAGTGTTTTTAGTATATTTTCACAGGTTTGTGTAACCATCACTGTCAATTTTGGAGCATTTCCATCACCTCACAAAACCCCATACACTTAGCTATCACTCCCCTACTCACCTCAGCCCTAATTAGGCAACCATTAGTTTGCTTTTTGTCTCCACATACAGGGTGTCCCCCCAAAACGTATATACACTTTGAACAATTATAAAGTCTGTATATATTAACATACAGTTCATTTTCAAAATGTAAAAGAATCTCCAGAAATGAATACATTTTTTTGTCCATGTTTGTTTTCAAACTGTTGACCATTCTGGTCCAGGCACTGCTAACGTGAAGCAGTAGAATCCCAAACATCAAGAATCATTTTGTTTGGTATTTGTGTGCCCTCAGTTCATCGCCTGTTGCCGGTTTTGTACTGTAAACTTTATGTATCTCCATAAAAAAGTCTACTGGACACATTTTCTTTATTCAAAGCTTAGTCTGGCTTCACCCATTACTTCAAATCAGTTAAACCTAAAAAGGAGTGAAAATAATGTCAGCAGTGAGCTGTTAAAGTGTGCATACAGTTTTTGGGGATACCCTATATTTACCTATTCTGGACATTTCTATCAGTAGAATCATATAGTATATGTATATGACTTATTTCATCCTGCATAATGTTTCAAGGTCCGCCCTTGTGGTGGCATAGACCAGCGCTTCATTTCTTTTCGTGGCTGGTATAGCCCTTCATACTTTTCTAGAGTTGAGAATATTTTCCAGCCTGGCAGGATAATGTATTGTGGTTATGTTGTAAGAATTTGTTTTATGTGTGAAAACTAAATAAAACAGGGAAGTGGGATGGGGAGAATAAAGGATTGGGTCCAGTTGCAAATGGGGTGGCTGGGGAAAGCCTCAGTTCAGAGGTGACATTTGGGGAAAGATTTGACGGGGGTACACAGACCTTTGAGGAGGTGCTCCAGACAGGTGTGGCAGGTATAACGACCACGAGATTGGAGCATGTCTGGATAATTCAAAGAACCCCAAGATGGGCAGTGAACAGGCAGGAAGCAGTAGGACACGAGGCTGGAGAGGTATTAGGGGGAGGATAAGGAGGTCACTTAGGACCTTGTGGACTGTTGACAGAATTTGGCTTTTCTTCTGGGTGAAATGGGAAGCTGAGAGAAGGCTTTGAAAGGAGGAGTGACTTTGCTGACATACAAATTCAAGGACCGTCTGGCTTCCAGGTTGGCACTGGACCCTAGAACTAAGGGCACAGCAGGGAGTCCAGTCTGAAAAGCATGAGTGTGGCCATGACTTGGATGGTGTTGACCGTAGGGTCTTCCCTTGGTGGCCAGTAGGAAGGTGTGGCATTGGCTGAGGTGGTAGAGGCTTGAGAGGGGCAGGTGTGGGTGGCGGGAAAAGGTCGTGGTAATGGTTCAACCTTCACTTCTTCATTGTACAAAGTCCAGCTCTGACGCAGCATCTGTACATTGTTAAAACTGCTAGGCCTGGTCTCCACTTATACATCATTTCTCCCAGGAAGCTTTTACCAGGTCCTCCCGAAACTGGGTTAGGGTCCTGCTGGCTCTGACAGCCCCTGTGCTCCCCCAATGGTCCTGAGCTTACAGTGTTGTTATTGTAACAACAGGCGGGCAGGCCAGGTGTGACCCTCTGCCTCATGCTGGGTGGCAGCACCAGTGAACATTACACATGTCCCCCGGGAGTGTAGGGGATGCTTAGGATTAGTTGGTGGCATCCATGCCTAAGTGGCATGAAGGCACTTCCCTCTCTCTCTGGAGTCTCTTGTTCACTGTTTAGGACAAGAATGGAACAATGTACAATCCTCAATTGCATTTCTTGTCCCCTGATGACTTCCCTCTACCTTCCGCAGCCTCTCAGTATTTTTGGTTTCCCTTCGGGTGAAGGCATGCCCACAGGCGGGGAGAGACATTGGTACTGATTAAAGGGAAACAGACAGCTCCCTGCTATCAATGAGTAAAAATAGCCCGGCACTGAAAACGAGAGAGGAAGATTTATCTTTGTTTTAAGAGTTAAAAAATCTCCTGGGAACTTCAGTGCATTACTGAAATAAATGGCTGTAAATTTCCCTGAGCCCAAATCAGTATTTTAAGGTGACGAAAGGCAGGCGAGAGTGACAGATTATATCTAATATTGAGGTGACAGGTGAAATAGCATCCTCCTCATTTGCTATTTTTTTCCAAGTTAAAGGTTCAAAGGGAATAGTGCAGGAGACCAGAAACATTTATCATCTAAGTTTTTCATTCCCTGTCAGAGGTTAATATTGCTACTGTGCTTAAAAACAACAATAACCCCAAAACAACCCTGTACAAATATAGGTCTTAAATGTGCATTTGTTTTAAAGTGGCTAAAGGTAAAATCCATGCCACTTAACCCTTCATTTTCCACGATGACCCTCCTGAGGGTTTGGTCCTTATAGCCTGACAGCTATACTGAGAAAGAGGTGCTGTATGTTCAGGATCTTCAGTGGGATTCTTTCTCCTCTGTGTGATCCACATTCCCTTGCCCACAAAGCCCTGCTAGAAGCCTTATAAGATCAGTGCTTCATTCTTGGGTCTTGTGAACAGAAGTGTAACGTTCAGGTGCAGGAGCTCAGGGACCCACAGGTAGGTCAGGCCACCTTTCTTGGGATGGATGTGGTCCCAGTCACACTGGAGAAGACCTCCCAGGAATCGGAGGGTCATGCAGGGACCCCGAAGTGGGTCTTGAAACCTTTCTGTAGGAGACACAGCTGATCACAATGGGGCATCGCAGAGCGGATGTAAGAGGGGGACTTGGAGCTGTTTTCCGGCACCTGAGAGGTTTCAAGCCGGGGGCGGTCGCCTGTTCTGTGCACCGACCGCATCAGAAGGCCGGGTTAGAACAGCTGGGAGAAGAGCCAGAGTGGGTGGCGGTGAAGAGCTTGGTCTTTGCACCAGACAGACATGTCTAAGTCCAGACTTCAAGGTTTCATTTGGCAGCTCCTGGTTGGGGGTCGGTTTTGAACCAGGTACTTTTCTAGGCGTGAGGAATACAGTGGATGTGGGATGGAGAAGGACCAGCCCTCGTGGAGCTTACTTCTTAGTGAGGAAGCCAAGAAAAGAAAAATCCATATTCACCTACTGAGCAGGTGACACAGTAAATTAAACAGGCGCTTATGAGAAAGCAGGACGCATGGGGGTGGAAGAGACCACTGTGTGCAGGGTGCTCAGAGGCTGCTCTGCTGGGTCATCACTTGGGCCGAGAACTGAACAATGAACCAGCCACAGGAAGATCCAGGAGAAGGTGATCCAGCAGGGGCAGAGGCCTGATGTGCTCAGAGTTCAAACTCTTATCCACAGAGCTGACTGGCTCACACCGGTGGGAATCGGGGTATGTTCCCATAGATCGGTCAGAGGTTCCACTGGGGAAGGACCTGCAAAGTCACAGCCTGTGGTTCTAAGTCCTGCAGCATCTGAGCTTCTTCTAAAAGGGCTTTCCCATGTGGTTAACCACCTGGGTGGAGACTCTGTTGTGTTATTTCCTTGCTCTGGGTCCTGTTGGGGTCCCGGATGACGATGATGATGATGACGACGACAACTCCAGCTGTATCACAGCTTACTCTGAGGGCTCTTGCGCACTTGACCCTTCATGTGTCACCTCCTTGAATTCCTCCGTATGCGTTGGACACTGTGTCTGTTCCCCTATTGTTCTCCTGGCACTGAGGCTTAGAGAGGGTAAGCGACTTGCCTGAGGCCACACAGCATCAGCACTGCTTCTAGAACCAGGCTTGTCATTACTCCTGCAAATCAGGACATAAGCTTGGGAGTAGAGTTTAAAAACTCACCATGTCCAGGATACCACTGTCTCTACTGCGTGTGACCAACAGTAGAAAAGTTGGAAAACGATTCTTTTCTGAATAAAATACTCATGCAACAATCTACATGGTGGTAATGGTTGGGACCAATATGGGCACATTTTTTTGGGGGGGAGCAGTTGACCTTCCAGGTAGAATATTATGATATTTAATCTTTGAATGAATAGATGCCTTGGGGCAAAAAAGCTCCGTTTGAGGAAATCTTTCTTTTCTTCTCCCTCCCCCCCCCCCCCCCCCCCAATATCCAGTTGTGAGGAACGAGCCTGAATGGGGATAAATTCTAATCCCCTCTCTGCCCCCACAGTAGCTGTGTGACTAGCTTCCTGCTGGGAATTAGCTTTGTGGGTTGTGAAAGGTCTGGGCCAGCTGTAACGCAGCTGGGCTCAGCTTCAACGCTCTTTAACTCTAAGGAGAGTCTGGAGTGGCACCTGACAGGCGCCGGCCCGTTTCATCTTGAGCATCTGTCTGGATCCGATCCAGCTAAAAGGTCAGGCTGTGGACATACCCTACGCATTCACTTAGGAGGGGAGTTGACTCCCACTGTGCGTTCTTCATCGCCAGGGCTGCCTCTGGCTCCTGAGGAGGAGATGGATTGTCCGGGAGGCACACTGCAGCTGGAGCCCACAGCCATCCATCACCCAGACACCTGCTCCATGGGCAGGATGACTTTGGTGACGCACGCACCAATGTCAGCCCTGGGCTTTGGGGCCTGACGGGGGCCTGACGTCTGAGGGCACTTTGAGCAGCTGCTAAAGATCTGGTCATGGTTAATAAAGGGGCCTTATTGATGAGATAAAACATGCCGGCCAATTTGGGGGAAACTGGGGAGTCTGGCTGTAGGAGGGTCGGCATGGGTAAGAGATGGGGCTCGGATGCGCCTGGTGTTTTCTGGGAGAACATCCAGTACATAGGAGAGAGGGTAAACTCACCATACATTAATTAAGCACTTGCCATGACTAGACCCTGTGCTAAATGCTTTGCACGGACTGTTTGCATTAAATCCTCACGGGAACCCTCGGAATGAGGTATTATGGTCACGTCTGTTTGACAGATAGGGAAGCTGAGGCACTGCACAAGTCCGTTCCCCAAGGTCACAATCTTAGGGGGTATAGTGAAAAATCTGTATTTAGGCGATCCAATATTGCAGTCTAATTCTTTTTTAAAACATATTTTTATTGATTTCAGAGATGAAGGGAGAGGGAGAGAGAGAGAGAAACATCAATAATGAGAGGGAATCATTGATAGGCTGCCTCTTGGACGCTCCCTCCTGGGGATCAAGCCCACAATCCGGGCATGTGCCCTGACTGGGAATTGAACCATGACCTCCTGGTTCATAGGTTGATGCTCAACCACTAGGCCACACCGCTCAGGCTGAAGTCTAATTCGTAACCATTACCCTCTCCTTCCTGCCTCGTCACTGCATCCCTGTGTGTTATATAGCCACACTCGTTGCCATGTGACTTTGCTGTGCATCCCAACAGAGTAGAGGGAATGTCCTCCTTCCTCCCTCTGCCCCCCCCCGCCCCCGCCAACCATTTGATGTTGAACTTGGCCATGTGACCTGATTTGGCCAAAGAAACCCCAGGGAATGTGATTCAAGCAGAGGTGTGAAAGGTGCTCATGTGATTTAGCTTAGATTCTTAGCTTTCTGCTTCTTGCTGCGACAAGAGCATGCCCTGGGAAGCCACTGCTCCATGTCTTAGACCTGAACCCAACCTGCAGCCTGACGCTAAACGAAGCCACAGAGGCCGAGACCAACCTACCTACAGATCTATGAGCGAGGAATACACGCTGCTTGTAAACCACTAGGTTCGGGGCTGTTACACGTCACCATAGCGAGCTGACGGGCACAAGGGGATCTGCTATATCATTTTACTTTCATCCCCTTTTCTTGGCCTAGCTCCTTTAAACACCTACTCTATAACAGGTGCTGTGTGAGGATTGGGGAAATCAGACACAGTCCCTGCCCTCACAGAGCTGGCTTGTCGGGGAGTTCATTGACAGGCAGGTGAACTAAAATGCTGCACTTGAAACACAAGCAAAGCATGAGAGTCATTGACTCAGCCTGGGGGTTGGGACAAGGTTTCACCTACTAGAGGATAACATTTGGTCTGGGCTTTGAAGGATTCATAGGAGTTTTCCAGAACTGCTATTCTACAGCAAAGGAAGTGCTTTACCTTTTCTTGGCCTAGCTCCTTTAAACACCTACTCTATAACAGGTGCTGTGTGAGGATTGGGGAAATCAGACACAGTCCCTGCCCTCACAGAGGCTGGCTTATCGGGGAGTTCATTGACAGGCAAGTGAACTAAAATGCTGCACTTGAAACACAAGCAAAGCTTGAGAGTCATTGACTCAGCCTGGGGGTTGGGAGAAGGTTTCACCTAGAGGATAACCTTTGGCCTGGGCTTTGAAGGATTCCATAGGAGTTTTCCACAACTGCTATTCTACAGCAAAGGAATGCTTTTTTTAATAGTTTCTGCATCCCTGGGATCTGGTACATGACAACCACCCAGTCATGGGTTGAAGGAGAAAATCCCAAAGGTCCTTAGGAAAGTCTGGCTTGACGTTCTCAGCCAGCCAGGTTAACTCTAGCAGATCTGTTCCAGTCCCTTGTACGTCTTGAGCTCTATCTGCCCAGTAGCCTTTGCCCTATGAAGCTCTCTTATTTGTTTGGACTTGAATGAAGCAGGAAGCAGCCTCTGCAGGTTTCCAATAAAATCCTGTGGTCAGAACATCTGTATACAGGGCCTTTGGTTTTCGCCTGATTAAATAATGAAGCATCATCATTCATCTCTGTTCATGCTGGAAGAATTCAATTTAGCCAGTTAATGTTGGTGAATTGCAAAATCTAAGGAAATGACAGTTTCCACAACATAAAAGCAGGCACCATATTTTTATTACATGACTGTAATGGTCCAAGTACATGGGTATGATTGGGTTTGTAATCTGCAAACATAAATTAGTAATTCTCCCTCCAAACACCAGCGCGGCTTCCCGGATGCGTTTTAATTGCTGTGCTTTGTGGTGCAGGGAAACCTGGCACAGTGTGACTGGAGCAAATTGTTCCTTTGGAAATTGCCAGTGTTTTTCAGTTGGAGGAGCATGTGGGTGTGTATGTGTCTGTGCGCACAGACACCTGTCTCTTTCTCGAAAGGTGCTGAGTTGAGGCCTAACATCACCGTCTCAGGGAAGCTTAAGCAGGAAGTAAACATACACTACACAGCATCTTGACTTTCCCGTTATCCAGACTAATGAGAGAAGATCAAGGGCGTGGATAGTCGAAAACACGGACAATCCCCAGTGATTGTCATTGTGTGTGTGTATGTGGCCCCTGCCATATTAATGTTAATTAACAGGTATGGCTTAGACTGAGCTATGTCACAACCATAAGTCAGGATGCAAACGTCTCCAAATTAAAATTTCTGATGAGTCAATGTACATATATATATTCTAGCCACTGAGCCAAACCGGTCAGGGCATCCCCAGCTTTTTAAATTTATTAACTTAATGAATGCTTATAGTATCCCCATGACATAGGCACCATTTATATCCAAAAGGTCTGATATGCCATGAAGCATCTTACAAAGGTTAAGTTTTACATTTCACAACTCATTCTACAAAAGATGGAATAAGATTAGCTAGCTCATCTTTACTTATATATACCAGACACAATCCCCAGCTTTTTATTTTTTTTATTTTTATTTATTTTTTAAAGACCTTGGGATTCTAAATGATAGCCCTACTATATTTTAGGGCTAATAGAGGTTATTAGAGAAGCAAAGCTCAGGTAGACTTTATTACCTATTGATTTTGCCCTATGATGAAGCAGTCTTATAAAATGGGTAAGGCCAGGCTGCAGCGGTGGCTTCACCACTAGGGGCCTCCTCTGCCTCGTGTATCACCCCGGGCTGGCAGTTATGACCATTACTCTGTTCTGTGAGGTAGCAAAGGACTTTAACTTCTTGGCTTCTTGACACGGAATACTTTATTAGAAAAGAGCAACCTTGTGTGAAAAGCATTACCAAAGGCCTAAAACGAAATGAAGGGAAAATTGGCCTCTTTCTTATCTGCTCACAAATTCTTTCAAACACCCTCCTTCCCTTCATCAAACATTTATTGAGTATCTACTGTGCGCTGCAGATGGATAGGGCACAGCTCAGGAAACTGGTGGTCCTCAATCACACGTTTACCCGCACTGTGATTCAGTTTAGATTTGATGGGCCTCCTCTCAGCTCAGCTCTCACACTGGCAGCCCCAAACTTGCCAAGTCAAGTCAGGGATAGTGATTGCTTGGCAAGTGTCTAGGTAAGCAAGTGGGCCTTGTGGTTTCTTTCTTAGGAAGCATCCTCTCCTGTGGGCTCTGTGTTCTGGAGTTTTGGCAGCAAGTGGCACTTTAGAACAAACACAGCTGTATTTCAGATTTTCTTTCCGGTAATGGAAAAGAAACTTGGTGCAGAAAAATGTTCCCACCGAGAACAACTAGAAAAACTAGGCCCTGAATAAAAGAATCAACACCCACCACCATCACCACCACCACCAACATAAACAACCAAACTCATGCATTTGAGAACATCAAAGAGCTACCAAGGCAGCCAGAACTTAGGGAACCTGGGTCCTGGAAAGGAGAGAAGTCCAGTTGCTGGGAGCCAGTCCATCCTTGCTGTTTCAAGGGACCTGGCATATATGGCATACTGTTCTTAATATATTTGCTCACCTTCTTGGCACTATGTGTTTTAACCAAAGTCACCTCTCTGAGAAAGGTTGTTTCCCCAGGTAGAGATTTTCCCCTGAAGTTAGGGAGGGAATAAAACACCTTCACTAAGTGCCTGGCGGGTAATTAATCTCTTTAACGACGAACAATCATGCTTAAGCTACAATATTTACTCCCCCTGGAATGGAGATAAGAAACGCCCTAACCTTTGGAATAGAGATTGATAGGATTGGAATCAAC
>NW_006293088.1:4172506-4177045 GCF_000327345.1 Myotis davidii | reverse complement strand
ACGTCTGGCTGCTATGTGGACGAGTTGGAGTGGATGGTCAGTGGGGGGGAGCAGTGATGTGCAGGGAAGGCTGGAGCAGAGGTGACCCCAGCAAGAGTGCAGGGTGATGGCAATCTGGGGCAGAGCACAGGCCCTGGGGTTGGAGAATAGGCTGAGATCAAAAGAATCCACCCCCAACTTTTTATTATTAAGACTTCATCGACAGAACCTAGAGACAGAACCTAGTGAGAGAACATGGCAAAAGATCCTGGACAGAAATTGGCCACAGAACCTAGAGACAGAACCTAGACACAGAACCTACTCAGAACCTAGAGACAGAAGAACTTCGCTGGAGAGAACATGGCAAAAGATCCTGGACAGAAACTGGCAACAGAACCTAGCGAGAGAACCTGGCTGAAGAACCTAGAGACAGAACCTGGATAGAACATGGCAAGAGAACCTGACTAGAACCTGGTGACTGAACCTGGCTGGAGAACCTAAACAGAACCTGGCTGGAGAACCTAGTGAGAGAACATGGCAAGAGAACCCGGGCAGAACCTGGCTGGAGATCCTGGATAGAACCAGGCGAGAGAACCCAACTATACTGATGAACTGAATGCTGCCTCCATGTCATTCCTTCTTCGCCGACTCCGTCCACACCTTTGGGGACCCCTGGACCTGCTGGGGTTGGACCCCAGCATCCAGTGATATCAGTCCATGATTCTTCTGTGTTTCTACCTGTAAGGCATTTTACAGTTGCAAACTGCATGAAGCTGAAAGGATAAGAAGTTGGGTAGAAAGCAGTGGTCAAAAGTCTGGAAGACCAAGCAGGAAGTTTGGAAGTCTCATGGCTCTGGGAAACAAATACTGAAATCTGGGTCTGCTGAAGAAGAAGGTCCCTGGTGAGCACTCAGACTTCCAGGTAGTCTCCTGGAATGGCTGTATTTTGGGACTTACAATAAACTGAAAAAATAGAGTAGCCCTCAGAAAAGCCCAGCTTCACCTTCCGCAGTCCTCAGCTGGATTCAGGTGATTTGCCTCTATTTTATCCCAAAACAAAACAGATCCTTTCTGAAGGAAGATAAAATTCATCAGAACCTCATTATTTTCGTACTTTTTCCATATACAATATCTTGCATTGAATAAAACCCAGACATATTAGAAAACAGGACCAAATAACCAAAAACCAAGACAAAGACTTGGAGTTATTTAGACATGGACTTTAACATAACTATGATTAATATGCCTAATAAAATAAAAAACGGAGAACTATTCAAAGTACTAGAATCTATTAAAAAGCATATGACAGTTCTAGAACTGAATACTTTAGCTGAACAATATCAGGCCAGGGACCCAAGAAATTCCGTAAACCTCAAGCAAAGTAAGTACTACGAAGACTATTCAAGGTACATCATCATAAAACTTCTGAAAACCAAAAAGGAAAAGGAAGTCAGTCTTCAGATAGGCAACTGACTTCTGTAAAGATGTGGTCAAAGCCAGAGACAGTGGAATTACATCTTTGAAGCACAGAAAGAAAATAGCTACTTAGAATTTCATATCTAGAGGGAATAACCTTTTGGTATAATGGGAAATAAAAGTGTTTTAAGACAAATAAAATAAGCAGATCATAATAAAAGAAATACTACCATACTAAACAAGAGTTTTTCGGCAGAAGAAACATGATTTCAGAAAGAATAGAAATGCTGGGAGGGATTAAGATCAATTCAAAGGGAAATTATGGATAACTCTATATATATGCTGATTTTATAAGTAAATAATACCTGGTATATGCAAAGACAAAGAACCCAATAAAAAAAAAGAAGCCCACACAGTATATAGAAGATATACTAGTACAAATGGCTAATAAGCATATGAAAAGATAGTCAACATCATTAGTCCTTAGGGAAAAACAAACCAAAATCACAGTGAGATACTATTTAACATCCACAGAATGGCTCTAATAAATGAGAGGCAATAACAGACATTAAAAGGATGTGGAGAAACGAGAATCTTGAAACGGTGCTGGTCAAAATGTAAAATGGTGCATCCACTTTGCAAAATAGTTTGGCAGTTTCTCAAAAAGTTGAAACTATTATACCACCCAACAGTTTCATTTCTAAGTATCTACCCAAGAGAAATAAAACGAATGCCCAAAGACTTTCTTTCATGCAGATGTTCACAGCAGCAATGCTATAATAGTAAAAAAATGGAACCTACATAAATATCCTTCAGCTGGTGAATGGACAGGCAATTGTGGTGTATCACACAATGGAATACTATTCAGCAATAAAAGAAGACAAACTATTGACACACACAAGAGACCACACAGTGTGATCCCATTTTTATGAAATGTCCAAAAAAGGCAAATTTATGGAGACAGAATGTAGATGAGTGGTTGCCTGGAGCTAGGAATAGGAATGGGGATTTGTACTATAAATGGACATGGGGGTTTCATTGGGGGAATAAAATGCTCTAAAACTAATTTATGGTGATGGTTGCATCACTTAGCAAAATTTACTAAGAATCATTGAATTGAATCCTTGAGATGGGTGAATTTTAGGATAGGTGAAATATACCTGAATATAGTTGTTTAAAATATATGGAAAATTAAAATATGTAACCACAATAACACAAAAGCAGGGTGAGTCAAAGAGTTTAGTAGTAGAAATCTCTTGAATTGACCTTAAAGTGGTAAAATTAATAACTTATATTAGACTACTAAGTCAAAGATGTGTGTCATTACCTCTATGGTAACCACTAATAGAAGAGTGAAAATGTGTAACTATAAAGCTAATAGAGCCCATTTTTATGAAATGTCCAAAAAAGGCGAATTTATGGAGACAGAATGTAGATGAGTGGTTGCCTGGAGCTAGGAATAGGAATGGGGATTTGTACTATAAATGGACATGGGGGTTTCATTGGGGGAATAAAATGCTCTAAAACTCATTTATGGTGATGGTTGCATCACTTAGCAAAATTTACTAAGAATCATGGAATTGAATCCTTGAGATGGGTGAATTTTATGATAGGTGAAATATACCTGATTATAGTTGTTTAAAATATATGGGAAATTAAAATATGTAACCACAATAACACAAAAGCAGGGTAAGTCAAAGAGTTTAGTGGTAGAAATCTCTTGAATTGACCATAAAGTGGTAAAATTAATAATTTATATTAGACTATATTAGACTACTAAGTCAAAGATGTATGTCATTATCTCTATGGTAACCACTAATAGAAGAGTGAAAATGTGTAACTATAAAGCTAATAGAGGGAAAAGTATGATAAAAATATTTGATTAATAAAAAAGAAGTCAAGAAAGATAGAAAAAGCAACATAAAACATTTTGCCAAATAGAAAACCAGTAGGGAGATAGTTGACTGAAGCCCAGGAATGTCAGTAATTACATTATACCTGTGTATGTATGTGTATGTTTATATATATACATTAAGAGGATATTCACAATCTCAGTAGGAATTATTAACAGAACTATGCCTCAGGATGATGATAATTATTTTTATTTTTAAATTGATTCAGAGAAAGGAAGGGGGAGAGACAGAAACAGATCGAGATAGAGACCAACTAACTGAGACCTCATGGAGCATCACTCAGACAGATGAAACTCTCCTATTTTTAAATAAATCTGTATTCTTTGCCTAGTCAGCAGTTTCTGGTGCTTTCCTGTCAAGAAGAGCATTCTTTTGGCTAACCTGAATCCCTCATGGCATGATTTAAATGCCTCTAATCTGCTTACCACAGTCTTATGGTCTGAAGAGGAGCAACTCCTAGAGCTGATGTTAGAACAAGTTATTATTTCCTCAATCATAACATGCATAATGGAGTGGTGAAGAGCCCAGATTCTAATGGAGCCAGCCTCCCTGGGTTCCAAAATAAGATGCTGCTCTTACTATCTGTGTGACCTTGGGGCAAATTACTTTTCCTAAGCACACCAGTCTGCAAACACAGCGATCAATAGTGGTCATTATGTATCTTAACCAATAAAGAAATTAAAAAAAATAGTGGTCATTATGTTTCTGCTCAGTGTAGAGGATTGAAATTGTTCACCTGTCCCTCCAGGACTGAGTAGAACTCCCAGCATCTAGTCGGCTCTTCATAAACAGTTGTCAAACCAGTGTTCCATCAGGACCACCATCTCTGCCTCTGTGCCCCATCACACGTCAAGGATCCTACACTTTCTTCAGCTGTCTTCATCCATAACTCTCTCTGCCAGGGCTGCAAGCGGTCTCTATGAAAGATGTCTCATGTTTTAAAATTAGGCAGTGTGGTAGGTTCCTGGGGCTGCAAATTACCAGCAACTTGGTGGCTGAAAATGACAAAATTGTATTCTCCCACAATTCTGGAGTCAGAAGTTCAAAAGCCAGGTGTTGGCAGAGCCGAGCTCCCCCATGAGGCTCCAGGGTGGAGTCTGTTCCTGGCCTCTTCCAGCTTCTGGTAGCTCCAGGCATTTCTTGCTGCATCCCCCCTCCAGCCTCTGCCTCTGCGGTCACATGGCCGTGTGTGTGTGTGTGTGTGTGTGTGTGTGTGTGTGTGTGTGTGTGA
>NW_006293088.1:4171721-4172303 GCF_000327345.1 Myotis davidii | reverse complement strand
CCATTTGGTCTCTTGAGCCTCACCCCACCAACCTCTCCAGAGCCTTTGCCATCATGGAGCAGTTCTTTCTGGAAACAATCTCTTTCCTTTGTCAACGCCGCCGCCCGTGGTCTCTTGGTTTCCCCTCGGCATCTCACGGAGCTCTGCTGGCTCCTGTGGGTTGGGCTGCCATTTTTGGAACTCAGGTGTTTCTGAAGGTTCTGCCCTAGGTCCCTCCCATTTTGCAGAGGGGAAAACAGAGGCTCAGAGAACTAAGCGACTTGCCCAAGGTCACTCAAGTAGCAAGAGACAAAATCTTGATTGGACTTGATGTCCGACTCAAATGTCCCCGCTCCATTGTGACCTGTGAGCTGCTTCTCTGCCTTAACGTATCACAGCACCTAGCATGTACTAGATGCTCAGTAAACATCCCAGCAAATGCTGAATCAGACAGAATGCAAGCCCTGGATCTAATCTAGTTTTTCTTCTGCCAACATTTTGGTAAAGAGGTGATTTTTTTTTTCTTTTTCTGGAGGGAGTAGCTGTCCTTGAAATTGCAGTTCCTCTTCGCATTTTCATTTTCAGCAGCTCTGATTTTTATGT
>NW_006293088.1:4168581-4171622 GCF_000327345.1 Myotis davidii | reverse complement strand
TGATTTTTTACAGAGAGGAAGGGAGAGAGATAGAGAGTCAGAAACATCGATGAGAGAGAAACATCGACCAGCTGCTTCCTGCACATCTACTGGGGATGTGCCCGCAACCCAGGTACATGCCCTTGACCGGAATCGAACCTGGGACCTTTCAGTCCGCAGGCCAACGCTCTATCCACTGAGCCAAACCGGTTTTGGCAGAGGAGGCATTTTTAAGGTGGGATTTTTTTCTCGTGCCTTTACCTGGGGTTCCATGATGACGATCAGAATAGCTCACCACACCGAACCCTTTCCCCATGTGCCAGGCAGCGTTCTAAGCATCCTTGCACTTTATCGCATTCGCGTTCCACAGTGTCCCACCAGGCGTGGACGGCACCACCCCCATTTTACAGGGAAGGAATCCAGTCACTGAGAAGTTGACCTGCTCAGGCTAACCCAGTTGGTGGGTGGGAACAGGATCTTGTCCCAGACAAGCTGACCCCAGAGCCCGCAGGGTCAGCTTCCAGCCTCTGAGGTCAAGGCAGGGGGACACGCTGCTCAGAACGCAGCCACCACCACACTCAGTTGCAGGCTCAGGAGAATTCCTGCACAGCCATTCATTGTGAGACTGGGTTTAACGTCAGGATGAGATTCCTTGCTCAGAAGATTGTTAGTTACTGGGACCAGGCAAGGGCCTTTGACTGACTCGTTGGGGCCTTCTTGGTCTCATCCCCACCTTGCTCCTCAGCCCACAGCTTCTCCCTGTGCCCACCCTGCAGCACCCATCTCTCCCGGGCCTCGTTCTTTGCTTTTCCTCTTGCCTTTGCCTTGTTGGCAATTCCTCTGTCCTTGGGCGGAATTAGGTGCCAGTGATTTCTCTCTGTTCCCCTGGGGCTCTGCACAATGCCATCGTGGTTTATTTATTTATTTAGTTATTTCAGAGAGGAAGGGAAGAGAGAGAGATAGAAGCATCAATGATGACTCATTGATCAGCTGCCTCCTGCATGCACCACACTGGGGATTGAGCCTGCAACTGGGCATGTGCCCTGATCGGGAATTGAACCGTGACCTCTTGGTTCATAGGTCAATGCTCAACCACTGAGCCATGACAGCCGGGCCCCGTCATGGAGTCTTTATGCCAGTGTTGGTCACCTCTCACAGCTCCCTGCACTGCCCTGGAGCACTTAGAGCTGACCTTCTGCACCCGCCTCTGCAATTAGACCGTCAATCCCTGCCTGTATGCTCTGTGAGGACAGGGACTGTGTCTTTTTCTCAAGTCCCAGCCTTCAGCACAAGGCCTGGCACCTAGTTCAAGGTCAAAGTATTTTTTGAATGAGTGAATCTTCTACTTACATGTTGGGTTCCTCAACAGGAAGGCATTGGTGTATGCAAACAGGGCTATCGGTGCTCATAGAGACACTGCAAAGGTGGGACAGTGCAGTGCTCTGTGCTCCTGCCCCCGGGGGCACTAGAACCCCCAGGGAAGGGGGCTTCCATAATCTGGAGGGGGCTGCCTGGCAGGAGCTGGGCCCGCCTACTGCCACCTGCAAGAGTGGGCAGAGGGATGAATACCCCACCTCACTGGCTTGACCTCACCACCTCTCTGTTCTCTGCCTCCCGACGTGCTCCCATTGTCTGAACAGCCATTGGACAAGGGGGTCCACTCATGCAGTTGGCGTGGGTCTGCCTCTGGGGGTGTACTCGGTGTGATGTTGTTCATCCAGAGCTGTGTTAAATAGAGATGGGAGGAGCGAATGGCCTTCGTCCTCTGGAAATTGGGAGAAGGGAGAACAGGATGCTGCTGGGTTTATTGGAATGTGACTCTGTCTGGAGTCCATAGGATTTCTTCTGCTTTCAGCTTTTTCTGTCAATACTCAGCCCTGCATCAACTTTCCTATTTAGGATTAGCAGGCAGGAATTAGGGACAGTGGCCTTTGAGGC
Source organism: Myotis davidii (assembly GCF_000327345.1). NCBI lineage: Eukaryota > Metazoa > Chordata > Mammalia > Chiroptera > Vespertilionidae > Myotis > Myotis davidii. The sequence goes on along the minus strand of NW_006293088.1, from coordinate 4,169,705 downwards.
TGAGACATGCCACTGCACGTAAAGCACTGAGAGCCATGATGGCATATGGGTGACCACCTTCCGGTGAGCTTAGGACAGCCTAACATCTGACTGTTGTCCTGGATAATTGTATCAATTACATGCTTAATAATTATAATAATTATCATTATTAGCCCTCCACACTCAAAGGAGTTCTGATTTGGAAACAACTCTTAGAGTCTTATACACCAGAAGATGTTATTAATGCCAAATGCTTGACCAAACTACTTAACTGCTCTGAGTCTCAACTCAAAAATGGAGTAATCTTAACACTTTGTTGGGCTAATTTGGGGGCGATGATGATGCAGAATGTCTGGTGCAGGGTGGGTCTCAGTTATCCTGATGCTGTTTGTGGTTCTTCAGGCCCTGAGTCCAGGCAAGTGCATGGACTTGGTGGGGCCCCTGCTTCGCTTAGCATTTCTGCATCCATAGAGATCTCTCTAGCAAACCAGCTCGAGGAACCTGATGCCCAAAGCCCTCAGCCCTCCCAAGAGGAAGGCGTGGCCCCCAGCCATGCTCATTATCTCACCTGGCTGCCTCCGCCATTCTCCACTGGGCAGCGGCAGCCGGTGATGGTTCCCAGGGAAACCTTGAACCAGGTCAGGCCCACTTACTGTAAGCAAAGGGTGGTGTCTTAACCCAGATTCCTACGGGCCTATGGGAGCTGCTGATTGTCTGGGGACTGATACATAATCTTTTTCCTTCTAGCCATTTCTTATTTGAGTGGGAGAAAGGGTTTCAGGGCTCCTTAGAGCCGCACCCTTTTTTCTTTTTTAAATTCTGAGTTGCTTTCTTGTGCTCCAAACACCCTGTGCTGGGCCTTTCAGGGAGAGGGGAGAACAAAGAGCAGTGAGCTGGCCAGTGCCTTCAGGGAACAGACATCACCCCGCATCCCTTTCTGGGCAGAATTTTCAGCCCAGAGCTCGTTGTGAAGTCAGCCTCTGGGCCACAGGACAGAGGTGAAGTCCCATGTCTATTGCTTTGACCATGACCCTGAAAAGTGCCTCATGTTTTAAGACCATTGGCTAACCTGTGTGCAACGATCCAATTCCAGCAGTGACAGCTGAAATGTGAGAGTGCTGTGTGACTTTGGGGAAGTCTCTTTC
>NW_006293088.1:4166259-4168509 GCF_000327345.1 Myotis davidii | reverse complement strand
CAATATGAGGGAATGTCCCCTCTTCTGGGATGCTGTTCCTTTGCTGTTTCTTCTCACCACATCATTCAGTTCTCAGCATAGAGGTTTCTTCCAGGAAATCTCACCTGACTGGGTGGGGTGCCCCTACTATACCTTCCATTTATTCACCCCCACCCCAGGAAATTGCCAGACGAGGTCAGCCTTTGTCATTAGACTGAGTGCCTTGAGTGCAGGTCCTGGGTCACATTCACTGGTACCTGACACTGGTCTCGTTTAAAATAGCACCTGATACATACCCATTAGGAAGTCATTTGTTGAAGGCCCACTGTGCGCCAGCACTGCACTGGGAGCTGGGAGGGGACAATGACGAGAAGAAACAGACACAGGCAATGCCTTCTACTTTTATTATATTTGAAAATTTTCACACTAAAAAATTTTTAAAAAATATATAAACCCCATCCTTTCCTTCATGGAAGTTACAATCTAATGGGAAAGAAGCCATTAATAATTAAACAATTAAGTAATCACAAAATTTGTCATTGGAAATTATGCTTAGAGATTTGGAGAAGTGACAATGAATAGTTAACTTTGACAACTCCAAGTCTACGTTGAGCACTGTTCTAAGTGTTCTATGCGCATCACTCGGGTCCTCACAAAATTTCTATGAGGAGAGCGCTGTTATCCTATTTTTTAGAAAGGGAAACTGAGGCAAAGCTTCAGTGTACACAGGCTGGCGGGACTGGGATTCTATCCCAGGTACCCTGACGTGAGAGCCCACCTTTGTTTGATTATATCTACCACCTTTCTGAAAATGCACCTAAGTCGGTGTGGTCTAGTAGTTCTGGAACCAGCCCCAAAGCTGTTCTTAATGGAGTGCATTTTCCTGCTCACCCTGGCCATGAAGACAAGTGAAAATCACAACAGAACCAGGTCAATCTCCAGTGTTATGTGTAGCCACAGTGACCTCCTGTGGTCAAAATGTGAATTGCAAGAATGGAGGTTATTTGTGAAGTGGGTTTGTATTTTCTGGAGTCAGTTTGGATTCCTCATCTGGGTGGTACTTGTCTTGGTGTCTCCGAGGACATGTGGAAGGATACATCTTCTAAGGAGCTGGGCCATGGCCCTGGCGTGGACGGGGCCGCGGTCGGAGCTGCGAGATGTCTCTGCCCCCGTGTTCTGTCCAGGCCTGTGGAAAGCCCTAGAAATTGCTTATCCCGACTTCCCTCTGCAGGTGCTTCAGGTCCGGAGGGCTGTGTAGGCCTGTGACCTGCGAGGCAGAGTTCAGCCCAGTTCACCTAGTCACAGCTTTTGTAGGCACCGAGTCCCTGGCAGAAGGAAGACCAGCTTATTATTTATTCACTCATTTGCCCAGATATTTATTTTTATTTATTTACTAGAGCAGTGATGGCGAACCTATGACACGCGTGTCAGAGGAGACATGTGAAATCATTTTTTTGGTTGATTTTTCTTTGTTAAATGGCATTTAAATATATAAAATCAATATACAAAATACGAATCTTTGTCTTACTATGGTTGCAAATATAAAAAAATTTCTATATGTGACAGGGCACCAGAGTTAAGTTAGGGTTTTTCAAAATCCTGACACGCCGAATTCAAAAGGTTCGCCATCACTGTACTAGAGGCCTGGTGCACAAAATTTGTGCACTGGGGGGGGGGGGGGGCGGCGTTGTGGTGCCCCTCAGTCCAGCCTGCCCCCTCTCCAATGTGGGACCCCTCGGGAGATGTCCGACTGCCGCTTTAGGCCTGACAGGGATCAGGTTTAAACTGGCAGTTGGACATCCCTCTCATAGTCTGGAACTGCTGGCTCCCAACTGCTCACCTGCCTGCCTGCCTGATACCCACTCCCCTGACAGCCTTATCGATGCCTAACTGCTCCCCTGCCAGCCCGATTGCCCCTAACTTCCCTCCCCTGCAGGGCTGGTTGCCCCCAACTGCCCTCCCCTTCTGGCCTGATCGCCCACAACTGCCCTCCCCTGCTGGCCATCTTGTGGTTGTCATCTTGTGACCACATGGGGGTGGCCATCTTGTGCGAGGGCTTGACAGTCAGTTTGCATATTACCTCTTTGTTATATAGGATTTTTATTATTTTTCAGTGATTGTAAATTTTATTATTGTACATAAACCGTAAATGAGCATGTGACTAGACATCATATTAAGGAGTTAAAAGATACAATGTTGATAATTTTTTTATTATTATCTAAAGTTTTACACATGTCTTCTTTTTCCCCAATTGACGCCCCCCCCCCCACC
>NW_006293088.1:4164257-4166094 GCF_000327345.1 Myotis davidii | reverse complement strand
CCTTCTCTCCCAGGCTAGGAGAAAGATGTTCTCATCTCTTGCCCTTCCCCTTCCCCCACTTCCTACCCCACTCCTTCTCCTTACTTATAGTGTTGTATAATGATTTAATTCCTGGGGTTGTATGTGTGTGTGCAGAGTCTAAGCACGTGTCAGGGGAAAGGAGCCCGGCTTCTGCCCCAAAGAATAATAACCGGGAAACGCGAGCGCAGACACACACACACACACACACACACACACACACACACGCTCTGCCTTCATGATGTTTACTTTCTAGGGAGGAGAAACAGACCATAAGCAGAGGGTGATGCACGGCACAGAGAGAAGTTGAGTCACAGTTAAGGGGGTAGAGAGTGGAGTGGTAGGTGGGTGCCGTTTTATGTGGGGTGGCCTGGAAATCTTGCTCAAAAGGCAACATTTAAGATTACCTTGGTGGCAGGCACATCCTCAGTGGGAGGTGTGCAGGAGACGGTTGATCTGTGCAGGAGGCAGCTCAGCGATGTTTCTCTCTCACTGATGTTTCTAACTCTCTATCCCTCTCCCTTCCTCTCTGTAAAAAAAAATCAATAAAATATATATATATATATAAGAAAGGTCAGAGGTTCCTGGCGATAGTTCAGTTTGTTCTTTCTCCCCATCCCCCAACCCCCGGAATTATCCGGAAATGGTGTTTTTACTTGTTTGTAGTCAGCAGATCTGAAGGTAGGAAGTCAGGGCAGAAGTGCAGGTAGTCTCCCTGCTGGGGTATGTGCCACACAGGACCAGCCACTCCTAGCCCTGACCGTGCCCTCCTGGAGGACTGAGGGACGAGGGCGGTGAGCCCTGTGGACATCTGGAAGAACACTTGAGCAGTGGGAACAGGATATGCAAAGGCCCTGAAGAGGGAGCTTGAGGAATAGCAAGGAGTCTGCTGGGGTGTGGGGGAGAGGGAGGGGCAGGAGGTAAGGGCAGAGAGTGGGAGGAGGGAGGCGAGGTGACCGTCCCCTGGGGCTTTAGAGGTGCACTGCCGTGTTGGTGAGACGTGTATGCAGGCAACACCTCCTTGGGGTGAACGGTGACTCTGCCCACACAGAGCAGGGCGCTGAGACAGGCTCCTGGCTCAGATGCCCTGATGTCTTGTGGGGCTCTCCGGGGCTGGGCATGGTTTGAAGCTCTTCACCTGCATTGTTTCTGCTTGTTTTCACAACCACCTTGAAAACAAGGTGTCATTTGGATATGCTAATATGCATGCATACAAGTCCTGCCCAGGTACTTAGTGAGCACCTGCTATGTGCCGGGCACGTTCCAGGTGCTGAGAATAAAACAGAGAAGAAGGGATACAAAATTCCTACCTCCTTCTCTCCCAGGCTAGGAGAAAGAGGTCCTCTTCTCTTGCCCTTCCCCTTCCCCCACTTCTTACCCCACTCCTTCTCCTTACTTATAGTGTTGTATAATGATTTAATTCCTGGGGTTGTATGTGTGTGTGCAGAGTCTAAGCACGTGTCAGGGGAAAGGAGCCCGGCTTCTGCCCCAAAGAATAATAACCGGGAAACGCGAGCGCAGACACACACACACACACACACACACACACACACACACGCTCTGCCTTCATGATGTTTACTTTCTAGGGAGGAGAAACTGACCATAAGCAGAGGGTGATGCACGGCACAGAGAGAAGTTGAGTCACAGTTAAGGGGTAGAGAGTGGAGTGGTAGGTGGGTGCCGTTTTATGTGGGGTGGCCTGGAAATCTTGCTCAAAAGGCAACATTTAAGAAAGGTCAGCCCTAACCGGTTTGGCTCAGTGGATAGAGCATCGGCCTGCAGACTGAAGGGTCCCAGGTTCGCTTCCGGTCAAGGGAAT
>NW_006293088.1:4139960-4163653 GCF_000327345.1 Myotis davidii | reverse complement strand
TGGGGGGGAGAGGGAGGGGCAGGAGGTAAGGGCAGAGAGTGGGAGGAGGGAGGCGAGGTGACCGTCCCCTGGGGCTTTAGAGGTGCACTGCCGTGTTGGTGAGACGTGTATGCAGGCAACACCTCCTTGGGGTGAACGGTGACTCTGCCCACACAGAGCAGGGCGCTGAGACAGGCTCCTGGCTCAGATGCCCTGATGTCTTGTGGGGCTCTCCGGGGCTGGGCATGGTTTGAAGCTCTTCACCTGCATTGTTTCTGCTTGTTTTCACAACCACCTTGTGTGATGGTGTCATCCTACCCATTTTCTAGATGAGAAAATTGAGGCACAGAGAAGTGAGAGAGAGAGAGAGGTCTAGGTGGCCAGCACAGTGCATCCAGAGTCATGATGATGGAGGGTTTGGGGACATCCCAGCGATGGAGAGAAGGCTTGGTGGGGGTGGGGCTGGAGCAGATGAAGCTAAAGGGACGAATTGGCCACTTTGCAGGGACTTGTGGGTTCCCCTAGGAAGTGAGAACTTTATCTCGGTGTCGGCAGGAAGCTCAAGGAGGAGGAACATGGTAAGATCTGTGTTTTAATAACCGCTGTAATGTCAGTTTTGGTGGTGGGCTAGACCGAGATGGGCAGTGGGATGGAGGGGTCGGAGGGTCAGGGATACAGATGGTAGATTTTGGCCTGAATCTAGGAGAAAGCTGTTGACCATCTGAAAAGATTGAGGGCTATTTTCAAGAGAGAAACAACTTGATTTAGAAACAGACTGGAAGTGAGGGAGGGAGGTTAAGGAAAGGTAGGTAGGTTTTATCTTTTATCCTTGTCTCCAAATGGGCCCTATCCTCTTCAACCTGAAGCAAGCAACAGTCTTTTGTGCACTGGGCATTTTCTGTTAGCAGTTGTTGCTTTAATTGTTATTCCTCTGGCTCCTTTAGGAATGAGTCTCTCATCTAGGCAATTATAGGATTTTCTAAGTAAATAACAACGATCTCTTATCTCCCTTTATATCTCTATTAAAATTCTATTCATGCTTCAAAGCCTAGCTCAACTGCCATCCACTCCATGCAAATTTCTCTCTCTCTCTCCCTCCCTCCCTCTCTGGGTGTCCTCCTCCTATGCTTTTAAAAGTGCTTAAACATTTCTGCTCTGGGCTGTGTGTGTATGTTGAGAGGGGGTGTGGTGGTAGCCGGACAGTATATTGGATTGGTTTTGAAGTCACATAACCTGGGTTCTCATCCCAGCTCTGCCACATGCCTACTGTGAAACGTTGAGCTGGTTACTTAACTTGTCTGAGTCTTAACTTTGTCAGTAAAATGGGGATAAGAGCACCCACCTCATAATGCTGTTGTGAGGGCTGAATTAACCACAGAACTTGGCACAAGACTCATTTGGTAGACGCTCACATAAGGGTAGTGGGGTTATTATCATTACTTATCCATTTATTTATTATCCAGTTACTTATTGAGCATCTACTATGTGCCACACATTGCCCTGGGCACTTGGGGATGCACTAGTGAATAAAACACATATGTCTGCCCTCGAGGGGGTACAATCCTATATAATAAAAGGCTAATATGCAAATTGTCCCTCGACTGGGAGTTGACTAGGAGTTCAACCAGGAGATTGACAAGGGGGTGGGACTGGCTGGCCAACTCCCCTTCCCCTGGGCTGGAACCCACCCATGCACAAATTCATGCACCCGGCCTCTAATGCTATATATTGTAGTTGTGGGGAAAAAAGACAATAAACAATAAGAATAGCAAGTAAGTATATTTCATAGTGCATTAGAAAGTGATAAGTGCTGTGAAAAAAATGTAATGCTGGGTAAGGTGGTTGGCAGTGTTGGGTGGGCATATCAGTGAGCTACTACTGTGGAACAAACATCCCTCAACCTGATTGCTTGAAAACAAGCACTCCGTGGTCTGTATTTGTACAGCTCTGTGTCTGCAGGTTAGGCTGGGCCCAGCTGAGCACATCTCTGCTCTTGGCTGTGCTCACTCAAGTGTCTGTGGTCACTGGCTGGTCCAGGATTTTCTCAGGACAACTATGATCTGTGCCACATGGTCTCTTATGTTCCTGTAGGCCAGCCCAGGCTTGATCTCATGGGAGAAGCAGCGCTTGGAGAGAACAGATGTACACAAGGCCTCAGCTGGGAGGCATGGGTCATTTCTGCTGCATTCCAGCGGCCATCTGAAAGGACGGAGCCGAAAAGTCACATTGCAACATGTATGGATAAGGGGGAGGTGGGGACAGACCATTGTGGCTGCTTTTGTAATCAGTCCACCTCTGTGAGAAGGCGCAGTTTGCAGCGGGAACAGACTGGCAAGAAAAGGTCTCTCTGAGAAGGTGGCACTTGGACAAAGACTTGAAGCAGGCAGGGAGTCAGCAGGCAGGGAGCCTAGAGAGGAGTGACCAGGCATTAGGTGCGGCTGGAGCAAAGGCCCTAGGGCAGGTGCGCGCCTGGGACAGTCCAGGAGGAGCCGACTGTGAGGCTGGAGGGCGGGGGTGGGGATGGCAGGAGGTGAGGACACAGAGACCACCAGGGACCACTCACCCTGAGAGACAGGAGTGGGGACCCTGGAGGATTTTGAGCAGTGGAGGGACAGGGCCTGACTTACATTTTCAAAGGATGATTCGGAGCTGCATGTTGAGGCTAGGTCGTGGGGGACAAGAGTCAAAGCGGGGAGGCCTGCTGGGAGGCTCGGGGAGTGGCAAAGGGAGAAGAGGTAGAAGCTCAGCCAGGGGACAGTGACAGTACCTGCCTCCTGGGCCTGGGGGGGCCGTCTGAGACTTGAGTCGGATGGTGATGCAGAGCGAGTGCTCGGTGCTCCGATGTGACCCGTGCTCAGCAGTGGGCAGTGGGTGGAGGTTTCCATTGCGGTGGGAGTTGTTGGAAGGAATCACTTCCCGACACTCTGGACCGGCCGTGGCCCTGACCACCTTGCAGCCGCCTGTTTATTTGCCCCGCTGCTCCCAGCCAGACCGTGAACGCCCGAAGTCAGGGACCGTGTCTTCAGGGAAATCCAGCACCCAAGGCAGGCAGGTCCTGGCAGGTGGATGAGTCCATGCTGTGCACAGAAGGTGCCGGGAGCTGTCTTCATCAGCCCTCCACAGGGCCAAGTCCCCTCGTCACCCGTGGGTCCTCCCCAGGGAGCACACTGCTTTCCTGTCTTCAGCTAAATGTAATTAGGAAGACGCTCAGGCCCCCCAGGGCTCCCCATTCCAGCTGGTGTCCTGCCAAGCTGCCCACACCCTGCACTGGGGCTCAGGGCTCAGGTCCTTCCTGATCTGCAGGAGTGTTTGACTCAGCCCAGGAGAGGGAGGCAGAGGACAGCAGAAAGGGAGCTGGAGAGGGAGCCACGCTGTCTGTCCTAGCATTTGCCGTCTTCAACCAGACCCTTTGCGGGCAGCTGCCCTGGGACACTGAGGCAAAGTCAAGCTCTCCCAGTCCTCACCTGTCTATCTTCCTCCTCCTGCCCCTCCCCCTCCTCTTTCTCCTTCTCCTGTCCTCTTCCCCTCTTCTTTCCTCTTCCCTTCCTCCTCCTGCTCCCAGCCCCTCCTCCTCCTTCTCCTCACCCCTTCCTTCTGCCCTTGCACCCCCTCAGCCCCTTTCTCTAGCCTGTCTGTCCGTCATCCCTCCTCTTTCTGGGCAGCCTGCTCCCTCAACATGCTTGAGCTGCTCTCTCCTAAGGGGCTGCGGGGGGACCAGGGGGAGACTAGTTGGGACTGGAGAAAGGAGATGAGGAAGGACCATCTTTCCAGGGACAGTGATGGGGCAAGAGGAGAAACCCCACTTGGTCCCTGGGACCCCAAGGCTCCTTGCTCTGCTTTTCTTAGCCCTGGATATGGTCTGCCTGCAGTAATGGTCGAAATAGCAGCAGCGCCCACTCAGCACTTCCTAGCACTGGGTGGTATGGTAATTGACATCTGAGGGTGATGTCATGACCCTCCTGGGGATCCCTGAGGTGGAGGTCCAGGCTGAGAGGGTGTGCAGACCTCCCTAGGGCCCCACAGAGGTGGAGTGGGGAAGTCGGGACCAGAATCCAGCTGTGTAGACCTGTGCTGCCCACCTTCCGCCCTGGCCACCTGTTGGGCACTTGCAGGGTGGCTGGGCTGGATTGAGATGGGCCTGAAAGTAAACACAGGGGTTTGGAAGAACTAAAGTGAGGAAAGGGGGTAGAACATTGCCTTCTTCATTGTTTATACGGAGTACCTGCCTCCTGGGCCTGGTGGGGCCATCTGAGACTTGAGTGGCTGGATCATGTTTTTGGATAATTAGGTCAAATGGGTTTATTAAAATTAATTTCATCTTTTTTTTTTACTTTTAATGCACTAATAGAAAATTAAAAATTACTATGTGGCTCACGTGATAGTTCTAGTGGAGTGTGCTGGTCTAGATGCTAGCTTTCAAATCACCATGTGGTACTGTGTCTGTATAACTGCCCTTCACCCTCTCTCCCGGCCACTGCCCAGGTAAACTTTAAGCCTCTGGAAGGCAGCACCCAGGGTTAATCATCTTTTTATTTTATTTATTTTACTTTTTAATCCTCACCTGAGAATATTTTTTCCATTGATTTTTAGAGAAAGTGGAAGAGAGAGGTAAAGACTGAGAGAAACATTGATGTGAGAGAAACAGATTGGTTGCCTCCTGTACCAGCCCTGACCAGGGCCAGGGCCAGGGCAGGACCCTGTAACCGAGATGCGTACCTGTGACCATAATCGAACCTGGGACCCTTCGGTCCACAGGCTGACACTCTATCCACTGAGCCAGACCAGCCGGGGCCTTACTCATCTTATTTCCCCTCAGATGGGATGTGATATATACTAGGTTTTTGTTTCTGATTTGCTATTTTTTATTTTATTTTATTTCTTATGAAAGTATAGTTGGCATACAAGGTTATATTAATTTCAGGTATGCAGCACAGTGATTTGACATGTATGTACCTGACAATGTGATCACAATATGTCTAGTAGGCATCTGTCACTGTAAAAAGTTATTACCACATTATTGACTGTATTCCCTGGGCTGTACATTACATCCCCATGGATTGAATAGCCAAGATATAGGAGCAATCTAGGTGTTCATCAATAGATGGAGGGATAAAGAAGATGGGGTATATATATATTATTATTGTTACTCAGCAATAAAAAAGAATTAAATCTTGCCATTTGTGACAACATGGACCTAAATAGTATTATATCAAGTGAAGTAAATCAGACAGAGAAAGACAAATATGATTTAACTTATATGTGGAATCTGAAAAAAACAAACAAACCCAGAGCAAATGAACAAACCAAACAAGACAAAAACAGGCCCAGAAACGGAGGACAGACTGAGTGTTGCCAGAGGGAGGGGATGGGGGATGGGCGAAAAGGTGAAGAAGGATAAGAGGTACACAGTGGCATTTGTTTTTTGCTTACTTTTTTAAACATCATAAACTCTCAGGAAGTTGCAAAAATGGTACAGAGGGGGGGAGGGTACCTGCCACTCAGCTTCCCTGTGGCTGGTGTCGAAGATCGAGGAGGTTTTGGACCGGTGTGTGTTGATTGACGCAAGCGTGGGCTAAGTAGGCACCACCCTTGTCTACCCTGCGAGGAACACACCTCGTCCAGCGCGGGGAACCTGGACGTGGAGGGGATGTGGAGAAGGTAGGTGTGGCTTGGGAAGCTTCCCCCGGCACCCAGTCACACGCGGACGTGTCCCTTCGGAAAGTGCTCTGGTGCCTGGCTAGCACTTGGCGGTGTAGACACGGGCACAGCGGGGCCTAGAGGGAAGATGGAGCGGCCAGGGGTCAGCTGCCAAGTCCTGCCTTCACCACTTAGGACTGGTGACCCTGCACTTCACTCCCAAGCCTCCCTCTCCCCATCTGTAGAATGGGGCCAGGGACAGTGCTTCACCCCATGGCTGGTTGTTTGCACCGACTGAGACAGCGGCATCATACCCTCCCTACTGGTTGTGGTTGTGGTTGTGTTGGGGGGTGAAGAGGTGGCTCCCTGAGCTGCCTGGACCCCGAGATCCCAGTTCAGGTCTCCAGTTCCTGTTTTCCTCAGGCCAGAGAAGGGGCTTCCCTCAGCAGGGAGGTATCCGCTCTCAGCTGCCAGGTGGTGCCTGCACCTGCCAAGGCTGGCGCTGCTTTTCTCCCACACGGCCTGGAGCACAGATGGGCCAGTGACCTTGGCATTGAAGCACGTGCCTCTGGGCGGCTTTGGGAGGTCTCCTGCCAGGATCTGTGCAGGGCAGCTCCCAAGGCAGCAGGGACGGAAACCATGGAAACCATGCAGGAGGCTCCTCTCGCTGGCCTCTGAGCGCCACTCCTCCTGGGCAGCTGGTCCTCGGTCCTCACACTTGCAGGTCCCAGGCTCTCCTCCTGCCGCCAGCTCCAGCTCCGTTATCCCCGCTGTGACTTCTTGAGGAGAAAATGACGGGTTTGAGAGATGCACTTTAAAATGTTAAGTGGCGGTTCTGGTATCAGGGAGCCCGTGGCCCTGCAGGCGCTCAGGGGGGCATCCTGGGACTTCAGTTCACTTCTCAGGGAACCCACAAGGCCATTACTGAGGGAACTGACATGTCTGAAGGGGTGGTCTACAGCAGCAGTCGCCAACCTTTTGGATCTCACGGACCACCAGTGGTCCGCAGACCACCTGTTGGCAACTGCTGGTCTACAGGAAGTAGCCTCAGACTTTCCTGAACTGAGGGACAGACTTGCTGGTTTTTGAGGCCTGGAAGGAACCAGGTCTATGGAGCTTGTACTGTGGACCCTGAGACATAAAATGGGCCAACCCCTCTCCCCTTTTTAATTCTAGCTGCCAAAAATCTGACCTCGACCCAATCTACTACAGCCCTCCCTTCCCCCTTTACAGCCAAACTCCTCGAAAGATTGGTCTATACCTCTTGTCTCTGCATCGTCCCTGTCCACTCTCTCTTCACAACCTTTAAGTTGGGTCTTGTCCCCATTGTCAAGGCCATTGATGACCTTCATTTTGCCAAATTCCATGGCCAGTCCTTCCACCTGACCTCCTAGCAGCATCTGACACAAGTGGTCACATCCTCCTTGAAATGCTTTCTTTGTCTTGTTCATGAGACATCAGACTATTCTGTTTTTTGTTTCGTTTCTTCTAACCTTGCTCATCACTTCTTCCCAGTCTCCTTTGAGCTGTGAAGATTGGACCATCCTGGATCTCTCTCTCCTGACCACTATTCTGTGGATGCTGTCCCCCAGTTGATGCCATCCCGTCTCATGGTTTTACATGGCTCTAAATGCCACTTACTTGCTGGTAATTAATTCCCAAACCCACACGTGCAGCCATGACCTGGCAGCTAAGATCCTGTATTCAACTGCCTGGTTGATTCTCTACTTGGATTTCTAATAAGCACCTCAAACAACAAGTCTAAAGTGAGATATTTGATTTATAACTCTACAAATTCTCCTCCCAATCTTCTCTATTCATTCACTTAACTAATATATTTTCAGCATATGCTATGTGTTAGGGGGTCTTCTAGGTACTTGAGAAATGCCAGTAAACAAAAAACAAGTTCCTGACCTCATGGAGTTTATATGCTATTATGTCCTTGAAAAATTTATATGTTGAAACCCTAATGCCCAGTGAACTTACTTGGAAATAAGGTTGCAGGTATAATTAGTTAAGTTAAAATGAGGTCATACCGGAGTACTGTGGATTCCTGATCAAATAGGACTGGTGCCCTTACAAAAGAAGATTTGGACACAGACATGCACACATGGAGAACACCACATGGAAATGAATAATAGCTAATGAAAATTGATTCTTAAAATGATCCTGGGAGGCAGGAAACCCCCATTTTATAGAAGAAGACACCAAGGCTCAGAATGGCTAAGTAGCTTGCCTAACGGTACACAGCTGATCCATGTTAAAAATGCATGTAAGCCTTGGTTCATTTGATGCCAAGGAAAATTTCACGCCCCTAGGAAGATCAATATTTCTGTACATTTGTCACTGACGTCACAGACTCCAGGAATATTTAGTCTAGAAGAAAAGGAGACTTAAAAGTCAAATAATTATATTCTTGGTTTTTAAGCAGAAGGAATAATTCCAAATACCATCTGTTCCTGGTCTCTCTTCTGGTGGGAGAAAGTGATATCTCTGAGTGAATGAATGATGAAGGCATTATATACTAGTGTTAGCGGAGTGCTGACAAAGGCTGCTAAGAGCGGGCATTAGGACGTTTCATGTGCTAGGCCATGTGCTCAGCCCATCCATGCTTCCCCTAATCTTATGGCAATTTTGGAAGGACAGGCTGATGTTATTCTCACTTTACAGGTGAGGAGACAGGCTCAGAGTGAAGTCACAGCCTGTGCCCACCTGGCCTGTTGTTGTCTAGTTACTCATTTAATGCATATTGACTGATCACGTGCTATGCTGTAAGCACACGCTAAGTATTGAGTATTCAGTGATAAGAAAAAAGACAGGAACTCTGCCCTTAGAGATTTACAATGAGAAGCTACGATAGAAAGACGGACCACCATGGTTCAGGCTAGTGGCTGAGTCATCTGCCCTGCCTCCAAGTATGTTTTGATCAAGTTCACCACTTTCTGCCATGACTCAAAAGGCAGGTGGGGCTGGGTTGTTTGATGTGTGGCACATCAAGATCACTCTTCAGAAACCAAGCTTCCTTCATCACAGCCCAGACCAAGCACATGAAAAAGGTCTCTTTGTTCTAAGAGCATCTTTGAGTCAGGAGGGAGCTTGAAATATCACTGAGCTGAGGGGCGATGCTCCAGAGAGTCCAGTCTTTTTTTAAAATCCTCACCTGAGGGTAATTTTTCCATCGATATTCAGAGAGAGTGGAAAGGAGGCGAGTGAGGGAGAGACAGAGAATGGGAGACGGAGAAACATAAATGTGAGAGAGGCACATTGATTAGTTGCCTCCTGCACCAAATCTGGGGATTGAACCTGCCACCCAGGCACGTGCCCTTGACCGGAATCAAACCCAAGACCTCTTAATGGGCAGGCTGACACTAACCACTGAACTTCTGGCTGGGGCCAAATCTTTGCTCTGGGCTCAGACCCATGTGCTTCTACTAAAATTATAGCTACTCAAGGATCCTCTTTTGTCCCCAATTGCTGAGCATGACACTTGGCACATAGTAGGTACTCATTAAATACTGATGAATGAATGAATGAGCCCTACATTCCCTTTTTATAGGACTTCATGCCACCATGCAATTAGTGTTGCTTTATCTGTCTCCCTGCCGGACTGTGAACTCCGTGGGTGCACCAATCATGTCATAGTGTTTTTGTGGTCCTAGCACAGAGGGGTCAGCCAAGGCTGAATGAATGAATATGAAGAGTATAAAAATGAGCACATGCACAATAAACCTAGCTTTTGAAGGTGTTTTGATGGAAAATTAAAGGAACAGTCTCAGAGTGCTAGAGAAGTCTCTTCTAAATTTGGGCCACTTTTCCTCTATGTTAAATGTCTAGTACAATGAAACTTTGTTCCGTCCATTGCAATGTTCCCTGAATCCAGATGCCTGAGTAATTTTTCTAGAACTTTGGCCATTGATCTTATGAGACTGGGTCCCACATTAATACTGACATCTTACCTGTTTTGTTCTCCAGTTCATCTTTGTGAGACATCTTAGAGTTGATCTCTAGAATCTTAGTTTCCAGATTATTTTCCCATTTGTAATAATGACCATTCTGTCTAACTTTTATCCTTAATATTTCCTGATGGACTTTCTAAAATCAATTCATGCTTTTGATCTTCCAAGGGAGCGAACGTGAAATGGAGTAATAAAAATCTGTAATGTAACAGTTTTAATAAGTCAACCTGTCCTTTGCCATCACAGAACCAAGCTTTCATTTCACTGTTCAAGAACTCATCAGACGAAAAGACCTCCCCGTCAGGAAAAAATTACTCCATATGGTAATATAATCACAAAGGAGAAACATTATTTCCCTATATATTATTTCCTGAAGAAATCGGAGTAAGAAAGCCATCATATTAATAAATATCTAGGATGTGAATTTCCTGTTTGCCAGTGTGATGGAGTTTCATTTTCTTTATGAGAGAGGCGAACTCGGGTCTCATTGGCCGCGTTTTATTTGAAGGGCTCATTAGGCAATTGGACATTACATTTGGACAACCTGTGGAAGTGTAGATTATATCTACATGAATATAAATGCCTTCGTGATGGCTCACTCTATTACAGTCAATAACGGATGCCTTTTTGAGGAAGGACCCTAAAAATGAAATGTGAATGGGTGCATCCACCTATCTTCCTTAAAATGCTAGTGGCAACCTTGTATGTTTTTTAAATGTAGGAAGTCAGTCTGAGGAGAGATTAAAGTACCTCTACTCTATTAAGCATCACCTATTAAAAGTGTGGTACTAGTCAGAAAAGTGTGTATGTTTAAATAGCATCTTACTTAATGAATTCTCTCTTTGAACCACATTTACCGCACAAGAAAAATATTTTTCTTCATCTCAGTAGGGCCATGGAGACAAGTTATCCAAGGTTGAGTTGAGGTAAGAGCCCTCCTGTCTTATGAATTATTCAGTAGCTTCCACTTCAGAAACAGAGATGGGCTCTCTGTTGGTGAGAATCTGAGAAGAGGTAGAAAGAGCCCTCCCTCCCTTGGCAGGAGCGGGTGAGATCATCCTTTATCCTGGTTCTCAACTGAGTTCTTTTGTTCCAGGTGTTACCCAAAGAGAGTTTGTGGTGAGGCGTCAGTGGTAGATTGGAAAGAACATGGAACTTAGAATGAAACTTAGCTCTGCTATTTCAGTGTTTTTTTTTTCTTATTAAATAATTTCAATCCCCTATGCCCAGTTCCTCATCTGTGAAATGGGGACAACTAAATCTTTTGCACAAGAGAGGATATAGGAAAAATGACTGGAAATGACCACAAAACAGATTATTGTGTAGTCCAAACATTGGCGCTTTCAGACTAGGCTTTAAAATAATTATGGTTTATTTGTTTAATAAAATATGAAGAATTTCACACAAAAAAGTAGAATGTATTTTAAAAAATAGATGGGCCCTGGCCAGGTGGCTCAGTAGGTTGGAGTGTTATCCCATACACCAAAAGATTGTGGGTTTGATTCCTGGTCAGGACTCATACCTAGGGTGCGGGTATGATCTCCAGTTGGGGCATATATGGGAGGCAACTGATTGATGCTTTTCTCTCACATCAGTGTTTCTCTATCTCTCTATTGTCTCTCAATCTCTTTATCTCTATCTCTATCTCTATCTCTATCTCTATCTCTATCTCTAATGCAAAGATAAGTTCCCAAATGCTTAGGAGTTAAGCAGTACACTACAAAATAAACCATAAATCAAAGAAAACATAATGGAAATTAGGAAATACTTTGAACTGAATGACAATGAAAATATGACACCCAAGCTGTTAAAATGTAACTAAAGCAATGCTTGAAAGAAAATTTTAACATAAAAAGCATATATTAATCCCATACAAGTTGAAAAAAAATCAATGATTTGTTTTCATATCAAGCAGCTCTAAAACTGAACGCTGGTAGGAAAATGGAGACTATAGTGTCCAAAGCGTACGGAGTAGCTCTCAGGTTTCAGTTCTAGCTGAACTCCAACTCTCTGTCAAATAATCAGTCACTGGCCCTCTTGAAGTTTCTTCGTTGTCTACTATTTGTCTTAAGAATAAAGTCAAAACTGCCTTAGAATAGCTAATGAGGCTCACTCTCTTCTACCTCCCACTCACCAATCTCTACCCATAGAATTCTGGGCTTACATTTATCATAATTCTTATTGCATTGAATTGATACCATTTAATCCCTCTGTTAGATTGGAAGCTCCTTGAGAATAGGAGTTATGACTGTAATTGATCTTGGTAACCCCAGTTCCTGGCACAGATCCTGGTATATAATGATTAATAAATGTTTGTTGGATAAAAGAATGTATAAATGAGTGTTACGACGGGTAGAAGAACCAAGGAAGGTTTTGGCTAGAAGGAACCCTAGAGAAATGGTTCCCAAGTGATGCACAGCCCTCCATTTCTTCTTGTGTGAGTTTCCAGAATTGAATTCAGTTGCAAAATGTACATATTTGCTTCCTTCAGCATTGTGAGAGTTAAAGGAGTTAATAAATGTGGAAAGCTTAGGATGGCTTTTGGTACATTGTAAGTGTTCTGATTACCTACTGTTGGGCAATAAACCATTTCAGAACACAGTAGCTTAAACGGCAATGGTAATTTATTTGCTATTATCGCTTTGGTAGGCTGAGCAGACCTGGCTTGATGTCTCTAACACCATTGTAGTGAGACAGCAATGGGGACTGGGGTCTTCTTGAAGGTTTCTTCCTTCAGGTGCCTGGAGCCTGGACTGGGAAGGCTCACATGACTGATTATTGGAATAGCTGGGCTGATTGGGTGTCTGTCTGGATATGTGGTTGTTCCAGATGGTCAGACCAGCATGGCAGCCCCTAGGTAGTCAGATTTCATGTGTAGCAGCTGATGGCTAACCCAGGGGAAGCTGCATTTCTGTTTCTGACCTAGCCCAGGCATTTTCTACAGACATGTGCTGTCCTCTGGGGGCGAAAGTTGGTTCATGGGAAGTGTGAAAACCATTACTGTTTTTTTTTTTTAAAAAAAAATATTTTTATTGACTTCAGAGAGGAAGGATAAGGGAGAGAGAGATAGAAACATCAACGATGAGAGACAATTGTTGATCAGCTGCCTTCTGCACACCCCATACTGGGGATCGAGCCCACAACCCGGGGAACGTGCCCTGACCGGGAATAGAAACATGATTTCCTGGCTCATAGGTGGATGCTCAACCACAGAGCCACTCTGGCCAGGCAAAAAATATTACTCTTTTTTATGTAAAAATGCATACATACATACATACATACATACAGTCTAAAAAATATATGTGTGGAATAAAATATTATGGACCTGATTAGTAAAAAAGGCCTAAAAGGCTTTTTCGGGGGGCAATAATGAATAGAAATGAAACAATGACCTGGTCTTATTAGTCCCATAGTATGATTTCAGCTCTACAATACTCTATCCGTTAAAGCAGTCACAGCCTGCCCAGGTTCAAGACCCCATGGGAGGAATGTCAAAGGATTTGCTGCCATATTTAAATCTGACAGAGTAAACATTCTGTAGATACCTGAAATTGCGGAGCTCTGTCAGTGCAAAGTTATGCAAAGCAGACCATGCAAAGCAGTGAGCAGAGGGAACTTGTTAAGAGGCAGAGTGAACTTGAACTTGTGACGGAGAAAGGGGTGTTGTATATGGGCTTCCATGAGAATGTTTGCCTCCTGTGTGTGGGAGAAGGTAAGGCCAGGGAGCTAGGAGTCTCCTCTTCT
Organism: Myotis davidii; assembly: GCF_000327345.1. Classification (NCBI taxonomy): domain Eukaryota; kingdom Metazoa; phylum Chordata; class Mammalia; order Chiroptera; family Vespertilionidae; genus Myotis; species Myotis davidii. The sequence continues at coordinate 4,150,337 of NW_006293088.1, read as the reverse complement.
AGCCCAATAGTCCAGAAGGGGCCCACATAGAAGTGCACACAGTACACAGTAGGAGATCCATAAATGCTCTGAAATTGTGAATCTTTATTTTGCACCATAATTGGTCTCTTCCAAGTCCTCTCTTCCATCCCATTGACACAGCTTGAAATGGGGAGTCTCGAGCTCTCCTGTCTTCATGCTTCTTTCCTGGTGTCCCTTCTAGTCTCCAAGAAGATATTCTCTCCTCTTAAGGAGTGGGTCACAGGAGGGGAGAAATAATTTCCTTAAAGTGGTGGCTCAGAAGAGCACCATCCACTGAAAGGTTATGCCTGCAAGCGGGCTGCTGTTAGCCATGTCAGCCGGCCTTCGGATAATGTGGCCAGAACGCAAGGCTTGCAGGTCCCAGAATTGTGCCTCTCTATTGGAGGCAAATTGTTCAAGAAAGTGAAGGAGAATCTCCAGAAAGGAGACTGAGCTCTCAGGGAAGGTGAGGAGCAGAGGAGTGATGAGCAGTGGCTGTACCGATGCTGCCTCCTGGTTGGAAGTGGGCAAAATGGTCATGAGTCGGAGGGTCTTTCTGAGCACGATTGAGGAGACGTATTAGGCCATCTCCTCTCTCGTTCTGTACGAGTCCACGATTGGCAGAGTGTGGTCCCCAGGGAGCTTTCAAAGGTGGAATGAGAACAGTTCTTATTTAGTTTTTCTTTTTAAGTTTGGACCTGGAATTCTCTATTGTCCTTTCTCTGACCAGCTCCCAAAGCTGAAAACACAGTGTGACAGAGTGTATAACTGGTCAACCAAATATTTAGCTCTGCTCCTGTGGGGCTCCTCTACTCCAGCGATGTCAGGTTTGACCAAGTGATTTGCTTTGGCCAAGGCATGTGAGTAGAAGTAATTTGTGTCGTGTCAAAGCCCAGGTTTTAAGGGCCAATGCCTGGTTAGCCATGTTCTGCCCAATGATTGGCAATGTCCCCAATAGAATGCTTTATAAACTCGGGTCTCAGAGTGAAGACAATGTGGGGTAGAGCTGTAGTTGATCTCGGGTGGGGAACATGTAGCATAAATGAGAATGAAATCCTTATGGCTGTTAAGTCGTTGTGGTGTGGGAGATATTTGTTACTGCAGTAATCTTATCTTAGGCTGATTGATACAATTAAAGGAGTTTAGCAGATAACCAGATTTCACAAAGGAAGAAAGGGAAGTGGCTTAACTTTAAAAGAAAGGCTTTAGTCAACATTAATTTATTCAATGATTATTTTAGAGATAAGTGAATTATTATATAACAAATAAATATTTCCACTTTATACAGTGGTCTCTAGCCTGTCTTTTCTGTTTCTGTAAGTAAGTTGATTGGTAGTTGGTCTGGTCATTTTTTGAATGAATATATATCAGTGCCTCTTGTCACCCAAGCATTGTGGTAGGTCCTGGGACCAGAGGTACACAGAGCAGACAAGGTCCTGGTCTTCATGGAGCTTTCACTTTTGTTGGGTTAGGCAAACAAAAAAACAAAATAAAAGGCCAAATAAGAATCATGATAATTTCAGAAACGGGTTAGTTTACAAGACCAGTAAAGCAGGGTGGAGCAATGGAGAGTAACTGTGTGTCCAGGGGAAGGGATGGTCTATGCTAGAGTATCTGATTCATCCTGCGGATGTTGCTCTTTCCACATCGGAAAGAAATTGAACTGATGTGTACAAATGACTTTTTTTCTCTTTAAAGGAGTCATTGTTTTATGTCAATCCCTTTAATCAAAGCACGGGGAGAATTTAAAGCTGAGAGCTATTTCATTTTACAAACGATTCACTTTGTGATGTAAACATCTTCTCATTTATCTGGAGTTCAGTCTGAATTTTCATCCATAAAAGGACTCCTTTCTCATGGTAAAGAGAACACTTCCTGGATGACTCATGGAGGACTTGGTTTCTGAAGTAGGCAGAGAACATCCATGGCAGGGCAGTTTGATTTAATTTGGTTCCAGAATGTGGGCCCCCCACCCGTGTACCATGAAGCTCTGATGCAAGGGGTTCCGTTTCCTGATAGTGGGGCTCCCCTGTGGATGTTCTATCAGCTGCCTCTAGCTATGCCAGGCGAACTCAGGTTACTAATGGTCACAGTCTCCCTTCCTTTAGAGAGGAAGGGAGAAGGAGAGAGAGAGAAACATCAATGATGAGAGAATCATTGATCAGCTGCCTCCTGCATGCCCCCTATTGGGGATCCAGCCCACAACCTGGGCACGTGCCCTTGACCGGAATCGAACCCGGGACCCTTCAGTCCACAGGCTGACATTCTATCCACTGAGCCAAACCAGCTAGGGCAAGCATGCCAACTGGCTTTTATGTTTTCAAATTCAACAAAGCCAACGAGACCAGAAAAGTAGAGAATTGTTCACATTTGTCAAAAGTTGACTCATGTCATTCGCAACAATTCTATTCTTCAGTCAGAATTATGAAATGTCAAAGGTAAGAGATGTGAAGTGCATAATTTTACAACTGTGGAAACTGAGGCCAGTATTCATGCAGCCTGGATGAGCAAACAAGCATAGCAGTAGAATTTCCATTAGGAGAACTCTTTAAAAATGACTGCATATATCCATCTGTCACTCTGGAAAGGGGCTCAGAGATTTGAACTCCATGCTTATCCCATATCAGGTTGAGAAGATAAACTGTCCAGGCTCAAGCCTAATTAAGCCACCTGCCAGCCAAGTGATGTTGAGCCAGCAAAGTGATACTTAAAATCACTTAGCCTGTCCATACCTGTGTTCGTTCTTTATTGCTGCATGAAACATCACCACAACGTCAACAGCACTCACGTTCCTCATTCACGGTTTCTGTGGTGCAGGAATCCAGGCGCTGCTCAGCCCGGCTCTCCGCTCAGGGTCTCTCACGGGCTGCAGGGAGAGGTTGCCGGGGCTGGGGTCTCATCTGAGGCTCATTCGGGGAAGGACCTGCTTTCAAGCTCACTTGGTTGCTGCAGGATATCAGAATGAGGCATCAGCTCTTTGCTGCCTGTCAGGTGGAGGTTGGCGCCATGTCCTTGTGATATAGGTTTCTGTATGATGGTTTACCTCATCACAGCCGGCAAGAGCGAGGGTCAGTAGAGTCTCCTGGCAAGACGGAAGTTCTAATCTTAAGTGATAGACCATGGAAGTGACATCTCATCACCTGTGTTGTATTCTGTTGATTAGAGCAAGTCACAGGTCTTGTCCAAACTCGGGGATGCAGGGCATGAACACCAGGAGTTGGGGATGGTTAGGAGCCATCTTTGCATCAGTTGGCCACGCCTTAGTGTTCTCATCTATAAAGTGGGATTGTCCCTAGTACCTTCTGCAGGGGTGGCTGCATGGTGTAAAGGAGATAATGCATGGGAAGCACTCAGCACAACCCCTAGGACACAGTTTGTGCTCCCAAAATAATCAACTGCTATTTTTATTCTAATTCTGCAGACATATGGCTGCAGGGAAGGATTCTTTATTTTGATAAACAGATTCACTGCGGATGGAAAGCTTCCTCTGGTGCATTTAAATATAATGCCATTTGCAAGCAGACAGGCGCACTCACCTGGACAGAAAGGAAAGAGAAAACCACATGTACATACATGTATATAGATGAGTGATGACCTTGTTGCTTCAGAGTTTTTTTCTCTGCCACAAACTGAGGCTGGCCCATAACCACCAGGTAGCATTGCAAAGAAGGGATGGTATGCACGTCTGACACTAGATATGAAGGTTTAGTGCCCCCAGCATCGGATGGGGTCTCCGTTCACTTTCTGCAGATACATAGCCACGGTTCTGTCACATTAGTTTCCAAATCAGCAGCAGCGTGGAGATGATGGAGTTTAATCCTGGCTCATCTGTGCAAGTACAGATACCTGGCTGTTAGCTATGGGCGAATAAGACGTGTTCTACTAGCTGTTGCAGATCAGCAGGCTTACCAGAGACCCTGCAATCATGATTTTAATCAGAAGCCATCGGGAGGTAAAGGGAAGGCGTTGGGCCAGGAGCCAGGCGTCTTGGGTTTGAATCCCGACTCCACCGACAGTGATCCCTGTGCCTTCGGTCCACTCCCTTCATCTGGCCCTCGGCTGCCTCAGCTGAAATATAAGAGGTTTATCTTGTTTTGTCTCCATCAGTTGTCCTTCTGGTACGTCTATCTGATTTTAAATTTAACTGGCACGTTAGACTTCTAGTTCTGCTAGAGTAAACTGGAGATGTGGCCTGCGCCTTTTTCTGTGAAAAGGTCAAGGCATGCTGCTCCCGACCTCTGTGTTTATTTAATGTTCGTTTGCTAACCCGAAATTTTGGTCACTCAAGAGCCTCCCGTGCCTAAATGCATCTGAGGATAAGAATAACATCCCTCGAATTCTCCCGAGGGGGGCGGCATAGCTTAACACCAGAGATCCTTAGCTTCCACACGGCTTCTCGCCACCTCCCCTGATACTCTAGTTCACAGAACGTTACCATTTCTGTGGCTGGCTGAGTGGAAATTCTACAACTAGGAGTAAAGAGAATATTATATGTGATCCCTGTGCCTTCGGTCCACTCCCTTCATCTGGCCCTCGGCTGCCTCAGCTGAAATATAAGAGGTTTATCTTGTTTTGTCTCCATCAGTTGTCCTTCTGGTACGTCTATCTGATTTTAAATTTAACTGGCACGTTAGACTTCTAGTTCTGCTAGAGGAAACTGGAGATGTGGCCTGCGCCTTTTTCTGTGAAAAGGTCAAGGCATGCTGCTCCCGACCTCTGTGTTTATTTAATGTTCGTTTGCTAACCCGAAATTTTGGTCACTCAAGAGCCTCCCGTGCCTAAATGCATCTGAGGATAAGAATAACATCCCTCGAATTCTCCCTCGGGGTGAGCAGTTTCCCATGCATTAGTGCCCTTAGCTTCCACACGGCTTCTCGCCACCTCCCCTGATACTCTAGTTCACAGAACGTTACCATTTCTGTGACAAGGAGACAGGGCAGATATATCAAGCCTGCTAATGCTGTTAGGTAAAAAGGGGACTTCCCAGGACTTTGGGAAGGTTCAGTTATTCATTCAAGTGTCAAACAAGAATGTAGTAAGTGACTAACGTGTGTCAAACCAGAGTGCAGGGCCCCAGCTCTGAAAAAGGGGGGAGGGTCAGTCTTAGGGAGCCTAAAGTTTAGTGGGATAGGCAGGGAAAGTGAAAATTACTTGTACATACATGTATATAGATATATGTACATATAGCCAGATGAGTGATGGCATTATTGCTTCAGAGTCTTTCTCTCTTTTTTAAAAAAAAATATCTTTATTGATTTTAAAGAGGAAGGGAGAAGGAGAGAGAGAGAGAGAAGCATCAATGATGAGAGAATCATTGATCAGCTGCCTCTTGCATGCCCCCTACTGGGGATCGAGCCCACAACCTGGGCATGTGCCCTTGACCACAGTCGAACCCGGAACCCTCCAGTCCACAGGCTGACATTCTATCCACTGAGCCAAACCAGCTAGGGCAGAGTTTTTCTCTCTCTTGATTGAGGATGATGTTGCTGAGGATGACAATGAGAGCAGAGGTGCTGATGTAGCCAGACCCTAGTCTCAGTGCCTTACAAACTTTACCTCATTTAACTTTAACGCCCCTTTCAGGCAGGTGCTACTTTAACCCCTGAAAGCGCTTACTGAACTCCTATGCACAGCCTGTGCTAAGTGTATTGTAGGTATTACATAACTTCCACGAAGAAATTTGGGGCAGAGAGAGTTCATGTTACTTGCTCAGGTTACACAGCCTATTAGGAGCCCATTGTAGGCAGCCTGCCTTTGATTACTCTCCTCACCTGATGATGTTGTTCAGTGGCATTGCTGTCCACTTACCATGGGCTGAGGTGGGGCATCATGTTGGTTTTCTGTCCTAGAGGACTTCACGTGCACAGTGCACAAGGCCAGCAGGAGAGGGGCACAGAAGGCCGTGGAGTCACTGAGTGGGAGCCCGCTCTGCACACCCATAGAGGAGGGTGTATGTGTATTAATATTGGTGCCCACATGTACACCCATGGTGGTTGAACAGTCTCCTTAATGCCAGAAGCATTCCTTACCCGCTATTTACTTTTGATCCAATACGTAACTCAAGACCATTGCAGGCAAATCTCAGGGTGTCAGGAAACAGCTGCTGAGCAGTTTGTTGGTGATGCCATGTCAGTGTTGCCTATATTCCCTAACTAATAATTTCTAAAAAACCAACTGCGGTGCTAGTTATAGTTCTTCCTGATGCGCATAAAAATAAACTCATACCAATTCAAGTAAAAGCCATCCATGCTCTACATTAAATCACCCCGTGGCTCGTCATTGAGGCACCGCCTGCTGCACTTTGGACTTAGTTTTGTTGTGTTGCAAATGAGGGATCATCTTCTGGACTTTTAATTTTTCCAGGAACAAGGGCCGGTGCCAACATAGAATATAAAAATGCTGAAATTCTAGCGTAGCACTTATAACCAATTTAATTTATGGTCAGAGATCTGTTTTGGGTAAAGGCTCTCAGGGATGAAGGAATCCGGCATGGGGGGGTGTCCGGCTTGGGGGGCATCCAGCATGGGGAGTGTCTGAGATGGGGGGCATCCAGCATAGGGGGCATCTAAGCATAGAGGGCCTCTGGCTTGAGGGGGGGCGTTCGGTTTGGGGGCATCCAGCATGGCGGGCATCTCTTGGTTGCTCAGCTGTAATTCCCAAGTCTTACCACCCTTCATGGTCAACAGCAGCCTCTCTGCAGTCTGCCCTGCACCTCAGCTTGAGGCTGGCACTTCGGGCTCTGTTCTGCCTGTTATGAGCAGGGCTGAGACTCATACATCATTGTCAGAGAGTATTTGTGAGGTGTGCTCACGATGTTTTGAAAAGTGTGCTTTGATGCCAGCTGCCAGGCGTGCATTCAGGGTGGACCGCAGAGGTGTCAAAGGCCATCATCATCGGAGAAACATCAGAGAAAGCCTGACAGCCTTTTGGGAAAGACCCTGTTCCCAAGGTGAGCTGAAACGCCATGTGGCGGAGGAAAAACATGGGTGTGTAAGTGACCATTCTTCATTCTTCACACTGGCCGAACCTGGCGATTCCCACAGCCGTCAGCCACGCTTCCCCTTTTCCTCCAACCTCATCTACTTTCCCAGACTTCTACCTTCACTCCTTAGGTCTTTCCTGCCCCCCTCCTCCCCCACTGACTGCCGCCCTGTAGATCTACCTCCCTCTTTGTCATTGGAACCCCAGCCCAAGAGGCAAGAAGATTTGTTTCGCTCTGTTGGGAGGATGTGACGTGTGCTTTACCCCACATGAGTGTTGGTTGGACAACTTAAAATTCCTACCCATGTTTAGAGGATCCTACAGGGCCTGGCTCCTGCCCTCCCTCTGCTTTATCTTGATTCCCCCCCTTGCTCATCATGCTCTAGCCCAGTGATGGCGAACCTTTTGAGCTCGGCATGTCAGCATTTTGAAAAACCCTAACTTAACTCTGGTGCCGTGTCACATATAGAAATTTTTTGATCTTTGCAACCATAGTAAAACAAAGACATATTTTTCATATTTATTTTATATATTTAAGTGCCATTTAACAAAGAAAAATCAACCAAAAAAATGAGTTCACGTGTCACCTCTGACACGCGTGTCATAGGTTCGCCATCACTGCTACCTGGTCTTCCTCACAGTCTTCCAGGTGCCTCATTCACGCCTTTGCAATGGTTGCCTTTGCTTAGGGTTCTTCCCCCAGGTCTTCACCTGGCCACTTCCTTTGCATCATTCTGGTCTTACCTTTAATGAGAAACTTCCTGACCCTTTGTCTAAGATGAATCCTCTTGCATCTCCCTTTTCCATCAACCTTATTTTCTTCACGGTACTTCTTATTTATCTTAGAGTATCTTTTAAATCAACCAAAGGACTTATATGCAAGCATATAGGCCTAACCAATGGACACAGACAACAGGTGGCGGGGTGAGGGCATGAGTGGGGTAATGTGGGGATAAGGACACATATGTAATAACTTAATAAAGAAATTAAAAAATAAATAAAATAAAGAAGTCTTATGTGTTTATTATTTGTCTTGCCCATTAGCATGCTTCTTGAAGACAGAGACTCTTTCTGTGATCCCATATATCTCTCCCGTGTCTAGAATAGAACCTGGCCCGGATCAGTGTGTGCATATTTTTAGATGGAATGAATTAATTAATGAGAGCAGAAAATAAATGTTGGTTAAATTTTACAGAACTGGATCAGTCGCAGTGTTAATAGAACAGACTGTAGACTTCGGTGGGCAAGCCTTGGAAGTTGGCTAGCTGAGTGAGGAGAGGTCTACGTTAGGCCAGGTGTGTATGTTTAGTAAAACGTGTCTAGCCAGAGGCATGCTTGTTTTTCTGATGTTTTGGAAGTCTGTGGACTTAGCTGATTTGAGCACCTCTGAAATTTTTATTACCTTGTCTTCCATTCGGGTCCTTGGGAGAAGAAAGTTAACTATAGAAATAATGATAATAAAAGCTACTTATTGAACACCTAGAATGCACACAGGGTGTGCTAAGTGCATTCTAGATAGTAGCTAATTTAATGAGGACATTTTATGGGTTGAATTGTGCCCCCACTCAGAGTTCATATGTTAAAGACCTACCCCCAAGTACTTCAGAATTATTTGGAAATAGATAGGGTGGTTGCAGATGTAATTAAGACAAAGTCATTAGGTTGGCCCTAATCCAACATGACTGGTGTCTTTACGAAGAGGGGACATTTCGGTACAGAGACACACAGAGAAAAGACACAGGAAGACAATGACCATCTATAAACCAAGGACAGGAGCCTGGGAGAGATCCTTCCCCCATAGCCTCAGCAGGACCCAGCCCGCCAACACCTTGGTTTGGGATTTCCAGCCTCCAGAACTGGACGCCTCCCTGGTGGATGCTCTCAATGCTGGATGTCCCTCTGAGGAACTTATGGATGGGGTGGGGGTTATGAGCCCGATGTAGAGCCAGACGGCCCGGGTTGGAATCCCTGTTCTACTATGAGCCCTGTGGCCTTGGGGAAGTAATTAACCGCTCATAGCCTCAGTATTTCACTTCTAAAACAACTAATAGTAATAGAACTCACCCCACGGGATAGTTGCAGGTGAAATGAGTGAATGTTTGTAGAGCTCGTCGATGTTTACTAGCACCGGCGCAGGGAGGCTGCTGGGCATTCTCATCAATATGTTGGAACCACACCTGTCTCCTGCTGCAGGAATTCTGTTGGGGATGGGCCCACCCTCTGGGCTATTGGGGGAGGTTGCTTGCGTCTCACAGTGATGGAGGGAGGCTGCTGACATTTGGTGAGCGGGGAAAATGCTTGCTGTCCTGCCGCACACAGGAGAGAAGTCTTCCATCGCTCACACATCTGGTGAACTGTCTGATGCCAGATGTTCACATAGATTAAAAAACATGTTCATAGACCTGGCTGTACCTTTTTGGTTCAATTTATACTGAGAGTTCAAGGAATGCAACTCATGTACATGGAGGAAAGACCCTTATTTGGAATTTTATTAGGCACTATCCCCCATTTGAAAATATTTATCAAAGGAAGAATAGTATTTTGTAACTCATGAAAACGATGTGAAATTCAAATATCAGTGTCCATAAGTAGCCTTATTGGAAGGACCAGATGCAGCATCTAAATAAAAATGATGTCTTGCCCGGCCGGCATGGCTCAGTGGTTGATCATCGACCTATGAACCAGGAAGTCACGGTTTGATTCCCAGTCGGGGCACATTCCCATGTTATGGGCTCGATCCCCTGTGTGGGGTGTGCAGGAGGCAGCCGATTGATGATTCTCTCTCATCACTGATGTTTGTGTCTCTCTGTCCTCCCTTCCTCTCTTTGAAATCAGTAAAAACATATTTTTAAAATGATGTCTTGCAGAAAAGTCTGAGAGGGTGAGCGGGTGGAGCCTGTGTAAAATAACGAGCTCCCATACAAGCTCACACGGTAACGTTGTCACACGGATGCTGCCCGCTCTGGTTTGCACTGGAGCCAAGGCCGAAATGCATTCTTTGGCTGAAAGAAAATGTAGCCTCAGTGCTGCTAATAATCGGGCAAGTTACCAAGTGATAAGACTGAAGTAATTTATTATAATTCCACGATGAGATCTCTTTCCTTGGCTGGAGAAAGGTTTTTATTGCCGCTCGCCTTGCAATTTCACTCTTGTTAATATTGATTTTGCTATAATCTCTTCCCCTTCTTTACACTTCTCAAGTTATTTCTTGATTTGGACAAAATTCACATTTTAGCACAGTTGGAGATATAAAAACTAATCTTGAGAAAACGTATTATGATAATTCCATGTTCCTACTGCTGGCCGACATGTGGGTGCCCATAGAGAAAAATGCATTTTTCGGTCGCTAGACTTTTCTCTCCGCTTAGTCTTCTTTTGGCTAAAAAAACAGAGGGG
>NW_006293088.1:4134271-4139913 GCF_000327345.1 Myotis davidii | reverse complement strand
CACGGTGGGGGGTGGGGGGGTAGGTGGGTATCAGTCTGTTGGGGAAAAGCTGGGCGAAGGCCCCTGGGAAGGAGACCTGCCTTCCCTCAACAGGGCTAGACATCGCTGCAAAATTGTTGAGCGGTTCCCTATTGTCCTAAATTATTTATGGAGGCCATGCGGGTAACCTCTGTGATTTCAGTAATCCTGGCAGGTGGGTGGGATTCATGGTGGGATGTTACCGAGGAGGGACATTAGTTGAGATCCTGAACCCAAGCTCCCCCAGCTGCTCCATGACAGATTCCTCTGCTCCATGATCTTTCACATTCTGGGACGCAGGGCCTCCCCAGGCACCTCCATGTGACCAGAAACCCTGGACCTCAGAGGCCTGGCATGCAAGGACCATACACTCAAAGCGGAAAGTTCTGGGTCTCTAAGAGCTGGCTAGTTCTCAGCCTGGTTGCTAGGCTAGCGGTGTTTCCAGGCAAGCTAATTAGAGCATATCTCAGTTCCGCACATCACAGGGTGGGGTGTTCATTTCCCTCTTCTCCCCATTCGGGAAGCATCGCCAGAGCCTGGTGTTAAATAAAAAGGGCCGTGCGGGGCTCCGAGATGAACTGTGGCTGTATTTATTGAACACTTTGTGCACCTTTCACTAGTATGTCATGCAGAGAAAGATGGAAGGGCGTCTCCCTGTGTGTGCGAGAGCCAGTGCTTGCTCACGTGAGCACAGGACCCCATTGCTCACCAAGCATCTTCCTAAACATGACCCCAGGTAAGCCCCTCAGGTTAAATATTACATCCACGTCGTAGGCAGGGAACTGAGGACCAGCCGACTGTGGTTCCCTAACATCGACTCCTGGGGGGTAAATCTTCGGGGCACATTTATGAGGTTGTCCTTGACCCACTGTGAACTGTTAGAGCATCTCGGAGAAGTGCCCTTGGGGGGCATTTTTCAAATTTCCTCTTTCAGGCTTCCATCAGCAGTTCCCCAAACACATTTTTTTGTGGTTTTTGCTTCCTCCAGCTCCTAGTCCTTATGTTAATGGCCTGTATGTCTCACTGGCCGCTCCGGGTTGCCATGTCACTGAGCGTGTGTATTTTATAGACATCACAGAACCGAGTCTCCTTGAAGATCTAGGAAGAAAAGAGGCTGGGGTTCCCCCTGATGTCACTCTTACTGCTTTAGAAAAAGTAAGTGCAGTGATTTTTGCGTGTGCATTTGGGATTTTTTTCTGGGTGAATTTTGGGGCAGCTCACAGCAATAAAAATGCTTTTGCTGCTTTGGCAGAGTTTTGGAACTTGTTTATCTTGATCAAGCTTGTCTCTTACAGTGCCTTTAAAAAATGTCTTTTCGAGATGACTTGGCACCAATTCTGGTCTATTTCCTGTTGGTCTGGCGGAAGGCAAGTAGAGTGGGCATCTTCCCTTCTTGTCTCGGTAGTAGGTGTATGTTTGCAAAAATAGGCCACATGTCTTCCAGTTTCTCTCAAGGGTGTTTGGCCAATTTGAGGCAGAGGCTGCGGTCTCTTTTCCCCTGTTTCCCATCTTCCATGGCAAATGCCATCCTTCACACACTTCCCCCTGCTTTTTATGTCCTCACTCCTTAGTTTCATCCTTATTTCTCCATAAAAGGCTCCAGTAGCCTCCATTGTGCGTCTATAAACATTTACTGTCTGATTGAAGCCTGGATTCAGAAAGTAACTTGTGCCAATTTGCAGTGCCAATATGGACATTGATTTTCCCCTCTTAGGAAGGTGGGGACCTACATTAATCGAGCACTTACTATATTCTGGTTCCTTGCATTTGTTCTTGCCCTAGAACTGTGTGTTCTCTGAGCTTATTTTAAAAAATATATATTTTTATTGATTTCAGAGAGGAAGGGAGAGGAAAAGAGAGATAGAAACATCAGTGATGAGAGAGTATCATGGATTGGCTGCCTCCTGCACTCCCCACACTGGGGATTGAGCCTACAACCCAGGCATGTGCCCTGATCGGGAATTGAACTGTGTTGTCCTGGTTTATATTTCAATGCCCAACCACTGAGCCATACTGGCCAGGCCTTGGGGAGAAAATGCCTTCTCCTAGTCACTTTACCAAGTTCATGGTAAACTAAGATTTAACTCTGACCAAAGAGTATATTTCATTAAACCCTGACCCTCACCATGTTCCAGAGGCCCTCTGTTGGTTTAATTATAGTTCCTGCCCTTTTGACTAAACCCTCCATTGTGTCCTCCTCCCACACCCCTCCCCCGCCCACACCTAATCTGAAAAGTGGCAATGCAGGCTGTGTGGAATCTTTCCAGTGTGGGAAGAGACTGTTGGTATTCTGTTCCCACTTGTCAAGCGTAAACGAAGTGTGATTTATCTTCACCCAGAACTGTCATGTCTGGGTACATGGGTGCCAAGCACCCTCGCCAAGACTCCACGGAAGCCACATGTTGTGCTAAGCTCTGGACACCTGAATGCTGGTTGGCAGCCAGGATAATGATCACAGTAATGATGACTGGCGTTTATTGAGCTTGCCCCGGCACTGACAAATGCTTTCTGTGAATTAACTCATTAGGTTCTGGCCACATCCCTGTGACTACATTAGCACCCCATTTGGCAGATGAGGAAACAGGCACAGAGAAGTTAAGTTAGCACTGGCTCACATGTAGTTTCATACTTACCTCTCTGTCTCTTCCTCTAGAATGTGAGCTCCATGAGGGCAGGTGTTTGTTTTTGGTTTGCTCGCTGTTGTAGAAAGATGCTTGGCACATAGTAGGTGGTCCACAAACAGTGTGGAAGGGACGAAGTCACATAGACTAGAGATGGGAGAGAAGCCACTCGGGCTGAGTTGGAGTGTTCTCCAGAGCCTCCATGTTTTTATTTGTTCACCGGCCAGTTAGCTCAACTGACCTGTTGTCCAGGGGCATCTGGAGGAGGCGAGATAGATGCTTCCTCGTAGCTGCCTCGAGCTGTGACTTTTCAGGTGCTGGCCAGGGCCAGATACACTGCCTGGGACTCACTAGGCACAGACTGTCTGCAGGAATGACCAAATAAGTAATCCCCATGGCAGGAAACTCAGAACGTGGGAATTTACCAGGATGAGTCTGGGGTGGAGAGGCTGAGACTGGATGACTGCTTCCTAGAGGAACGTGGTCCCTTACGGCCCATGGTACCAGCTCTCCAAGGAACTTCCGTCCACATAGGCATGCCACTCTGTTTTGGTTAATTTCATGCAAGTTACTGTGTGAAGTAGAAAGGAGATTTACAATTGAGACAAGGAAAATGAGCCTATAGGGGAAGAGGCCATTCCTCTTTGCAAAAATAAAACAAATGAAGAAAACCAAAACAATAAAAAAACCGTTTTCTTGGAGTCTTTCCTGTCTTGTCTGTCTCCGCCCCCACCTCCTCCCTTTATCAAACCTGAGTCAAGTTGTCACACTCTCTGATACACATTTTCCCAGCAGACATTTCCATCTCTTTTCCCTCCAGTCATTTAGATCTTCTGTATTTCTTACCTGCCAGTTGGTTTTGACTGATTAGCAAACATTCCAAAACAAACACCAATAAAAATTCTCCAAATAAAATAAGTGAGCTTTCTTAAAGCCTATATTGACATTTATGTTTGCAAGACTTTTTAAACAGGAAGCTCGGATGTGTTTCCATTCTATATGTCATTGGGAGGGGCTCATCACATCACATGGATGAATGCCTGGTAGGAGGATATGCCCCAAGGATTAATGAGAAGACTCATCTAAACCGATAAGTCCCATTGTCATCACTTTACCCAGGTTATTCTCATAGGAAGAACATTTCACTTGGGGCCACACGTCTCTGTCTTCCCCTTCTCTATTCCTACGTTCCATTCTATATGTCATTGGGAGGGGCTCATCACATCACATGGATGAATGCCTGGTAGGAGGATATGCCCCAAGGATTAATGAGAAGACTCATCTAAACCGATAAGTCCCATTGTCATCACTTTACCCAGGTTATTCTCATAGGAAGAACATTTCACTTGGGGCCACACATCTCTGTCTTCCCCTTCTCCATTCCTACGTGCGCACACACACACACACGCACACACACGCACGCGCGCACACACACACACGTGCACGCCCACAACATCTCATTCCAAGACAGATGTGTGTAAAGCGTGCCCATGAGATGCTGACTCCACAGTAGAGGCGAGAGGAGGGATTCTACTTTGGTGCAGTGGGACAGACTCCTCTGGTTGATGATTCAGAAAATAAACAAGAACGTCGGATGTGTCTGAGCTAGCTCGGCTCCTGGCCTTCCTTCCCATATTTTACGGCGCCCATTTGCAGTGTGAAGTCTGTTTTGATAGCTACAGCCCACCACATCGTGGGTGAATTGCTGTCATAGTAGGATCTTTGCTTCTAGGCAAACTTTACTGACAAAGGGAATAAAGACGACAAACAGGTTATTAATCTCCAAGTGTAAACCCGACGATCGTAGCCCTTCTGGGTGTTGTAATAGCACCAATAATAACAGCGATAATTTGTGAGTTTTGATAATTTGTGCATATGTGGCGCTTTAACTTTCAAAAGCTCTTTCTTATTTATGTATAGAATTAATTAGTAATTAAAGGCCAATAGAAACTGAATTCTTACTTGCATACGTACTGTTTAGAAATGATTTGTTTTATTTAATATGATGGTAAGTCTATATTAGATGCTTGAAAAATACCATACACGCCCCCCCCCCCATCTTACAATCTTAATATATAAAAAGCCAGTGTCCCTAATGACCGGAAACAAATGACCATAATGACCAAACGACCAGTGGCTGTGAGGTGGATTGACCACTTCTCGGTCCCATCCTGCCAACCCCACCCCCTGTGAGCGGGGGCGGGGTGGGACTGGCCGCTGATGGAACACGCTGCCCGCTTGGGGCCCGCTCCTGCCAGGATCCACCAGCGTCTCAAGCCCCAGCAGCAGTGGCAGCAGCAGCGTGAGCAGCCGGAGCAGGCAGCACGTTCATCAGTGGCCGGCCCAGTGCACGCGCATGGAGGTGAAGTCTCCAGCGCCCGCTTTCCCACAAGCCTGATCCCTGGAGCAGCCAGGGATGAGCTGGTGGTCCCAATGGCCTGACAGCCTGGAGGGGAAGGCAGCGTTTGGCCTGGGGATTGGTGAACGGGCAGAAGACCCTGATTGCAGGAGGCTAGACCTAGGGACCCTACCCGCACGATTTAATCGTGCGATGGGCCTCTAGTAGTTTATAAACTGCCATGTTCCCCATGTGTTGGTGTGATTGGAACCACCCATCCTGATAATGGTTGGCTGCTGTTTTAATGTTAGATTGCACATCTCCATGTGTCTGTTTTGGCCAAAAGAGCAAGGTATATCAGCAAAAGAAAATCCCAGTTAGAATGAACAGTTCTCATCTTCTCTGATCCGAACCCACTGCTCATGTCACAGGCTGGCTCCATGGCCAAGTGGACAGAGCTGTCAAGCCCATTGCCCCGCCCTAGCCGGTTTGGCTCAGTGATAGAGCGTCGGACCCCAGACCGAAGGGTCCCAGGTTTGATTCCGGTCAAGGGCACGTACCTCATTTGTAGGCTCCTCCCTGGCCCAGGCTCTGGTCAGAGCTCATGCAATAGGCAACCAGTCAATATGTTTCTTTTACATCGACATTTCTCTCTGTCTTCCCTT
>NW_006293088.1:4132503-4134199 GCF_000327345.1 Myotis davidii | reverse complement strand
TGCTGAGGATTGAAACACACACACACACACACACACACACACACACACACACACACATCTATTGCCCTGTAATGCCAATTGCTCCTAAATCCTTAAATGACAGTGTGAGGACTTGGTGGTGTGGCTGCCCTTGCTGATTTGACCGTAGCTCAGAGTTTTGATTGGCAAGCATATAGCCACTGGCTAGAGTAGCATGACTACATCTTGCAATGTTTTGGGGTCCTCTAGAAGCATCCCAGTGGACTGACGTGTATGATTCAGGGGTCTATGAATTGTAAATGTAACTCAAACTGGTTCAAGCAGTAAAAGGGAAGTTGTTTGCTCCTGTAAGTAGAAGTCTCTGATGAGACTGAGCAGGTTTGGGGGACTCACAGCATCAGCTCTGCCATACTCTGTGCTGGCTTCACCCCTGCAGGTTCTCTGTAGCGATGACCCTCAGAGGCATCCTCAGAGCCAGCCACCCCAGCAGAAGAGGGCTTCCAGCAAAACCCAGATCGAAGGCTAATCTGCTTGGATTATGGGTCCATGTCTGGACAATCACTGAGCCCATGGGGACAGACTATCCTGATTGGCCAGGTTTGGGTCACATGCTCATTTCTGAGCTCTAGAGAGGGAGGCGTCAGGCTCTCCTGGGCCAAATCCACTTAGACCTAGGTGTTCCTCAAGAGGGAAACTAAGGAGTGGGGGAGGGTCCTCCCAGGGAAGTAGGAATGGTTGCTGAACTCTGAGAACAACAGATAATATCTCTATGGAGTCTCTAGACTTCTTGGGTCTGACAGTGTTTCACATAGTTTATGACTTCTGTCTCTGAGACATCCATCATGTCCAAATAGTTATTGAACATCTGCTATTGAGATGAGCATTGGGATAGGCTCATCTACACTAATAAAAGAGAAACATGGTAATTGGCGTACGACTGCTACCCTTTTCATTGGCTAATCAGGGCAATATGCAAATTAACTGCCAACTAAGATGGCGGTTAACTGCCAACTAAGATGGCAGTTAATTTGCATATGTAGGCACAATGCAGGGAGGCGAAAGGGAAAGCAGGAAGAAGCCCCCTGCCACTGACAGTGATCAGAAACCCAGGGGGGAGCTAAGAGCCAGGGGGCAGGGCAAAGACGGCCCTGGGGCCGCCTTTGCCCTGTTCCCCAGGCATGATTGGAGAATCGCGCCTTTGCCGCCCTGGCCAGTGATAGCAGGAAGTAGGGGTGGAGCCAGCGATGGGAGCTGGGCATGGTCGAAACTGGCAGTCCTGGGAGCTAGGGGTCCCTTGCCTGGGCCCAAAGTGGAGCCCACAATCACGGCACAGCTGCAGCTGAGGGTCCCCGCTGCCTGGGCCGGACGCCTCGGCCAGAGGCGTTAGGCCTGGGCAGGGGCGGACCCTGCAACCGCGGGGAGCTGGGGGTCCCCTGCCCAGGCCTAATGCCTTGGCCAGAAGCGTTAGGCCTGGGCAGGGGCAGAGCAGGAGATCACGGGGAGCTGGTAGTCCCCGCTGCCCAGGCCTAATGACTTGGCCAGAGGCCTTAGGCCTGGACAGGGGCGGAGCCTGAAACCGCGGGGGGCTGGAGGTCCCCGTGATGGGGGGAAATGAGGGTTCCCTGCCCAGGCCTGATGCCTCTGGCCTGGGCAAGGGGCTGATCCTGCGATTAGAGATTGATGGGGTCAATGCCTGAGGGCTCCCAGTATGTGAGAG
>NW_006293088.1:4121442-4132207 GCF_000327345.1 Myotis davidii | reverse complement strand
GGTTCCCAATATGTGAGAGGGGGCAGGCTGGGCTGAGGGACACTCCCCTCCCCACCCCCACCCAGTGCACGAATTTTGTGCACCGGGCCCCTAGTCCTATATAATAAGAGCCTAATATGCTAAGTGTCCGATCATCTGGTCGTCCGTTCAACTAATCAAAGCATAATATGTTAATGATATGCTGTGGCTCAACTGCTCACTATGATGTGTCCTGACCACCAGGGGGCAATCAACCGCTTGACCAGTCGCTATGATATGCATTGACCACCAGAGGGCAGATGCTCCAACCAGTAGGTTAGCTTGCTGCTCGGGGCGGCTGATCGGGACTGAGCTAGATGGGCCAGACATGCTTTGGTGCCCTCCCGCGATCCCTCCCTGGCTGGCCAACCTCCTGTGTCCCTCCCTGGCCCTGATTGTGCATTGGTGGGGTCCCTTGGCCTGGCATGAGCCCTCTTGCAATCTGGGACCCCTCGTGGGATGTCAGAGAGCTGGTTTCGGCCTGATCCCACTCAACTCAGGAGCTGCCCCTTGGTGGTCAGTACACTCCCACAGGGGGAGTGCTACTCAGCCAGAAGCTGGGCTCACAGCTGGCGAGCCCAGTGGCGGTGGGAGGAGCCTCTCTCGTCGCTGCAGCAGTCGGACACCCCCCAAGGGCTCCTGGACTGTGAGAGGGTGCAGGCCGAGCTGAGGGACCCCTGCCTGAATGTACGAATTTTGTGCACCAGGCCTCTAGTAGGTGAATAAAGGCATAGGCTTCTCCTGCCCAGAGCTCACAGTCTGTTGGGACACACACACACACTCCGTTTCAATACTGGTGATGAGCTCTGTAATCATGCTGTGTACCAAGGCCTGTTGGAAACACAAGCCAGGAAACCGCCATTCTTCTTAAGAAAGTAAGGGAAGGCTTCTTGAAGGCAGGGACACTTGAACCAGGCCACAAAGCTGGGCACGGCACGTTTGGGGAGGGTGAGGATATTTGTGGCTACTCCCCTCCTGACTGTCCCACCTTCATTAATCATGTCTACCTAGCTTATCCCTAAGTTTCTATACGTACACCTCAGCCAAGATTCCCTTCCTCTGCTGTGGCCACACAGCCTCATCCACCAGGCCCTCCACCAGCCAATGGGTGATGCCAAGAGCGTGTCCATCGCCCAGAATTGTGAGATCTTTCCTTCAGAGTTCTTCACCTGAGTGGACCACTGAAAAGGTAGGTGAGCATGGTGGCCACTCCGAGTGATCATAGGGTGCCAGGTTGCCCTACTCTTGACTTGCAGATAGTGATTGTCCAGAACTTTCTAGCACAACTCTTTTTCTGCTGCCATGAGATCTTGTTTTCAGATTATTCTAATAGGGTCGGGGTAAGGGCAAGGAGCCTTGTGTCCCACAGCTGCCAACACCCATCCCTTGCTCTTCGGGACACTCAGCCTGGGCAGGAACTCCCTGAAATGCCCCTGTCTCTGTCTTCTCACCCTCTTCCCCTCA
Organism: Myotis davidii; assembly: GCF_000327345.1. NCBI lineage: Eukaryota > Metazoa > Chordata > Mammalia > Chiroptera > Vespertilionidae > Myotis > Myotis davidii. Next base: position 4,130,725 of record NW_006293088.1, on the reverse strand, counting down.
CCCCAGACACGTAGGAGGGGGCCCATTTCCACTGTTGGACAGGCTGAACAGAGAGTATCATTTCTCCATAAAAAGGTTGAGGGATCTGGCCCTGTAGCATCATTCTTGCTGTAAAGCTAAATGTGTTCCAGTGACTAGCAAACTGTGTTTTGTAATTAAGTAAAGGAGTGTGGATGTAACTGGACCTTCATATGTACTATGAAGGTCCAGTTTATTTGTGAGGACAGCCACCTTGGTGTCCGTTCTTAGATTTTACTTTTAACTCACTGAGTCAGTGGGAGCACTCGAGGTCTAGCTTCCAGGCGAGGTTTTCTCTGTGGATGTGTGTGATTTTCAATATGTGGATAGGAAGTGAAAAAAGTGTAGGCCGTCATCTGCAATTCCGAAAACAGCAGGATGTTGGTGAGAAGACCGATGATCAGCAGCACCTGTCACTTTCCCTCTAGGTGGACTCAGAACCAGGGGGACAAACACGTAGCTTCTTTTCATATTTTGTAAATCGAGAATCCGCCTGTGGCTGCGGCTGTGAGAGAGGGATGTTAGATTCATCGTTCCTTCTAATTTAGCGATGTGGTGGCTGCCATCTGAGCTCGCTTTTATCAGCCAGGTTTCACCATCTTTTTTCTGTGTGTGTGTGTGTGTGTGTGTGTGTGTGTCTCCCAGAATAGGGTTTCTTAATCTTGACTCTATTGGTGTGGGCTGGGTCGTTGTTTGGGCGGGGTGAGGGGCGGGGATTATAGACTGTTTAGCAGCACCCCTATCTTCTACCCACTGGATGCCAGTTTCAATGCTAATAAACCCAATGTTTCCAAACATTGCCCGGTGTCCCCTGGAGGGTGAAATCACCCCCATTTGAGAGCCACTGTCCTCGAGCCCTGCTACTCTGTGGAGTATGGCTCACCTGGGAGTGATCAGAAATGCCAACTTTGGAACCTACCACTGACCAGCTGGAGTGCAGTCTGTGTTTTAACCCAATTCGGTGACTTGTACGCCCAGTCTGAGGGGCTTGGTAGTTTGATGACATAAGGTGGTAGTTCTCAAGCTTGGGTGGGTATCAGAGTCACATTGACCACTAACAAAGCACACAGGTGCTTCATTAATGAAGGGGGCACAGTCAGGAGAAGAGTAGACACAAATATCCAAGTAGGACAGGACCTAGGCCTTTGTTATTCTACAAGTTTCCCAGGCGATCTGCTCCTGACCCAAGTTTGAGAATCACCACCTTAAAACCGCAAGATCAAAAAATAAACCACCTCTGGACTGGGGTCAGTGGCTAAACATTATTTTAAAATCCTGGAAGGAAAATTTTGGGTGCAGTAATCATATTGAAGGGCCCACATGAGGTGTCCTGGTTGTCAGCATCTAATCACATCCCAAGTCCTGGAGGGCGTGGCCACTTTCCCTCCTCTAGGGAAGCCCATTCACCGCCCCCGCCCCCCCCCACCCCCCGGGGCTGCATTCCAAATGGAAATTCAGAAAGTGTGTGTCAGTATGAGATGCAGACTGGAAATGGTTTGTTCTGGGGTCGATATTCTCTAAGAAGAAATGGGCTGTGGATAAACATGCTTCTTTTTGAGTAGAGACTCCTCAGGTGCCATGGTCCATCTGTCACGTGCTGGAAATCATCAGTGTCAGCCAGGATTTCCACGCTGCTCCCGGTATACAGAGAATGACAATTGATTTTATATCTTGTTGAGTGAAGGTTGGGGTAGGTGGAGTCTGCCCAGTGAGTAGGATCCCTGGGTTTGGGGTGTGTGTGTGTGTGTGTGTGTGTACTTCCTCTTTCTAGCCTATTTATTATACATACAAAAATGGCCTTTTTCTCCAGTTCATTAAATTCTGTTATGGTGTTGCTATCTAACCTGATTGGTTTAAAATCTTTTTCAATAACTTCACCTGTGTAAATCCACTGTAAGCTTTATGTAAATGTGAGCCTGAAGGCTGCAATTATGAGAGAATTGCCAGGACAGAATGAACAATAGCAATCTTGATTATTAAGAAGCCTTTGACCTACATATACTTCAGGTCTCAAAAAGAACCGAATGCTTTGTAGCACACTTGCTTTTATTTAAATCAAAAAACAAGGAAAACTTGGACCTCCTGTGTTATGCAGTACAGCATTTCTATATTATTGTGTTTGGATCTGAAGACCAAAAACCTTTAGTAGTCCTTATCTAGATATATAAAAGCCTAAGTGACCAGCCTACCAGCTGACTGACCTACTCGCTGGTAGCTATGATGCGCAATGACCACCAGGAGGCAGACACTCTGACTGGTAGCTATTATGCGCACTGACTACCTGGGGGCAGATGCTCAACACAGGAGCTGCCGAGCTGCAGTGACTTGGCAGCTGTGGTTCTTGGATGATGCACCCGGAACCAGAGAGGAGGAAGCCTGATTCCGGGGTGCATCACCTGAGAACTGCCCTCTTGCAATCTGGGACTCCTCGGGGGATGTCAGAGAGCTGATTTTGGCCCTATCCTTGCAGGCCAGGATGAGGAATCCCACCGGTGCGTGATTCGTGCACTGGGCCTTTAGTTTATATATATAAAAGGCTAAGCAACTGGCTGATGAGCCGACCAGCCAGTAGGTATGATGTACACTGACCACCTGGGGGTAGATGCTCAATGCAGGAGCTGCCGAGTGAAAGCAACTTTGCAGAGTGCCTTCTCACACTCTGGGACTCCTTGGGGGATGTCGTACTACTGGTTTTGGCCCAATCCCCACAGGCCAGGCTGAGAGACCCCACCTGCCAGAGGGACCCCACTCACTCCACAGACACCTTCGAGCCTTGGCACCGCCCCAGGTACGGCCAGCTGGGGAGGGACAGCAGGAGGTTGGCTCTAGGGTGTGTTGGCACATCTTGCCCAGTCCCGCTCTGCTTGCCACCTTCTAATTAATTTCCTTTCAATGTACAATCTGTGCACCGAGCCTCTAGTTTGTAATGTGAACACAGAGCAATTCTCTCTACATTTCCCAATTTTGCACTTTCTTCTTCCAAATGGCTTAAATAGTTAATGACAGTGTAACATAATAAAGATTTCCAGATTTTTTAAAAATATATATTTTATTGATTTTTTACAGAGAGAAAGGGAGAGAGAGAGAGTTAGAAACATCGATGAGAGAGAAACATCGATCAGCTGCCTCCTGCACATCTCCCACTGGAGATGTGCACGCAACCCAGGTACATGCCCTTGACCGGAATCGAACCCGGGACCCTTCAGTCCGCAGGCCAACGCTCTATCCACTGAGCCAAACCAGTTTCGGCGATTTCCAGATTTTAATGAAAGTGAGGTGGGCTCGTTTGGTGGAAAGGTACAGATTCTTTGGCTTGTGACCACCGTGGGTTTAAATCCCATTTCCACCATGAAGTATTTTTGGTGACTTTTGAGCAGGTTCCTTCACCGAATCCCTTTGAGAGAAGGTTTTGTTAACATCATCATTCCATCTTACAGATGAGGAAGTGTTTGCCTCTCGGGGCCTCAGATGCCCTCCTGGCCTGGGTGACACAGCTAGAAAATGACCCAGGCAGCGTGGGTTCAGTTCTGAGTTTGTGATTCTAACCCATGGGCTATGCCATGTCTCTTGGGTGGATACTGGCTGGAAAGGGACCTACATGTCGGTTTCATAAGAGCAGGTGCTAGAGGAGATGTTAGTGGAGAGAAAATTAAGGACAGATGAAAAGAAAGGGTCTTTTCAATAAGCAAGAGGTGGTAGAATCAAGTGGCTGGAGGCCAGACTCAATCCTGGGGAGACACGTGGTGAGTGAGGATGCAGGCTCCTGCTTGGGTGGTGATCGGAGCTGATGGTACAGGCTGACTCTCACAACAATCTCTTCTGTCGAAATTTTTCTCTGATGGACTCTGACCAGAGTCTGGGAAATCAAGACAGAACTGATAGGCAACCTGCAGAGATCACTAAACTCCAACTTCTCAGACTACTGGGGGCTTGGGGTTGTCATAATAACCGAGGACATGATCGGCATCTAATGAACAGGACGGGATGCCACTCTTCCTATAGTGTGTAGAGAAATCGCACACACTGAAGCACTGTCTCACCAAAGCCTAGAGCACCCTGTTAGGAACATCAAAGGAAATTCTGCTTGGGTTGCCCGGTTAGAGATGTGGGCCAGGTAACAGGTAGAGGGTGTGGTTTGGCCGAAGCAGAAAACATACATGAGCTGACAAGAGAGAAACTTAAAGCCTGTGAGCTGGAAGGAGCTCAATGCAGAGACTCACTGCAGCCGTGGTTATCGGCAGCGACATTGAGGCAACCAGACGCCCAGCAACATGGGGGTAAATTGTGGTTAATCGTCTCAGTGAAAGTTTATGCAGCCAGACATTTGAAGTGATGCCCATGGAAACTATGTAGTGTTTTGGAAAATGTTAATATAAAACTCTGAAAATACCAAATTCTTTGAAAGATTATATGTATTCATGCACAAGGGCTAAGAGGAAACAAAAATGAAACAGCAGATTCCTTGGTGTAGTGGTCAAGATATTGATGATTTCTTTTTCTTTTTTTGTTTTGTTTATTCTTACCCGAGGATTTTCCCCCATTGACTTTTAGAGGTAGTGGAAGGGAAGGGGGAAGAGAGAGAGAGGAAGGAAGGAAGGAAGGAAGGAAGAAAGGAAGGAAGAAAACCATCCATGTCAGAGAGACACATCAATCGGTTGCTTTCCACACTCACCCCAACTGGGGCCTGGCGTTGACCTGCAACCCAGGTACATGCCCTTGATCGGGAATCGGACACGTGACGTTTATGTGTGCAAGCCGACACTCTAACCATTGAGAAACAACAGCCAGGGCAATGATTTATTTCTTTAAAAATAATCTAGTTGGTATCCTGTAAATTATTTAGAAAAATCAGGGCATGTGTTTAGTCCCTCGCCCTGTGACGTGGTCACCAGGCAAGGGGCAAGGACAGGGAGAGGGTGTCTTTCTCCGGTTGTAGGGTACAGAGCTGGAAGGTGATACTGGAGGGCTGTCCCGGAGCAGGTGTGTGTTCAAAGCAACTTAGACCCAGGCTGTCAGTGTGGGGGTAGCAGAGCGTAGAGTCAAGGGGTGGGATAAACCCAGAGGAGGGAGCGACATCTCTGGATGAGGAAGCTGGCTATTCAAGGTCAGGTAAATCCCAGCCCTGGCTGTTCACTGGAATAAACTAGAGTGCCTGGGCTCTCCCCATGGCCAGATGAATCAGTTGCTGGGAGTGGTGATGAGGTGTGAGCATTTTTAATAATGTCTTCAGCTGATTATCATATACACCTGTAATTAAAGGCCAAGGATTCAAAGAGGGAAAGAACAGCCTTAGAAAATATCCCAAATGAGATTTTTGGTGATATACTAGAAGAAAATTAGGTCAGATCAAAGCATATCTTCTTTGTCTTAAGGTTAACATCATCTGGAATAACTTCCCTGTCCTTTTACTCAACTTTTCTACTCAAGAATTCCTTTAGAATTCTGGTTCCACTGGTGAGTTGGCATTTGGCGGAAGACATTTCTAGGATTTGAATTTGGAAAGCCCAGGGTGGTAAAAAAGGTGAACATCGTGCATCTCATTCAACAGTCGTCACTAGATGCTTGCTGCTCCTCTGAAGACTCTCGCTGCCATTGCTTCTCAACAGGAGATCCCTGGTCAAGAGCCCAGTAAACCATAGTCTGTAAGGAATCTCTACTCAAGCCCGTCTTCATAAGATTTGAAAAATCCTTACCTTTCCAACTCTGTGTCTCCATTATGACAATCGATCCTCTCTCTCCTCAAAGTGTGGATGGTAGACCAGCAGCATGAGTATCACCTAGAAGCAGAAATGAGGAATTCTGGGCCCTGCTTCAAACCTATCCAGTCAGAATCTGCATTTTAACAAGGTCTCAGGGTTTTCACATGCAAGTTGAAATTGGAGAAACAGCTGTAGACCAGTGCTATCCAGTAAGCTTTCAGCATGATGAAAGTGCCTGTCTCTGCATGGCCCAGTGTGGGAGCTGCTAGCCCAGTGTGGCCATGGAGCATTTGGAAACGCGGTGAGTGCAACTGAGGAACTGAGTTTTAAATTTAAGTTTCATCATATTAAATGTAAATAGTCCATATGGCTAATGGCTACATTATTGAATGACTTTAGATTCTTCTCTCCAATGCACCATCTGCATTGTGGTGGCTCATCTTCCTAAAGAAAAAAGGAAAAACACACACTCTCTGGCTGTAGACTCTTCAGCTGAGGGCAAAGAATAGGAGCTGTCCTGTGGGAGGAGTGGTCTCCTTCCTCACTCTCTTCCCCAGCTGAGCTCACCTTCACCTTCTGCCTGTGAGACGGACCACACTTATGACTGTAAGAGTCAGTTTGGGGAAGAAAAGCAAATGCATTTGTCTGGAGGAAAAGAATATTTAAAGAGTTTTAGGGCATAAGAATGATGAGGTATAGAATCTTCTCTGTGTCCCAGGCTGAGCTCTTCATATGCATCATTTCTTTTAATCCTCACAATAAGAGGATGGAGATGTTTGCTTTTGGGTCACTGAGGATTCCCATGTGCTTGGAACAGTGAGTGGCACATAGTAGACACTGAAGGAAATGCCTGTTGAATGGATGAACTATCATCCCCATTTCTTAGATGACAAAATTGAGGCACAGAGTGATTTCCCTGAGTCCACGGAGTTGAGAGCCAGGATTTAAGCCACTGTAGTGGGGGCTCCATAGTCCATGGCAGCACCATGCTTGGAGAACCAGCTTGTCTCACTGTGTTGGTCAATGCTGGCCCAACTGCCGGAGGTTTAGCTATAAAAGGAAGGCTGGATTGGAAAATACTTGTCGAGTGCCTACCATGTGCCACACTCTAGGGAAGCACTGGTGTGTAGCAGCATTTCTTCTTTAACGTGTATAAGAATGTCCTGGGATCTTGCTGAAATGCAGATTGATTCAGTAGGTCTGAGGTGGGGCAGGGAGTCCTGCATTCCTAATGAGCTCCCTGGACATGCCAATACCACTGGTCCCAGGACTGCAGTTAGTGAACCTCGCAGCTCCCTGCCCTCAGGGAGCTCACTTTTGAGGGCCTTGGGGGAGGCGGGGGGGTGGGCAGTGGACAGGAGGGAATTCAAGTGACATTGCATAGAGACTATTGCTCTGATCGGATACAGTAGGGCCTGTGGGGCTCATGGAGGGATGGCCAGCCTGGGGGAAGTGACATCAGAGCTGAGACTTTCAATAGGCATAGGAGATGAGGCAGGTGAAGAGAGTGAGGGAAGGGTGTTCCAGGAAGACGGAACAGCATGTGTAACGAACGGGAGGCTTAATCAGGGATGGGGATATGAAACAGTCTTGACATCCAATGGCATACCTGCTTCTCCCAGGGCAAATCCCTTATCTGAAGGACAGCCTGTTGGGTTTCAAACCCTGACTTTTCTTGGCTGCAGGCTGGAGCCCTGGTCTCCTGCAGATAAACAGCTTCCTCAGAATCCCATCCTCAAAGCACCACTTGGTTCAAGTTGATATTTGTGATATTCCCTTTGATGTTTGGAATCCTCTGCCCACTTCTCCTTAGCCCCATGCAATGCGCTGGCGTCCCCTGGAAACCTAATGAGGCAGTTGCCATGGTAACTGGGTGACATCCCTGTAGCTGATGCTAATGCCATGGCTCCCCAAACTCTGTGCCTGCTTCTCTCTGTTTGGTAAATTAATAACATTTAAATGAAACATATTAATTTATTTCATGTCAATTAATTTGTATGTTAAACTGCATGCTGGCTTCACCCTCCCCTCTCCCCAGCACCCATTAATTAACTCCAGCCAAATTGGGAGCACATCAGAGAAGGTTGCAATAGCTTCCAGCAAACTGCAATTACAATACTCTGCTCCTCTGTGGAAAGTAATCAATGTCAAAATAATTGCTTTTCACAGGTCTACAGTCAGCTGTCTTGTCAGACACTTAACTTATAATTATCAGCAGTTGAATTTTTAAAAATAAAATATGTAGCCAAAATATCGGAAGCATGAGTGGTGGCTGCTATAGGATGACTTGTGTTGAATATTTCATTGTCTCCCTTTTTGCAATCTTTATTTTTCCAACATCCAACCATCTCGTTCTAAGGCTGCTTCTGACTCCCCCATGCATCTTTGTGGTGCTAGTTTTAGGAGCTGTGGTTCCCAGGGGGTTCATCATGGAAAAGTCAGACATGCCAATGGGTTCACCTGGCCTCACGTGAGCCAGCTTTTGCACTTTACTTTCTGTCTTTGTAGAGATGGTGGGGAAACTGGTTCCTCCAACTGAGATTATACTCCTAGAGTCTGCCACTCCCGGGATGGGCACAGATGCTGCCAAGCCTCGTGTGCGCCTTGCTCATCTTATTGGAGCAGGTTCTCTCGTTCCAGGCACCCTCTGCACAGCGTTTAGCGTGCACTGGCCTCTTTCTCCACGCTCTGGGAAAAGCTCTTTGTTTATGGTAAAAACTAGCGTCTGGGAAACTGCATGTAGGTGAGCGCCCCTGATGTTCTGAACAGCTTGTTTCTTTTAAAAAATATATATATATTTTTAAATTTATGAGAGGAATGGAGAGGGAGAGATAGAAACATCAATGATGAGAGTCACTGATCAGCTGCCTCCTGCACGCCCCGCACTGGAGACTGAGCCCGCAACCCAGGCAGGTGCCCTGGCCTCTCCAGGTTTATAGGTCCAGGCTCAACCTCTGAGCCACGCCGACTGGGCCATGGATTGATTCTTTTAGGGAGTTTTTCTCTTATATTTTATTTTTTTCAATATATTTTTATTGATTTCAGAGAGGTTCAGAGAGGGAGAGAGAGAAACATTAACGATAAGAGAGAATCATTGACTGGCTGCCTCCTGCACACTCCACAATGGGGATCGAGCCCACAACCCGGGCATGTGCCCTGACCGGGAATTGAACTGTGATCTCCTGGTTCATAGGTTGATGTTCAATCACTGAGCCATGCCAGCCAGGCTCAACACCTTGTAGGAAGTGGAGTTGTGGAGGTTGATGGGCAGGCACAGACTTCTGCAAATGAGCCAACATTGCACTTTTCAAACTGGGTGCACCAGAGACAGCTCTGTGGATCCAGGGTTCAGATTTATTTATTATCTAATGTCCCCTCCACGCCTGTCCAGCCAGTCCACTGGATGTTAACCAAGTGCATTCTTGCACACTCCTGTCTCCGTGTTAGGCTCCAGGGGTTGAGAGGTGAGCAAGGAAACTTTGCCCAAAGCAAAGTGAGTGCTGGGACATGTCCCTCTTCTTGATCATTGGGATTTTTAAAAAATTAAACAATAATCGGGTTATGTG
>NW_006293088.1:4116878-4121387 GCF_000327345.1 Myotis davidii | reverse complement strand
GGCTCTTTGGGTTTTTTTTTTTTTAACATTCTTTAAAGACATCTACCTTTTAAAGGCAAATACTGTCTTTGTAAAAGCTTGTTCATATCTGCAGTTTCTGAAGGTTTGTCTTGGGATGTGAAAGAAGGAAAAAGCCAGCAACGTCTCCACAGCGAGCACACGCACTCTGTCTGTCCATTTTCCTCGAGTTACCACGGCTTCTCCTCCAGCCTGGGCTGGCGGATGTTTATTACCGGGGTAAAGAGTTACAGCGAATGAGGGCACCATAAGTTACTAAAGATTTAAGGACAGGGTGTTAAATATGATGACTTTGTAGGTTTTACAAGTATAAGGGGAACTACCTGTTTTATGTACGCAGGAAAATTGGATTCACAATCTCTTCTGAACCAGCAACTATGCCTGTTGACCCGGCCACTGCTGCATGTGGGCTTTTAATGAATATTTATTTTAGGGTCCTGTGTTTCTTTATGGCTTTGTACAAACCTCTAATCTATTTTGTGCCTGCTGTTTCTCCTGACTTCAGAATAGATGTAATATGTTCCTTTTTTTTTTATTACTGCTTTTGTTTTGAGAGAGAGAAAGAAAGCATTGATTTGTCGCTCCACTTATTTATGCAGTCATCGGTTGATTCTTTTATGTCCCCTGACCGGAGATTGAACCCACAACCTTGGCGTATTGGGATGATGCTCTGCCCACCTGAGTGATCTGGTCAGGGCAATACATTCCTTCTTAAAGATACATCAGGCCCTAGCCGGTTTGGCTCAGTGGATAGAGCGTCGGCCCGTGGATTGAAGGGTCCCAAATTAGATTCTAGTCAAGGGCACATGCTTGGGTTGCGGGCTCAATCCCCTTTGGGGGGCGTGCAGGAGGCAGCTGATCAATGATTCCCTCTTGTCATTGATGTTTCTATCTCTCTCTCCCTCTTCTTTCCTCTCTGAAATCAATTAAAAAAGAAAAAGAAAAAGATATATTAAGAGTTGGTTGAAAAGCCATCACAGGATCTCTGAGGCCGCTGGGCATGCCAAACTGTGGCACTCATGACTACTGTTGACTCACAATCTAGTTGTGATTAAGAGGCATTTATTTCAGGATTTGGAGGCACACAAAGAGGTATGTCCACATACCACATGTGAATCAGTAGGTTGACTTCAATAGGGTGTCCGACATTAATATCGGACCATATGCCCCCCCCCCCAAATTGATCAGCAGCGTGGGGAGGGTTCCCAGAACAAACCCTTTCTGTTTCCTTCCTCGTCATGAGGCGCCATGAGCTCCTTCTGAGAGGTTCGCTATGGCCCGATGAAGGATGCTCAGTGAGGATGTTGCAGGCGACCCGTCCTGACACAGCTCCTTGTCCCACGTGGACAGAGAGAAGGTTTCTCTTTGTTCTCGAAATGCTTGGGGAAGGTGCTGCTGTGGCCTCGTCTGATGCTCCAGGAGAATGAGAAGATGCATTTTAGGACGTGCACTGCTCTCCCCCCTGAATAGAAGGCAGAAAACACTTCCTTTCAGTCCCATTGATGGCTGGGTTTGTACCGTAGGATTTGAGAATAATGGAATTGGGTTGTCATGGCAACACATCCCATGTCATCGTTTTGATATTGTGGCTGATTCTGCGACACTACTTTTATTTCAAGAATTTCTGGAAGTTTCTTGAAACCCCGCCTCAAGGGCATGAGACGGACAGATGGGGGAGCAGGGAGGCAGCCTCCTTCTTTCTGGGGCGCTGTCTGCAGGTGGACTTCTTGAGTCTTGGTGCTTGAGAGAACAATCTAAAAATATTGGACTTTCTTATTTAACAGAACTGCCTGCATAGATGTAGCATCTGTCTGAAGCGCCGGGCCAAACTTCTTTTACCCAAACAAGATGATTTCCAATTTGGGAATGTGTATGTTATGTCTGATGGCTGGTAACTGTCAAACCACCATTGATTCTTTCTGGTCTGTCTGCTGAGTCCCCACGCTTGTATATCTTAGAACAATATTTATTGAGCGCTTTCTCAGTGTTCAACACCATCCTAAGTGCATTATATGCATTAACAAACTTAACCTTGACCTCCACCTTGTAAGGCTGGTAACATTCCTTATTATTCTTGATATGTAGATAGGAATACATAGGGGTCGGTGGGTCAGTTTACTTGCTTAGGGTCATATAGAACAGGAATGGCAGGGTCAGGGCTCAGACCCAGAGCTTGGGCTCCTCACCACTGTGTCTGCAGCTAGCTCCCCACCTGCCTCCTCTCTGCCTGTAGAATCCACCGACCTCTGTCCATGCCCATCCCTGGCGCTTTGGCTCAGACCTTGAAATCAGTGCTGCAGCCTCTTGAACTTAAACCTCTCCCTCAGGCAGGATGGAGTATGTTCTGCATGCAGCTCCCAGAGCGATTGTTCAGAATTTCTATCATAGTCGCACCCCATCCCAACCTGGCTCAGCCCCTTGGATGGACACTCGGTGCCTTCTGGGTGTACCCTGATTCCTTAAGGTGCATATGACTACTGTGTGTGCTGGCTCCTGCCTAAAATGATAGTGAGAATGTCCATGAGCTTGATGATGACACGATCCGGTATTTACTAAGCCTGTGTAAAGCGTTGGATGCATACGGGGACCATCTCGCTGGATCCTCCCAACAACTCTAACTGGAACGGGAGACGCTTCAGGACAGTGTGACTCCTGGCCCTGTGGTCTTAGCCATCTTGTCTGCTTCCCATGCCTCTGCACCCCGGGTGCCCCAGCAACTTGAAGTCCCCTGAGAGCTGTGTGTTTTCTCACCTCTGATCCTCTGCTCTGAGCCTCCCCCTGCCTGGCACTGTGCCTGGCACAGAACGGCTTTTGTTGGATGAGTGGAAGAACTTTGTAGATGTCACATTGTTCAGAACCCACTGATGCCACTAACTATCAGAGGGGAAACGACCCTGATAAAACAGAAGCTTGTCGAGTGAAACCAGGGTGGGCAAGGACGGCACTCGAGAGCCGCGGTGGAGACTGGTCTTGTCTCCAACCTGAGAGGTGACGTGGGAAGTAGACGGCAAGGTGGCCAGTGGGGTCAAAGCTCAAACCAGGAGGCTCCGAACACCACACCCCTGGGTGGGGCCGCTGTGAAGCTCCTGGACAGGGCCCAGCAGCTTCTTTGATTCTGAGGCCCGGCTTCCTTCCATCTACTCACAGAGTTACAGCAGCGCCCTCTCCTGGGAGTGCGGCCACCGAGCTAGGCACAGGCTGGGGTTGTAGGGGTGGACTTGTAAAAAGCCTTCCTCTCCAGAGAGCTCGCCATCTCATCCTGTAAGCTACGGAGAGCCACGGGACGGTGTGTAGGTTAATAGCCATCACAGCGGACGCTGCAAAACTTCCAGAAGCCCATGTCCATCAAGCAAAGCAGGTGACGCTGACATCGCCATCCTCTCCCAGCAAAAACCATTTTTCTCCACTTCCCTCCTCAAACACAAGCAAGGGAGACTGGGAATGTGTAAAGGGAGGCCCACCTGGGAAGCAGCGGTTTGTTCTCTGTTCACGCAGCTCACGCTTTGTGGGAGATGGACTCCTCCATCTGGGCAAGGCGGGACAGTGGGGGACGTTCAGGGACCTCTCTCGGCTGGAATCGGGTGGCGCCCAGCAAGTTGTGTTTCCATTGAGAATGTCATCTCCATCTCAGTCTCGCCATACGGAATAGGTAAGGGCCTCTTTTTGCTTTGATTTTTTCAAGCAGCCTGTATTGGGGGGCCGTATAGAAGGCTGAAGTGAGACCAGCACCCACAACACAACAGGAAAAGTAACTGTGCGCGATCCCAAGCCAGTTGCAGTGCAGCGGGACATGTTGGTCTTTCCTTCCAGCCAATCTTTTATTAATATTTTCCCCGTGCTTTTGCAGGAACCTTCCAACGGCCCCAGGAGACATCATCTAGTGTGGCTGCTTATAAAAGAATGCGGGCCAAGGACTGAATTCGTTAACTCTAATATTTCATCACTAATGGAAGCAATTTATTTTTTTGTGGGGCCAAATTGGATTAATTTTATGCAGGCAGAGTACACTTAACAAACAGCATCATTCAAAGGTCCCGAGCTGAGTTACTCACAGTTTGGTTGTTTTGCCACCGAATGAGGCGTTTGCCATTTTTACTCTGAATGAATTGACTGGGTTTTTAACATTCTAGTGGCCATTAATGTTGGTCTATGGGCTTCAGTGCAGTTTTCCCCCTAAAGCAGCAACTTTCAAACAGTGCCCAGCACGGGTTTCTGAAACATGCAGTACCTGATTCTTCAGTCAGAGGCACTGACCTCTTTTCCTTAGTGTGTCAGATAAAAAAATGACAACAGCCAACACAAGAGTAGCCACCCGGTGTGAATGAATCAGTTACACCTGCTTTTTTGTCAGATCGGCAAAAAAGATAACGTATTTTTTTTTTGGAGTGCTTCAGAATTGTAGTAATTAGTTTACGTGTGCCATGAGATGAAGAAAGTTGAAGTGCGCGGCCCTCGGTTATGTACGTAATGCTGCCGATTAGACTGGCGCGG
>NW_006293088.1:4113302-4116837 GCF_000327345.1 Myotis davidii | reverse complement strand
CGTGGTTCCTTGGGCGTTAATGTCTGCTCAGAATGCAGAGTGCTGTCAGCCCAAATCCCCTTTGACTGTCAGCCTGCTCTGTGTCACTAAGGGACGAGGCCCGGCTTGCTGGCCCTTCTTCACCCCGTAAGGACTGGGCAGCGGCATTAAGGACTGGAGGCAGAGTTGGCCTTGCGGTGACATCCCCATGGCGCTTACTGGGCAGGCGACAATGGTGGGGAAGGGCCCTGTGCCCTCAGCATGGCATGGGGGCATAACATCACTCTCACTGGGTGCCAGAGAGGCAGTAGTCTTCAGTGTTTCCCTCTTATGCTCCCAGGCTGACAAAGCAATAAAGAATGTCCCGCCATGCGCGTCCCCCGCCCCCCGCCCCCTGCCCACAACACCTTCTGTTGTTCTCCAGGGACACCAGGAGGTGGAACCACACTGTGGCTCTGGTCTCTCCAGAGGTCTTAGTCTACGGGGAGGGCAGACTGGCAGCAATTTTCACTACAGTGTGAGGGGCTGCTATGGGAGCGGTCCCTGACTCTCAAATGGGTTTGTGTTTTATTTTATTTTTTATTTTTTTTTTAATTTTATTTTTTTATTACAAAGGGTATTACATATGTGTCCATTTTTTTCCCCGCCCTAGACAGTCCCCTAGCCTCCTCTATTCCCCAGTGTCTTATGTCCATTGGTTATGCTTATATGCATGCATACAAGTCCTTTGGTTGATAATCCATTCATCTGCTGATGGGCACTTAGGCTGTTTCCAGATCTTAGCTATGGTGAATTGTGCTGCTATGAACATAGGGGTGCATATATCCTTTCTGATTGGTGTTTCTGGGTTCTTGGGATATATTCCTAGAAGTGGGATCACAGGGTCAAATGGGAGTTCCATTTGTAGTTTTTTCAGGAAACTCCATACTGTCTTCCATAGTGGCTGCACCAGTCTGCATTCCCACCAGCAGTGGGTTTGTGTTTTGATTGGCAAACATTTGCTAATAGACAGCCTTCAAGGATGTACAGCATCCTTAATGCCAAAAGCTATGGTTTAATGAGGCAGGAATGACAGGGTTCTCCCTTTTGGGGGCGGGGCAGTGTCTCAGGGCCTCCAAATTTTCCCTGGGGATTCCAGCTGAAGATGACTCGCTTGTCTCAGAGCAAGGGTTTGGCCAGGTAGAAGTTTCTTTTGCCATTCTCATGTCGACTTTTTGACTCTCTTCACCCCATATCCCTACAGCTAGGGTTTCCCGCTATGTGCCTGCCCACTCATCAGATGCAAGTATATTCTGAGAGAAAAAAAGGCTCCAACATATTTACTGTGAGATAGAAGGAGGATCCTTCAGCGGGCTCAGGCTTCAAGCCTGTCTGCAGTCAAGCTAGAGGTGAATACAAAGATTCACTTAGGAGTGATTTTAGGAGTGATTCTCTGAGAGAATCTGGGAAGGCTTCATGGAGGAAGTGTCTTTTGGGCTGTATTTTAGTGCATGAAAAGAAGTTTGAAACTTGAAGGGGATTCCCCGGCAAGGGGACCAGCACATGCAAAATAGAGGAAGCATGAAAGTATGCCTGTGGGGTGAGCTGAAGTCTGGAGTGGTAGCAAAGAAGCTGAACTAGACAGGGGCTTGTGTCCCAAGTTGGGTGGCCTCAGGTCAAAGGCATGTGGGGACTTCAGCAGTTTTGTGTGGAAGGAAGGAAGCTGGGGTGGACAAGATCTTTACTGGAGGAGCAGCCTCAGCTCCAGGAGCAGCCTCAGCTCCAGAGGCCAAAGCATGTGGTCCCCTGGGCTGAGGATGGTTCAGCGAGCAGAGCGCCTGCAGACTCGGAACGCGCTGGCTGAGTGTGCTGCTCCAGGCGGGCGGGCTTCTGTCCACGTGTTAGCCTAAAATCTGAATGTGTACTCTTGTTTACAACGTTATACTTGTAGAAAATGTGGAAAACAGAGTAGAATAGATAGTTGAATCATCTATAACCCCATAATTCAAAGGTAATTACTGGTAAATTTTAGGGGTCTATGGTTTAGGATCACATAGTGTGGATTTTTTATAACCTGCTTTTTCCACCGAATGCACCGTACATACACGTCTCTCTATGCCAGTACATGCACGGCTACCAGGCTAGTTCTCATGACACATGGCAGTCCCTTCATAAGATGCACAGTCATTTATTTATCCAGTTGCCGACTGTTAGACACTCAGTCTGCAAGCCAGGCCACCGATTCCCTCTGTCCACACTCCTGCGCTCACCTCTTCTCTAAGTCCGCTGAGGGCAATGCCCGCTGGTGGTGTGTGAGGCTTTCACAGAAAGCAGGGGGATCCCCGCACTGTCTCTTGCCCGAAGCTATTCTCCCTCGCTGTCTGTTCTGTCTTCACTCCCCTTGTGGGCCCGTGGAGGACTGGGGACTGAATTTAGAACCCCGAGTCCTGGGATGCGTGGCTCCCGCAGCCATGGCCGTGCCCGGCGTGGACGAAGACAGGATCTGTGATTTAGAAATGTCCCTTTCCTTCCTCAGGCTGCTTCTAAGAACCACCGCTCAGAGGCAGCTGACAGCTTGTCACGGGGGACGGCCTGGTGGCGGGCTGGCCCGAAACAAGCCTCCCACATCGGGGGAAACGAGGTTCAGTTCAGTCTCCCAGCCATTGGTTTCTTCATTTGTGTCCACACTTGGCAGGCATTGCTGAGTGAAATAGGGTTTCCGCACCAGTGGGTTTGCTTAGGCTGCTCCCTAATGGGCCTGTGTGTGGTAGAGATCTTGAGGATCCAGTGTGTGTGCCCTGGTGTGTATGAGTGTGTGTGTGATGGCGTATGTGCACACCCTGGTGTGTGCATGTGTGTGTGTCCTGGTGTTTGTGTGTCATGCTGTGTGTGTGTCGTGCTGTGTGGTGTCATGCTGTGTGTGTGTTATGCTGTGTGTATGCCCTGGTGTCTGCTCTGGTGTGTATGAGTGTGTGCCCTGTTGGGTACGAGTGTGTGTGTCACGGTGTGTGTGTACACCCTAGTGTGTGTGCCCCCTGGTGTGTGTATGTGTGTGCACGCCCTGGTGTGTGTGCGCCCTGGTGTGTGTGTGTTAATGCTGTGTGTGTGTGTGTGTGTGTGTGCGCGCGCGCGCGCCCTGGCATTTGTGTGCACATCCAGAGAGCTTTGTGCTGGGCAAGAAACTGACTGCCTGGGGAACTAGCTTCATGGAGGCTTGAAAACCTAGTGCCCATGTGACCTGAAGGGAAAAGGCAGCAAAGGAGGTGTCCCACCTTGGTGTGACCATCATAGGGCAGTTCTTTGTATCTGTCTGCATGTCCGTCCATCCATCCATCCATCCATCCATCCATCCATCCATTTAGTTACTCAGCAGTACTTGTCAGGCACCTGCTACATGCTGGGCTCTGCTGTAGCAGAGAATACAGTGCAACCCCCTGCCCTTAGGGGAATGTACACCTGGTGGAGAGAGGCAGGCAGCGCACTGAGCACGACACACATTGCAGGGTACTGAGAGGGTCCTATGGCTGCGGGGAGAGCAGGCGGTGGGAGTGCAGGCGGGGGGTGGGGAGAGCAGGCG
>NW_006293088.1:4111672-4113197 GCF_000327345.1 Myotis davidii | reverse complement strand
GCAGGGGGAGAGCAGGCAGGGCGGGGTCTGGGCCCCTGGCAGGGCGGGAAGTTCAGCTGTTACTTTAAGCAAGGGTGTGAGGGTGCTGATGAGATTCTCTCCTTGACCAAGCTCAGCTCCCTGAGCTCTGTTTCAACCAGGCCTCTGGTTTTGGACTTCCATGTTGCTCTCTGCATTGTCCAATTTTAGTAAAAATCCTCGCTAAGTCAGTTTATCCAGAAACCACCATCCTGGAAATCTGATGGATATCATTCTCCACCCCCACCCCCAAGGGATGTCTGAGCACCCTGCCTGCCTCAGCAAAATCTGGGGGTCATGTTAGCCAGGACCCCTCACCCCCCTTATCTATGACACTTCCTCCCAGTAATTTCTGCCCACTGACCGGAAATTACTGCTCTGTGGCTAACAGTGCCCACTTTCCCTTGTTGTATTTGGAGCTGAGCACACTCTCTCTCCCATGGCAAGACCCCACAGTAAGTCCCTAACCTGCCACGACAGCCCCCCGAATGAAGTCTGCTTTGCTGCACTCTCACGAGTGTCCTTGGATAATGTTTAGCTGTAGACATCATTGGGAAGTTAACCCTCCAGGCATGTGTTGAAGGAGTGAAGGATTAGCCACTTGGAAATCTGGAGGAGGAGAGTCAGGGCAAAGGACCAGGCCTCCTGTGTGTTTAAGGAACAGCACCTGGGACCCAGGGTCCTGGCAGATAAACCAGGGGAGAGCAAAAGGAGGAGACCTCTGAGCAAAACGCTGTGGCTTGCCCTCCCCTCTCATTCTACCTTTCCCCG
The DNA here is from genome assembly GCF_000327345.1 of Myotis davidii. Taxonomy (NCBI): domain Eukaryota; kingdom Metazoa; phylum Chordata; class Mammalia; order Chiroptera; family Vespertilionidae; genus Myotis; species Myotis davidii. The sequence goes on along the minus strand of NW_006293088.1, from coordinate 4,112,408 downwards.
TTTCCAGAAACTCCAGCACCGCCAAGGACAGCATGGTCCTGGGAGAGGGACGGTGGAGAGCTGATGCCAGCTCTAGACATCAGCACCTTCCTCCCTGGGCTCCCTGGGGGCCGGGTCTCCGGGCATCTGCCCCCGGTCACCACTGTGATGACTGTGAGGGCTCCAGGTGGAGCCAGGAACCCCCAGCAGGAGGCAGGGCAGGTAGAGCTTGGGGCTGGGAATGAGACCAAGAGATTTGGGTTCAAATTCCAGTATTTCCACTCAATTTTACCATCTGTACAAGTGGGGTTGCAGGAATAGGTGCTGCTTGAGTACAATGTGTCTACTGGAGGGAACTGGACAGGCTGCATCCATTCGAGCCCCTCCATGGCAGAGGCACAGGGAAACGGGTTCTGTCCGCCTCAGTGTTCCCCCTGCCTCCTGCCTCTCCTGCGCCTCCCGGACTTACAGGTAGAAAGACCCAGTCGGCTAACAGGTAGTTGGAAGAGGCTGGAAGATAGATGGCCGAGTGCTGTATCAATGTCCGTCATCATTGTTGTTATGGATGGGGCTTGGGTTCCATTCAGGGGTGACCCTGGCATCTAGCGACGCGAAGTCGCCCACATTAGTTGGCAGTGGCCTCTGAGTGACAGCGGAACATTGTGCCGCTGAAGGTCACGGAGGAACTCAGCCGGGCTGAGTGCAGCTCATAGATTTTATCATCATGTTTTGCACTTAAAACTATTATACACAGTAC
>NW_006293088.1:4110623-4111615 GCF_000327345.1 Myotis davidii | reverse complement strand
CCGCATGTACGTTTTGCTAATTGATTTATGTTAACTTTCACACAGGCTGTTGATCAATATAAACAGCCTTGTATTGTTGCATCCTTGGAGATTTAGAGCAGACTTCACATGGGTGCCCTTGGCATGCTGAGTGACCTCGCCAGCCCTCCTCTGCACAGGGAAGAGGAGTGCAGACAACTGGGGAGCATCTAGATTTTTCTACATCGCCATGCATGCCTGTTTCCAATCAATCCAGACAGACAAGCTTGTCCTGCTAATTTATTTCACCATCAAATTGCTGGGAATGGCACTGCTATGCATATCACCCAAAAGGCTGGGGCTTTATGTAAACTTTAGGGAAGTCTTGTTTGGGCAATAAATTCAGTCGGCTGGGCTTGGTGAAAAATGTGTGTGTGTGTGTGTGTGTGTGTGTGTGAGAGCGAGAGAGAGAGAGAGAGAGAGAGCGAGAGAGAGAGAGAGAGAGATTTGTTAATGCCTGTGTGTGACTGGAGAGATTTCATGTTTACCTGGTTCAGGCAATAAACCCGAACCTGCCTGGATCATTGTCACCAAATGTGACTGCCCAGAAATAGCACTCACACCTGATCTTTTCCGATGGAAAGCAGCTGATCTGGAGCAGGAACTGAAAGCTCATGGAAGAGAGAGAGGCCCGGCTGAACCAGGTGGTGGGACCCCGTCTGAGAGCCCTTAGAGCTCCAGGAACTGTGGCCGTGACTGGGGTGGGGTGGGGTGGGGGGTCTCTTTCTTGCGACTTCAATTGGGTTGTAGCCTGGGGGAGATTCCTGAGGGTCTTTAAGGCAGCCTTGCTGTTCTCGCTCACTTTAGACCCTCTTCTGATGCATTGGGAGTTAATAAAATTGATATGAAAAGGAAATTCCATTTTTAAAGTGTAGAGAGAAGCTATTTTTTATTTTTAAAATAAATGGCATTACAAAATAAAGCACACATGTAGTTAAGCATCAAATAATGCTGAGAGGCTTCTAAAAACAGCC
>NW_006293088.1:4097825-4110337 GCF_000327345.1 Myotis davidii | reverse complement strand
CCCAGCCTGCTCCCCAGGAGCAACCACCTCCACATACTTCTCGCAGTTTCTTCACCATTTCTTCCCATGTTTTTGAATAATATTAGAGTATTATATCTTGAATGATCAGTTTGGGGCATTGTCTGCTGCTTTTACATTATACATAAGTAAGGCTTTCTGGATTTCTGATGTCCTTCCTTCATTTCTCCCTATGCTCCCAACAGTATAATTCCATATTTCATTGTAATTATTGTTTGCATAATTATTACTATGCAAATATTGTTTATGGTTGGGTCAGGGAGTATATTATGACATTTTTTTTTGTCTCAACCTACTAATAAAAATCTTCATTCTTCTTATTTCCTGGATTTATTTTGAGTCTTTGTCTCAGTCTTCCCATATTCACCAACAGCTCTATAAAATGCCCCTCAATAAAATTTTCTACTCAGTCAAACCTGTTAGATAATCTATCAGTTCCATTTTTTCCTCCTTGATCTCTCTTCTGAAGCTGCCCCCCCACCCCCGCCCCACCCCCTTCTGGTCTCATCTGGACTGACACATAAATCTCATCCTAGTGTTTCTCTTCCTTTATCCTAGAATTCCCTTTTCCCTTTGCTGGATTCTGGTGTGTGTGTGTGTGTGTGTTTCAGCTGATGTCCCCATTTCAATGGCATTCCTTTTCCAGTACTTTCCTACAGAGTACGTGAGAAGCAACTTCGTGTGACCTTGCATGTCTAAAACTGTCTTGTTTTACCCACACACTGGTGGATAGTTTGGCTGGGTATGGGATTCTAGATTTTTTTCTCTCTCATTTGTTTTTCAGGCATCATTTAATTGTTTTCTGGCTTCTGGTATCCTTGTTGAGAATTCCTGTGCCGCCTTGATACCCAATCCTTCGTATGTGACATTTTATTTCTCTCTGGATGTTTTTAGGATCTTTTCTATCTCAGATTCAGGAATTTCATGATGATGGGTCTTGGTGTGGATTTTCTTGCATTTATTCAATGAGGGCTCCTGTCGGATACTGGGAGATTTTCTTGTACTGCATCTTTATTAATTTACTCCCTGTTTTCTCTGTTCTCTCCTCTGGAAACAGTAGGGGTTCCTAGATTGATCTTCTGACTTTCTTATTTTTCATTGTCTTTCTCTTTTCTTTCATGCTAGGAAATTTCCTCAGCAAAACTGTCTATGTCTTGTCTAGGGCATCATGCTCCTGATTCTACAACCCTTCTAGCTCAGTTTCTTCAGGGAATGCACCCACATCGAGGCATAGAGGAGGGATCGTCATCCCCTGTGCAGGGTCCCAGTGGGTGGGAAAAGAAGGAGTCTGGCAGCTCCTCATCCGTACTTTCTCACGTCTCCTGTTTTCAGCCCTCACCTTAGCCCATCTCATCTGTACCTGGTGCTTCAGACTCCTGAGCATCTAGGGTTCCCAGAGCAAATCAGCTCACTTTTCAGGACTGTGTCCCTCGGCAGGACTTAAGCTGAACTCTCTTCTGTTCACTCTATTTTCTCATGTTCTCTCTGGTGATTCAGTGATACCGATAACATCTAGCTTTGCCCAAGCTGCACTTGGATCTCTTTTTTTTGTTCTCCTTTTTGTTGTAAATTGATTTTTGAGAGGAGAAGGGACAGTCGTTTCTTTATTCTGCCATCTTGAAGTTAAAAGTGGTCTTTTGTTTAAAGAGTTCTGTAAGCTACTCCTTTGGACAAATAAATGAAAGATCATTGGATGTGTGACTCAGCATGGCTTTTTGTACACTTTCTTAGGATTTTAGCTTCCCTTAAATAACAAAAATGCCCCCAATCTATCATCCCTTCAGAATCTCTTTAGCGGTGAGGGAAAGTGGCCTTCCTGCTCACTAAACTGTCCTCAGGCATCTTTCATCATAATGACTGTAATTGGCTTTTTCAAAACTTTTTTTTATTGTGGCAAAATGTCGATAACAGAAAATGGACCGTTTTAAAATGTATAGTTCACTGGCATTAAGTGTATCTACATTGTTGTGCAACCACCACCACCACCCTCTCTAGAACCTTTGCATCTTCTCAAACGGAAACTATACCTATTACACAGCACCGACTACAGGACTGGGCTGAGGAGGAGGTGCCTGAGATATGTGAGTGCTGGGAAGAGTGGCTGGCATATAGTAAGGGTTTAATCAGTGACAGCTTCTACTACTACACTATTATTATTATTATTAAAGATTGATAAGTAACTTAGGATAAACCAGGAGACTCTGAACTGGGAGTTGGTAAACAAGACTCCTCTTCCTCCCTTTCCCGTGTAGCCACTGAAGCAGATGGATACACTCTGAGTCTATGGATGAGGCCACATCATGGATATTCTTGGCAGATCCTCTCATGAGCGGGAATTCCCCTCCCGCTGCGCCTGGGCTAGCTTTAGTGATTGGCTTGACAAGAAGAGGTGAGAAAAGGGAAGCCATGGGATTTCTGAGGCTCCTGCCCTGCAGCTCGAATCGAATGCTCTGGGGAAATCCAGTCACTGGGTAGGAACCCACCTACCCTGAGCCCACCCATCCTGCTAAGAGAGGCCTGGAGGCTGAGGGGCCATGTGGAAGGAGAGGAGCCAGGGAGCACCAAGGCCAGTTTATAGATGACAGGGTCACCTTGGAAGTGAATCTTCCAGCCTCAGCCTCCTCAGCCGATGCCACATGGATCAGAGGCGAACCACCCAGCCGAGCTCTTCCTGAGCTCCTGACCCGCAGAGTCATTTGCCAAATAGAAGGGCACTTTTAAGCCACCAAGTCTTGGGGTAGTTTGTAACTCAACCATAGGTAACTGGAAGGGGAAATATATTCAATGGGTGAGCTTTATCATTTGCTAATTGAGCAAGATTCTTACCCTTAAATCTCATAATCCAGTTACCAGAATTACATGAAATAACACATTTGCAAATGAGTGGCACACAGTAAACAATAAATGGCTACAGTTATTATTTTTTAAAAATATATCTTTATTGATTTCAGAGAGGAAGGGAGAGGGAGAGAAAGAAAGAAACATCAATGATGAGAGAGAATCATTGATCGGCTGTCTCTTGTGCGCCCCCTCCTGGGGATTGAGCCTGCAACCTGGGCATGTGCCCTGACTGGGAATCAAACCCTGACCTCCTGGTTCATAGGTCGATGCTCAACCACCGAGCCATGCCAGCTGGGCTACAATTATTATTACCAATGATAACTGGTAGCAGATCAGAATCCATGCTCCCTGATTCCACTCTAATGCACTCATGGGGAGCTAACCCACAGTGGGGGTGTATGTGTGTGAAATTAGAGATTTCCTTTCAAACTTTGTCACTTCCTAGTTTGCATCTCCACTAGCAGGTTGCTTATCCCTGAGCCTTGGTTTCCTCATCTGTAAAAAGGGGGGTAATAATAGTTGGTTGTTGTACAGGTGAACCACTCCTTCTACTGTTTTCCTACTCATACATGGGTGTGATATGAAATTGTGGGAAAAGCCAGGAGACCTTGCCATCGAAAGAGAGCTTGAAAGCCCTATCTCATAGTGCAGAGAATAGACAAGGTCCATTTGCCCCGAGTTTTGTATTTCCAGAGAAGCACTTTCTGCGTGAAGTCTCCAAAAAATTACTTTCAATTATCTAGTTGGAAATCGCCAGCAGTTTGATAAAAAATTTAATAGAAATCATGAAGGGTGGGTTCATCATGATGAGGGCACAGCGATAGCATCTGTTACAGCTTCGCCGAGAACCATTTCCAAGATGACACGCTCTTTCTCACCAAACAAAAAATTAATTTAAAAATCCCCGTCCTCGATGCAGCCAGAACAAACATTCCTGGAGCCAAAAAATGGGGAAGATCCATCCAAAGTGTATACAGGGGATGGCGCCCTTGTGGCTTTATTTCCGTGTCTGCTGTTGAACATTTGGGCAGAAATAGGCACACATATATTTTTATTTCTTACTAAGTTAAAGAAAAATATCCAGAAAATAAAAAATAGAAAAGAAGGAAGAAAGAAGCCCAAGGGTGTATACAGGAGGTTCAGATAAATTCCAGCATCACTTCTTGTTTGCTGGCTTTTGACACAAAACAGAAGTCATTTTCCTCCTGCTTGGAGCTTGACATGTAGAGATTATTGAGGACAGCTGCGTGGGTCAGACGATGCGTGAACCCACAGCCGGTCACCCAGCCCTGTTATTACAGGAGATGGCGGATGTTTATTTACCAACGTGGACATGCCAGTGGCCAGGACTAGCCATGCTCCTTCTCACTCAGTCACTGGGTTTCCCGGGACGAGGGTGTGCTCAGGGCCCAGGGGTGTGTAGCCCTTGGGTTTTGTTGTTGGCAGACTCTGAACTGCCCTGTTAACTCCTGAACATACATTAACCGAGGCAGCCATTTTGCCAGAACATACACTGCAGTCTGAGAGAGATGATCTGAAATAATCTTGTAATCCTTGGGGATGTACCTGGCTTGGGATTGGGGTGCCTAGGATGCCTGTACGAGCCTTTTGAACCAAAGCCTTCTCTGTCCAGTAGGTCTATTTTATTTGTTCCTTTGTCCGTCCGTCCGTCCATCCATCCATCCATCTTAAACTCCTGCTTAGAAGCAGAACTGAGAGAATTGTGCACTAAAGCCTGCTACTCTGCCCGATGGAAGTGAAGGTGGGAAACACAGCACCCCCGTCTCCACTCCCATCGCTGGCTCCTGGAGCACCTCCACTGAACCCTAAGTTCCCAGAAGCACACCCTGAGAATCCCTATCTTGGCCATTTGTCTAACCCTCGGCTTCCATGCCCAATCTTATCTCCAAATATCTATCTAGGTTCTTTTTGAACTCTGACTTGAACGTCCAGTGGCTGTGGGAACCACGCCAGAGATGCCTGGTAGTCAAGGCCAATTAAAGCACAGAGGCCTTGTGGTCAGTACACTGAATGTCCAAGGCCACTCTGTACTTAGGTGAAGATGTCATAAGCAGGTACAAGGACACAAGCACAGCAATCCCACAACACACTGCGCATGTGTACCCTTCGGTAGCCAAAATATGATTGCTGTAACTATTGGCACGGAGCCTTCTTTGTCTCTGGTATAATATACAAGTTACTGACCAGCTATTGTGCTAAAGTGTGAAGAAGTGTGCTGGACAGACGGAGCTGAGAGGTGGTACTGCTACGATGTAAGGCTAAGAGCTCATAGAGAGCTCTGATGTAGCTACCATGTTAGCCAGCCAGTGTGTTGAAGCTCAGATGCTGCTACTTTGTGAGGTGGTGAGTCTAGGGGGCAGTATATGGCTGCTCAGATAATAGCCATGGGTACAGAGATTAATACTATTTTGTAGGAAAGTTATGTTTTTATCAGCCCATGTGTGTTTGACTATGGACTTTGTTGTAAAGGACTGTTTTGTCTGATGACTTATGGCCACTGGTTTCTGCAGTAAAGACTCATTCTTATACACCTGCAACTTCTCATGGCTTCTCCGTCTAAGACCCAGCATCCAAGAAGGTCCAGCCCCAGGCAGAGGGGCTCTGACCCGACACCTGTAACTAGTGAGCACAGGATAGAGGAGGAACTTGCACTAAGTTCCCATGTGGGCAGGGTTCGAGAGGAACCTGCCCTGGTGTAATCGGGAAGAATTTAGAGGAATATATGGACTCAGCGCAACTCAGAGCAGCAGTGCTATATGGACTCAGAGCAGCTGGGAACAGCTGTGCTCATGCTGGCTCTGACAGTGGCCCATTGAACATTTCTCTCGAGGTCCCCACAATTGCTCAAACACAGCCTTTCACCTTCAAACCTCAATCCATACAAGCAACCCCTCTTCTAATGGTACCACTGTCCACCCCTTTATCCAAAGTTAAGCTCAACTTTATGTGTGTGTGTGTGTTTGTGTGTACATACACATACATATATACATATATCTATCCTTATAGCTGAGTATTTATAGTCAGGTGCAGAGTGAGGGGGTCAGTGGACAGAAAATCACTAAGAGGAGACATGGGCAAGGAGATTATTGCTATGTTGGCCTGACAGGAGTCTTGCTAAAGGCAGGGAAAGGACTGAGATATCGAAGGTAGGGGGTGGGGAGCTTGATCAGATGCTGAGGGTGATCAGATATCAGGGTGGTGGGATTCTCGCTAAGCTGGCTTAGCAGGATGCTTGCTAAACCTGGCTGGGCAGGCCAAGGACAGGGCCCCAGGAGGAGGCCTAGCAGAGAAGAGCCTAGGTTTGGTCAGGGGGACAGTCTTGGACTATTTGTTGTCGTCGTTTCTGTGCATCCCGTCTGTGCTGCCATGAAGGGTAAATGGAGCACAAGAGAAAATTCAAAGGGAGGTGGAATATTTGCATCATGCACAGGGACGAATTTAATTCTCTTCAAACGAAAGTTCAGAAGTCTAAGAACAGCCAGTATTTATGAAGCGCACATGGTAGGCAGGGACTCCGCGAAGCCTCATGTCTGCTAACCCGCATGGACAGGCACTAGGACAGCACAGATGACCACACATGGTGGGCCCAGCAGCGGCCACTTTATGGGCTGGTTAGGCCTGCAGGTTTGGGTGTCAGGTACCTGCCTTCTCCCCTGCTGGGATGGAAGCATCTTGAATGCAGAACCCGAATCTCCAGGCACCTGATAGTGATGCTGGCAGGTGGCTTATGCCTCATCCTTGCCCCCCGCAGGGCCATCCAGAGAGTGGAGTTCCCTGACGCAGCAAGGCCTTCGCTCTGAATGCCAGAAAGTGTTTTACAAAACATGCCTGTGATAATCATCTACATGTCCACACATTGTGCCTCGTGCACAGACAGTAACCTTTCTGAGCCCTCGCTGTCAGCTGACCTCATCAGTGTTTCAGAGCTGGGTAAAAAAAGCGACAGTGACAATCATTAAAAAACATTTGTTCCCCTTGCATTCGGGTGGCCCACGGCCCGGTGACTGCTGCATACAGGCCACATAGGCTGCTGAGGGTGATTACTGCTGAGCCCACCTCCTGGTATGCTAAGGAGCTCTGTGATTAAAAGAGGGAGAGGCTGCTGAGGTGGGAAGCAGAAGAGAAAACACTGCAGAGATGTGGTCACACTGTAGGCTCCATGTTCACACTGTAGGATCCGTGTTCACACTATAGTCTCCATGGGGTCAAATGCTCTGGCCTCCTCCTGCTGCTGGGCAGCTAGGCTGAATGGGAGAGCAGAGGCCTCTTTGGTCAGTCCCAACCACCTCTTCCCATGAAGTGGATATCAGGACTTCCTCTCTGAGGAAGTGACACCTGAGCAGAGGCCTGGATAAAGCAGGGGAGAAATTCATGTGTGTTCCCAGGGGGCCCAGACATCCAGGCAGTGGGATCAGCCAGTAGCATGCTCCGTACCCACCCCCAGGGTGGCTGGCCCTCATTTTCCTGCTGCCTATGAAATGCCCATGATGTTGGCAAACAGAACCTAAGGTGACCCCATGACCCCCACCTTCTGGAATGCATGCACTTTGTATTTTTCTCTCCTGGGTGTGGGACTTGCTTCCGACCAATAGAACACAGTGAAGATGACATGGCAGAGGTGATGGGATGTCACTCCTGTGGTTCTGTGACATCACACTGGTCTGGAAGAAGCAAGCAGCCCTGTTGTGAGAGCCCACGTGTGGAGGAATGCAGGCCCCTAACCACAGGGATGGGGTTCGCCAACAACCCGAGTGAGCGTGGGCATGGACTCTTCAGAGGACAGCACAGCCTCACTGACACCGTGAGTGCAGTCCGGTGAGACCCTGAGGCAGAGGACCCTGCTGGCTGAGCCTGGACTCCTGACCCACTGGAATCGATACCCGATGTGTGTTGTTTTAAGCTGCCCTGTTGGTGGCAGTTTGTTACACAACAGTAGATAACTAATGCAGCTGGTCTCCAGGCTCCGGATGCTTCTTCTGCTCAGCAGTGAGGAGCCCTGTCTGATGGCACACAGGGGGCATCTTGGCTTTCACAGGCTCTGGGCAATTTTGCCATCATGAGCTTCATTCTCCATAAAAAACAAATAAACAACAGCAACAACATAAACCACAAGACAAAACAGTGAATTCTGTTTTATACCTGTCCTGTTATAAAGATGAAATGTAATCCAGGCTGATTCCATGATTACATGTGCATTATTTCTTTTTCTTCTGATAAAAACATGAAAATATTTCCGTGAGCCCCTAAAGAAGAATCTTGGACTGCAGCAGGTATCCAGGAGGCATGATGGGTAATCGGCCTGGCCACCACCTCTCCAGCCTGTCGGCCACCTTGGAGTTTTCAGTAGATTGAACACACAGAGAGGATGAGATGAGGACAGATGGAGGAAATAGAAGATGGGCAGCAGAGGAAGAAATGGAGGACACTCTGTTTCCATAAATACTTACCGAAGCTCTCCTGTGGGTTCAGTGCCGGAGCTACTGAGGACACGAGGACGGAGGTGGCTCGGTTTTTGCCTTCTGGAATGTTCTGTAGTAATGGTGGAAATGAGAAAAGTACACGAATGATGATCAGTTATGGCCGAAGACGGACAAGGACCAAAGAGAGAAGAGAGAATTGAGCCATTCAGGGAAGGGGAGGACTCTGTTCCAGGAATTATTCATTCATTCGCTTGTTGGTTGGTTCATTTATTCTGAAAACATAGATTGAGTTATAGGTCATGCATGAGAAATAGAAATGTTTATAAGAAGTGGTCCCTGCCCTTGAAAAACTTCCAAGCAAGTGATAGAGATAAATTATTTTAATACGGTGTAGCGAGGGATCTAATAAAGGCATGTCCGGGAAGGCCGCCTGGTGTGAAACGTGGTTCTTGGGCAGGATTTTTCAGCCTTGGCACTTAGACATTTGGGCCAGGCAGTTTTTTGCTGGGGAGCCGTCCTGTGCATTATAGGATGTTTAGCAGCATCCCTGGCTTCTACCCGCGCGACGCCAAGAGTCTTTACTGGGTGAGAACCACTGTTTTAAGATTGACGATAGAACCTAGGGTGAGTTATTTACTGTGTAGGTGCCTTTGTTTTCTTATCTATAACATCGAGACAAAAACAGGACGTATCTCACAGGCTCATAGCAAGGATTAAATGAGATGATATGTGTAAAATGCTTAGGGCATCGACTGGCGCATAGTAAGTCCGCAATACATGTAAGTGGTATTTGGTGGTGTTGTTGAATGGACCACAGCACGCATTTCACAGAGATGTGGGTGTTCGTACTCATGTCGAGGGGCCTTGGCATGTAAGGCACATACAGGGTACCTGGATGAGCAAGTGAAGGTTCTGGAGAGACAGGAGGGGACAGTGACCTTGAAGGTTTCTGAGGTGTGTTTAGTGGGGAGTGGAGGCTTCGCAGGCATCATACAGGGAGGCCCTTCTGTCTGCATTGAGTCCCCAGAGAGAGTGTTTAGCTCACAGTCCCCTGTCAACCTAAACCATTCAGGGCCACCCAAATGGCAAATGGCACCATGGCCCCCCAGCAGGTAGCCGTGGAGGTCGTCTGCCAGGAGTGGGATGAATCAGATGTGGTGAGCCCAGTGCCACTTCCTGGAATGTCCACGCTGCTCCCCAGGACAGAGGGAGAGGAATGCCATTGTCTACAATGGAGAGTCGACCTCAAGGCTGTCCTGGACTCAGCTCTGCAAGAGAATGCTGACTCCTCACTTCCTGGGAAAACTGCTCCTGAGTCTATTTTCCAGCATCTCAGTCACCCCTCCCTGTCCCGTCTTCCTGTCCTGGTCAAGCTGGCCTGCTTTCCGCCCCTTCCATCCCCACCCTCATCCCCAGTCACAGTTTTACACTTTGCTCCTATAGTCCACCCTCCCCTTGACCTCAGATGCAGTTGCCCCAAGCCTTCTCCACTTGGAAAGCAGCTCACTTTCATGGAGTCCCTAGATGTGCCAGGTGGTGGCATGCCTGTGATAGGCTGGATAGAGCCTCCCCTCCCCTCCCAAGGTGTCCTCACCCAGTCCCCGGAACCTGTGACCATGTCACCTTACATTCGTTGGGGTTTGGGGAGGATGGAGACAGGAGTCTATCCATTGGCTGCTCTTTAGCAGGCAAGTGACAAAGGAAAACTAATATTCTTTCAAATTTGATTCTGTGCTCCTGGGTTGAATAAATGAAGTCCAGCTCTCTCCTCCACACCACGAGGCTGCATGATGAAGTTATGAGGGCTGTTTGGATACCAGCAATGGAAACCAATTCTGGCTAACTCAATAGAATGGAAATTATTGGGAGCATACGTGAATAGCTCACAGGGGGAAGGAGAAGCTGAACAGGCTGTGGGAGGAGCAGAAGCCGTGGAAGCTGCAAGGATCCAGGAAACAGGAGCCCATGGACATGCAGGTGTGTCCAGGCAGGGTGGTGCCACCAGGTAGTGCATCTCCCCATCTTCTGCCCTGGTTTTCAAATAGCCAGAAGCCAGGGATCTCCAGTGGCTCACTTCTGGCCAGGGGGCGGGGCCAGGGTGTCCTGATGGACAGTGATACCAGGGCTTTTCCTCATGGAGGAAGCAATACGTTCTCAATGGAAAATCAAAGCACTGTTGCCAAATAGACACCATCAACCAATGCCCAGCACACTTTGCCAGGCCAACAGCCAATCCAGTTCCCTCTGCTCTGGTCTCTCAGGCTGAGCAAGAGGGACCTCGCCTAGGGCCCATGCTGAGAGCTCTGCTGGTGGGGACCACCAATATAAAGACTTTTTTTTTGTTTGGTTGTTTTTGTAAGGAAGCATTTTCAATGGTGGGTATGCATTTGAGGAGATGGGCATTATGGGCAAGACCTGGGGAAACTGGGCGGGGCTCCCAGGTAGAGGAAGTGGAGCTGAGAGCACAGGGGTGTGTGTGTGCGTGGGGAAAGGGGTGTGTGGAGACAACAGAGGCCCAGCCTGGAAACCAGGGAAAATGTTGGTGCTTTAACAGCAGGCGGCCTGCCCAAGTCAGCCACACTGGGTTCCCTAGGTGGCCACACTTGCCCCTCCCGTCTGCCTTGATGGTGTCATTAGGGAAGTGTGTACAACTACCAGATGTCCCAGGCAGCAGAGGCGACCCTGCACCCCGGCTCCCTGGGGAGCTTGCCCAGGTCAGTCCTGGCTCAGGTTTGGGTAGGTCCAGTTACCCCTGGAGTCCTGGTCCTGGGCCCAGCTTCTGTTCTGTCCCATCCTGGTCAGTCCTTCCCACCACTCAGGCTCACAGGAGCCAGCAGGGGGCAGCCTGGCTCCTTCAGCTTCCAGGTCAAGGAGGTGAATCTTGGGGAGCAGGCCCTGGGCCCTGAGTGGACCCTGATTGTAACTTTGAAATATTTAGACATCATGTTTCTAGGGCTCCCTTTGTGCTCTTGTCCTGGGCTCTGCAGATGTGATGGGGAGACCCTCTGACAGCTCGACACTTTGGGTGGAATTTCATGAAGTTTTGTGATGAGTATTGCAAAAATTCTCACCAGGGGCAGCCTTTCAGTGTCATCCTTTGTTTTAGAAAGCTCATGGAGACACGTGGGTGGCAGGGGGACAGGGATTTGGGGGAAATGACTGGGGTGTTTACTGCCATGGTTTTGGCAGGCCCTGAAACCTTAGAACAGAAGGCACAGGTTTTCATGTTCACACATGCACAGGCACACGCACAGGCATGCACATATACAGGCATGCACAGGCACACATACCGACATGCACATGCACCCACACAGGCACACACAGGCACACACAGGCACACATACCGACATGCACATGCACCCACACAGGCACACACACACAGGCATGCACATACACAGGCACACACACCGACATGCACATGGGCACACGCAGGCACACACCGACATGCATATACATAGCCATGCACATACACAGGCATGCACATACACAGGCACACACAAGCACACACCGGCATGCACATACACAGGCATGCACAGGCACACACACCGAAATGCACATGCACACACAGAGGCACATGCAGGCACACACCAGCATGCACATACACAGGCATGCACATGTACAGGCACACATGTGCACAGTTACATACACAGACGCACACATAGGCACGCACAAACAGAGGCACAAATGAAGAGAACAAGAAGAGCAGACTGTTTTAGGGTAAAAGAGGCTAATGCATTTTGAAACATGCACTGACAAAAGATTGCTCGCCTTTGAAAGGTAAAAGCACAATTGAATCTTTTGTTTTTCTTTCTAAGCACACATAAGCTACCCTCATTCTAAAATCCTGGACCAAATCAGAAATGCATTGAAAAAAGAAGCCCCTAGGGAAACTGCTCCAAACAGCACATAAAAGGCAATGTCTGATCTCCCAACTGCCTCAGCAGGTTCCAGCCAGCACCTAATCCATACTGCTTCCGGCTTGTGTGAGAATCGATAGGTAAGATGGGTGTTTCCTGTCTGAGAACAGATAGGTAAGACTTACTGCTGGGCAGCAATGCAGGGTCAGGAGGCCGTTTTCCTCCTGGGCAGGTGCACGGACAGGAGCTTTCCTGACGGGGCGGCTGGACCTGAATGTACAAGAGCTAGGCTCCTCTGGGTCCAGGAAGGAGGAACTAGAAACGCAGTGAAGGATACTGGGTTAACACAATGGAG
>NW_006293088.1:4081090-4097630 GCF_000327345.1 Myotis davidii | reverse complement strand
GAGAGGGAGAGGGAGAGGGAGAGGGAAGAGCGAAGAGCGAAGAGCGAAGAGCGAAGAGAGAAGAGGGGAGGGGAAGGGAGGGGAGGGAAAGACACCGTCAATATTCATGTTGCTTTCTGAATGAGAACCCAAGACGCAAATTCACAGAGCCTGGGAGGCCAGGAGAGGTGGCCCTGTGTGTGTGTCAATCGAGCTGGAGGTCTAAGCAGTGGCCACAAACCTGTGCCCCACAATAAATGTGTGCAGTGACACTGTGGGGTCTATTTCATTGCATTTTATCTTATTATCTGTCTTAATGTATTTACTTATTTTGGCAAATGTCCAAGACACAGAACAAAACCCTTCTGCTGGTCCAGCCCAGCTCTCAAGCACCTACTGCATCTCAACTTAATTTCTTTCCTAACATTTGTGGTGCCCAGGACAACAGTACAAAAGGAAGACCCACCCACTCTGTCTAAATATTTAGAAGCTATCAATCAAGTTAATGAACCGTGAGGTTCAATATGCTCCACCACCCTACCTTGCAGATGCACCCACATACTGACCTGGAGAGCCAGGGTCCAGCCTGGAATTCAGGATTCCCCTGCACGATTGAATCGTTTCAGTTGCGCGGGGAGGGGCTGGGGTATGTGCTGGCTCCTTGGCCTCAGTCCCCAGTCTTCAGCCCCCTCTCTCCAGTCCCCAGTCCCCTCTCCCTAATCCCCAGCCTCCACCTCCCAGTTCTTAGCCCCCTCTCCCTTGTCCCCAGCTCCCAGTCCCCAGCACCTTCTCCCCTGACCAGGCTCTGTTCTGCCCCAGGAGGAGCCTCCAGCATAGCATAGGACATATTACCCTCCATGCCCACGGTCTGTCCACCCTTCACCATCGCTCAGGCTAGGGGTACACACCAGTACTATCACCCTCTCCTTGGCCTGACTCGGGGAAGAGCCTGCCTAGCCTTGGGAGAAGGCTTCAGGTCTTTTGGTTGGAATTCTAACATCTCAGGTGCTTGAAGGTCTGGATAGCGGGGGCTGAGGGCTCTGAATGGGCACATCCCACAGACCCGTGGACTTCTTGCCTGGTGGAGGGCTCAGGGCTGAGGGCAGAAGTGGCCCCAGATGTCTCTGGGGGCTGAAAGAGCCCTGGCTGAGTATCCCAGCAGTGGACTGGGGTGTGGGGACTGGAGCCCAGGCCGGCGTCTGTGGCCAGCCGTCTCGGTGTCTGAGGACAGACTGCTCCATGGACCTCACAGTTCTCATTAGTGGAGTAAAGGTGTCGAGCTAAGTCCTCTGTGATGAGCTTTTCCAACGCTGAGTCTTCTCATTTGTTTTCGTTTGCATCCACTCATGATAAGCTCTGATCCTGTGCAAAAATTAGGAGAGAAAGTCATTTTCGATCTAGTTTATTTCTCCTTTGAGAACAGTGTCCTCATGTTTTTTGCCTCTAGGGAGGGAACAAAGTTGAGTTGGGGGGAATGCCAGGCATAGAATATTTGGCTCATGTTGCTAATTACTTGTACGGAGTGGTTGTAGAATGGGGAGTTTGAATATAGATCCTTTCTCTTTTTAGCAGAACACTTAACCATGCGAATAACAAAAATCCTCAGCCGCAATCAGGGCTCATTTAAATAACTTTAATTTTTAGTTACCTCTTGGTCTCCCTGCTGAAATATACATGAGCGAGAGCAGCCTCGGCCGGGCTCCCTCTGCAGCCGCCGGCGGAACTCACTCCCGAGCTCGAGCTGGCGGCTGCTTCCTGTGATTTATTTCTCCTGTGTCTCACCTTTGTTGTGAGAGAGGAGAGGATGGATGTCTTTAGAATCAGGATTAATCTACCTCCGCACACATCAAGGGGCGGAAAAGAAAACCCAGCGGGACTCGCCGAGAATGCTGAAGCAGGACAGATAAGGGCTGGGAATTGAACGTGAAGATAGTAGAAGGAATTTTTTCTTGAAGAAAGAAGTTGATTTGGGTAGATCATTAAAAAAAAAAAATAACCAAAGCTTATGAACACAGGCAAGCTCAGAAGAAAAATGAGAGGTTTCTTTACGAATGATGGCTTCGCCCTTTCCCGGTCAGCAATCCTGATGGGCAGTGGCCTCCCCGTGCAGGTCTGCACCTGGGAGCCTTGGTCTTGGCTGACTGAACATTCGGGCTGGATAGTTCTTGTTCGGGGCTGCCCTGAGCCTTGTAGGATGTTTGGCGGCATCCCTAGCCTCTACTGCATATTAGCAGTTTCCTGTCATGGGTTGAATTGTGACTCCTCCCCCTACTCATATGTTAGAGTCCTAACCCCTAGTATCTCAGAAGGTGGCCTGATTTAGAAATAGGTGCATTGCAGATGTGACTAGTGAAGAGCAGGTCATTAGGGTGCGCCCACTGTGCCTGGTGTCTTTATAGAAAGGGGGAATTTGGACATAGACAGGCTCCCAGGAAGCATGCCATGTGGAGATGAAGGCAGATATCAGGGGGACACATCTGTAAGCCTCGGAAGGCCACAGATCGCCAGTAAACTGCCAGAAGCTCGGATACAGGCATGGACCAGATTCTCTTGCACGACCCTCAGAGGGAACCAGCCCTGCTGACACCTTGATCTTGGACCTCCAGCCTCCAGAACTGAGGATGCATTTCTGTTGTGGAAGCCACCCAGATGTAGGATGTTGTTACAGCAGCCCCAGCAAACTAATACAAACCCTCTAGTTGTGACGACCCTAAATGCCTCCTGATGCTGTCAGATGTCCTGTGGGGCAGATCACCCCTGAGGTACGATTGTCCAGTGTTGCTGCCAAGCACAGCAGAGCTGAGAAGTTGTGGCAGAGTCTGTGTGGCCTTTACAGAAAATGTTGACTGATCCCCCATGAATCTATCCTGGGGGGCCCTGAATGTTTGCTGGGGTGCCTAGAGGCACACTGGGCTCATCTGGGCTGCGGAATTGGTCCACAAGCTGCAGAGGATGGACGTGAAGTGCAAGGTGAGGATGCTGATGTGCAGAGGACAGCAGCCTGCCCTGGACGCAGCCACCAGCGGTGCCCTTGGGGTCAGGGCCCATCCATCCAGGTCTCCTGACTTTGAGTCCTTGTTTTCAGCCCTTGTTCTGCTCCCTACCTCTCACATTCAGCTCCATTGCCTGCAATGGACATCTTCGTTGAACAGGTTGCTTCCTTGTACCAATCTGTGGTTGTGGGAAAGGGAACCTATCTCCACATTCAGCCTTTGTGTTCAGGGGGCTCTAGGCTGCCTGAGATATAGCAGGCTAAAATTAAAAAATATATTGATTTCAGAGAGGAAGGGAGGGGGAGAGAGAAATAGAAGCAGCAATGATGAGATAGAAGAATTGATTGGATGCCTCCTGCAGACTCCACACTGGGGATGGAGCCCCCAGCCTGGGCATGTGTCCTGACTAGAAATCGAATCGTGACCTCCTGGTTCATAGGTTGACACTCAACCACTAGCCATGCTGGCTGGGCAAGCAGGCTAATTTTTAAGTTGATAATTTTGTATGACCCACGAATGATGTTATAAATATCCAGATGGCCCTTGGCAGAAACAAGGTTCCCCACCCCTACCCTAATCCAATATGAGTGGTTGTCCTTATAAAGGAGAAGAAAAGAGACGAAGAGACGGGCACTCAGGGAGGATACCACGTGAAGATAGAGGCAGAAATTGGAGTAGTGCACACACAGGCCAAAGGCACCAGGCTGCTGTCGTCAGCAGTAAGGAGGGGGCATGCAACTGATTTTAATTTAATTAGAGCACCCAGGACAGAACCAACCCTGCTCACACCTTGCTTGCAGACTTTCTAGCTTCCAGAACTGTGAGAGAATAAGCCGCTGTGGTTTTAAACGCCCAGATGTGTACTTTGTTATGTCAGCCCTAAGAAACCAATGCAACAATTATGGAAAACATGTACTTTTGCATCTTGTACTGTTCACCGTGACTTAGCAATCGGGTGGCTTGGAGATCAGGACACATGGCTGGCCCTTGCTGTCTCTCGTACACTCGCACAGTGCCCCCTATGTTGTCTTCCTGGCTGTTATCACAATCTGTGATTATATGTGTATGTGTATTTGTGCATCCATGGCAAACAACAGGTATTCAGTAAGTATTTGTCAAAAGACCTTGGGCAAATTATCGTTTCTGAACCTCACTTTGCCTATATGGAACCTAGAAATATTAATGGTGCCCACTTCATTGATCAGTGTGAGAATTACATGAGAAACTGAGTGTGCAACACGAGGCATTGCACGATGCATGTTAAAAGCTGGGGTTAGTATTTTCTGCTGGACTCTTCTTCCTTGTGGAGCTTTGGGCGCATTTACCTGCTCGGAATCCTGGCTCAGCACATAGGCAGCTGGTGTAACTTACTTTGACAACCCCAGGTAACAATTTGTCATTAAGAGCTACAGTTGAAATCTGACAATCCCGCCCCCTTCCCAGAAGGTTGCTGGTTTCCAAGACCTCATCACTAAACAGCCTGAAGATACAGGAAGAACCTTCCTTGAAATTGCCATGAAGACCATGTGCATCACTCTGGGAAAAGCTGATGGTCAGAACACACACTGATGTGTTAACAGTGTGAGACCTCTCCCCTAAGCAAACCTTTTAGCTAGCCAGGCTTCATTCGCCTTCATTAAAAATTACCCAGAGGATACATCTCCTTCCATCACTCTGTGGGCACACAGAGTCTTTTTTTGGTGTGTATTTTTTAAAGGAAATTAAATTTAAAAAAAACCCCTCATCCTTTTTCAAATAAATCCTGTTTGCTTTATTAAGCAGAAAAGCCTGCTGGCTCTTAGTTGTCAGTTACATGTAAGTGTTAATTAATTTGGCACTGTCCAAGCACTCCTGAAAGTCAGCCTGTCCCGTGGGGCCCTATTGTTGAAGATGGCCCTGAACTGCAGTCCAGTACCCACACTGTGACCACTGGTACCTCCCTGAGACAGAGAAGGCAGGCTTAAGACTGAGTTTGCTGTAAAATATTGCACGGCTCTTATTTCCTAAGATGAGTTAGTTAGATTCTTAGAGGACTTAAACCAGGGGCACAGCTCTGTTTCTGTATGATTCATGAGCTAAGAAAGGTTTTACATTTTTAAATGGGTGAAAATAATCAAAAGAACAATAATACTTCATGGTACATGAAAATTACTTAAAAGTGAAATTTGTGTTTTGGGGTAAAGTGTTGTTGGGTCACAGGTACGACCACTTATTTATTTATTTATTTATTTATTTACTTACTTACTTACTTATCATCTGGGGTCCAGCTATGATTTCTTTTTCTGTTAATTGATTTTTAAAAAATTTTTTTATTGTTGAAAGTATTACATACTAGAGGCCAGGTGCACAAATTCGTACACGGGTGGAGTCCCTTGGCAAGGCCTGAAGAGATTGGGCTGAAATCGGCAGGCCAACACCACCTGCCACTCCAGCCTGCTGCTTCCGCTCATCCCAGCCCCACTGCGCCTGCTGTGGGCTCGCACCCAGTCAATCCTGATCGGGAGAGGCTCTCGCTGCCACAGCTGTGAGCCCTGTGCCTGGTGTCCATCCCAAGGGGATTGGGGGGAGCTGGGAGGCGATTGGCCCTCCAGGTAGGCAGTGGGATGCCCTTGCTGGCCTGGCATCCGGATCTGTCCCGCTGACATTCAAGCCAGTTGTCAGTAGCCACCTGGCGGCCGCTTATATCATTTCTTCCTTGCAGAGGATCTAGGGAGGGGAAGCGGCTGTGGTGCCCGAGGCACCTGGCCCGTTCTCCAGAGATTGGACCTGCAGGACTACTGATGGAGTGAGTGGCTACCACAGGGTTGGTGGGCCCCTTGGATGTGTCGGTCAGCTGAGTGGCACTCCCGCTGTGGGAGCACACTGACCACCAGGGGGCAGCTCCTGCATTGAGCGTCTTCCCCCTCCTGGTCAGTGTGGGTCACGACCGATCATTCGGTCATTCAATTGCTTAGGCTTTTATATATATAGATGTCCCCCACCCCATTGACCTCTTCTAGCCTGCTCACCCCCATTCCCTGCCCCAAGCCTTCACCATCCTATTGTCTGTGTCCATGGGTTATGCATAAACGTACACAAGTTCTTTGATTGATCCCCTCCCACCCACCTTTCCTCCCTCACCTTCCCTCTGAGGATCAAAAGCCTTTTCCATGCTTATATGACTCTGAGGCATCTTTTAAGTCCCTGAGATGATCCCTGGGTCTTTCCCTCAAAGATGCCCAATACTCGGACTGCACTATTGTTCCCTCGAGCAAACGGTCACACTGACTGCCTTTGAGTTTGCCGTCACTTAGAACAAATGAATTTATCTTCGAAGACTGCAGTGGCTTGTATGTGTTATAGGTAATTTTTAGCAAATTGGACTATGATGTTTTAGTGTACTTTGTCACTTTTATTGAGGTGTAATTTACATACAACAAATTAATCCATTGTCAGTGTATAACTCAGTGAGTTTTGACAGTGTGTGCAGTCTTATGACCATCCCCACAACTGGGACATGGAACATCCCATTACCCTGAGTTCTCTCATGACTCTTCGCAACAATCCCTTCTCACCGTCCCCTATCACTGACAGCCCTTGGCTGTTTTTGCCTGTTCTAGAATTTTATATAGTTGAAGTCACTCTGTAGGTAAACTTTTATGTCTAGCTCCTTTCATTCAGCTTTTGAGAGTCATCCGTGTTATTGCATGTGTCAGTGATGTGTTCCTTTTGACGGCTAAGTGATATTCCATTATTTGCCTATATCATGATTCACAACTAATGGGCATTTGGGTTCTTTCCAGTTTTAGGCACTTATGTATAAATCTGCTGTTGACATTCACATACAAGTCTCTATATGGAATGGCATTTCTCTTTAATAAATACCAGGGGTGGGATTACCAGCTCATAGGGCAAGTTATGTGTATAACTTTATAAGAAACTCAAAGTGGCTGTAACATTTTGCTTTCTCCCTCAGGAACATATGAGATTTTTAGTTTTTCCGTATTCGCTCCAATGATATTTAATGATGGCAATCCAAAGGGTGTGAAGTGGTATTGCACAGTGGCTTAAATTTATATTTTTCTAGTTTTTGATGTTGAGCATCTTT
Organism: Myotis davidii; assembly: GCF_000327345.1. NCBI lineage: Eukaryota > Metazoa > Chordata > Mammalia > Chiroptera > Vespertilionidae > Myotis > Myotis davidii. The sequence continues at coordinate 4,090,571 of NW_006293088.1, read as the reverse complement.
TTATATCTTTATTTGCCATTATCTATGTTCTTTGGTGAAGTATATGTTCAAAACTTTGGACCATTTTTTATTTCTTTGGTTTTTTTTTTTATTCCATATAATTAAACTAGAGGCCCGATGCATGAAAATTCATGTATTGGAGGGGGGTCCCTCAGCCCCGCCTGCCCCCTCTCACAGTCTGGGAGCCCTCAGGGGCGGGAGATGACCTGGTGATCAGGGGAAGGTGACGCCCCATCACACCTCTGCTGCTGCCACTGCCAGCAGCGCAAGCCTCAGCCGGCCCTGGTAACCTGAGCCTCGGGCAGCCCTGGGTGGCTGGATAGCTACCATCCGAGGCTTGCCTGCACCTCTGGCCGGCCCTGGGTGGCTGGAGGGCTGAGGTGATTGGGGGACTCTGGAGGCAGGCACGTGGAAGGGCCGGGCCTGCCTGCCACCCTAGCGGGGCTGAGGGGACTGGGCACCGCCATCTTTGAGGGTGTGGCAGTCAATTAGCATATTCCCTCCTTATTGGCCGTGGGTGCCGCCATCTTTGCAACAGTGTGAGGGTCAATTAGCATATTTCCTTTTTATTAGATAGCCTGTTAAGAGGTCTTCATGTATTCTAGATACAAATCTTTTAACAAATACATTTTGCAACTATTTTTTCCCAGTCTGTGGCTTGCCTTTCTTTTTTTTAAAAAATAGATCTGTTCAAAGTTTTTGTTTATTAAAAATTTAAAAATTAAATTGTGGTAAAATACCATAATATGAAATTTACTCTCTTACTACTTCAGGCTGTGGATTGTGTTTCCCCAACCTTTATATTTCTCATAATTTTTCATTGGATGTCCACAATGTGAATAACGCATTGTTGTTTGCTAGGTTTTATTGTCATTCTTTCGTTTTTGTTGAATGTTGCCTTGGAAAACATTCAAGTTACTTGAAATCAGTTTGGTTCTTTTGAGATTGGCTTTTAATTCAAGTTAAGGTTGGTCCAGAGGAACCTTTACTTTCGGGCTTGTTTGTCTCTACCGTACCTACCCACGACTTCTACTCACTGCTTCAGACTTCCACACTGGCTGAGGGGACCATAACTTATTCTCAGCTCTGTAAGCAAAGGGTAGGCCGCTCCTCTCTTGTTCTTTCCTGCCTCGAGTAGTTTGCTCCCGCAGGTGCACAGGGCAAGACTCTGCCAAGACTTGAAATGTTTAGAGCTCTTTGCCTGTACAGTTCCCTGCTCTTTTGTTTCTTGTCATGCAAATCCTGGCCACCTTGACCTCCCTGAACTCCAAACTCCATTTCTTCCAGTGGGGCCACCGGGCTCTGTTGGGTCCCACCCCCACTGGATTCTGGTTTGGAACCTCTCTCCAGGACGTAAGCTAAAGCCATTGTGGGGCTCACCTTGTTTCTTTCTCTTCTTTGGGCGGTAATTCTCCTGTGCTGCTTGTTGTCCAATGTCACCTTCAAAAGTCATCTTACTTTAATTTCAAAAATAAGCACCAAACAACTCCATTTATATATACAATTAGTAATCAGGTAGGAAGGTGAATTTTGCCTTGGGCACTCTAGCACAGCCAGAGTCGAAGGCATGCCCATTACTTTATTGCTTATATCTACATGGCTATCGGTAAAACACATCAATTATTACACATCTTACTATAACATGTTTTAAAATGTCAACGCATTTTGTTAATGTCAACATTTTGCTAATGTCAAACTCATGGCTATTTCTTTTTCTATTTCAGCAGTTCTCAACTTTGGGGGATCTATGGATTTACTCGAGAATCCATGGACCCCTTCCTCTGAAAAATGCACATTGCCATACATACACATTAGCATGCAAATTAAAAGGTGCAAATTAATCCCCGAATCTCCCCTGTGGGCCTGGGAAGAATATCCAGGTTCCGGGTGAAAAGCTTCTGCTCCCATTTACATTAGCTTTGCTTGTTACTTTGCTGATCAGAAAATTTATAATTTCCTCCCTGACTTACCTTGCAAGGGTTATTGTAAAAGATCCCGCTGGTCATGTCAAAATACTTTAAAAAGGGTTATGAAAACATGCCATATTTTTAAAAAATATATTTTTATTTCAGAGAGGAAGGAAGAGGGAGAGACAGAAACATCAATGATGAGAGAGAATCATTGATAGGCTTCCTCCTTCACGTCCCCCACTGGGATTGACCCCACGCAGGGCATATGCTCTGACTGGGAATCGAACCATAACCTCCCAGTTCATAGGTCGATGCTCAACCACTGAGCCACACCAGCGGGGCAATATACCCTATTTTTTTTTGTGATGATTATTATTACTGTTGCTATCATTATTATCACTTATAATAATGGTTGTTAGGTAGTTTTTAAAAAGATGTAGTGGTTAATTCTTGTAATAGTTTAGTTTTCTTTTAACTTTACAGTAAACGTACACACACACATATGTAAATGATACACGCATAGCTTATTTTTTAAAAGGATTTTTAATAGTATACCTGTTTGCGTAAAAATGTGGTTCTTGTCCTTTTTTTTTCTCCCAACTTCCTATCTCCTGGTTGAGTAGTTCTCTGACACATTTATACAGTTTTTGCATTGATTTACAAGTACGTGCTGTGTAATGTACGTTGTGAAATTAACTTTTCTGTGCCATTCAACCCAATAAAGGTGTAATTTGTGGAACAGTCTTTTCTAGGTATCTCTGAACGAGTTGCATTTTGTTATTCAGCACTGGCCTTGCATGCTCTTTGGTGATGCAAGGACTGACCTCGCTTCCAGCCTGGCCCTGTGCTGGTTTCTTTGCCTTCTCTCCCTCTGTTGGCAGGATAGAAGCCAGGACTGCATCAGCCCTCTAATGTAGCGCACGCATTCCCACTGTGCCCATCTCCATGTTGGCATCTACCTCTGACCCACCTCTGCATCCTGTTCCTTGCCATTTGTACCTGTGCCCCACCCATCCAGAACCTGTTTGTTCCTCCTCCTCTTCAAGTAACGAAATCCCTCCCTCCTTCAGGTTCAGTTAGGGGCACACCTGCCTTAGGAGGGCTTCGTGACCACCTGGACCCCTGGCCGCCTCAGCTCCTTAGATGCCCTGGACCACAGACTCCTCCTGTTGGCTATTTCAGCTCTAATGTAGAAAGTCTAAAATTTGCTTGTGGAAGAGATTGTCAACTCTTCAAGGGTGGGGGCTGTGCCATCTTGCTTGGACATCTCTGCAGCAATGTGGTTGCTTTAGAGCAGTGGTTCTCAACCATCTGGCCCTTTAAATACAGTTGCTCTCGTTGTGACCCAACTATAAAATTATTTTCGTTGCTACTTCATAACTGTAATGTTGCTACTGTTATGAATCCTAATGTAAATATCTGATATGCACAATGGTCTTAGGTGACCCCTGTGAAAGGGTCTTTCGACCGCCAAAGGAGTTGCGACCCACAGGTTGAGAACCGTTGCTTTAGAGGAAACACTAAATACTTACCGAATTTCATTTATTTGAGCAAATTTCTTACCCCCTCTGCCTGATATGACAGATAAAGAAATCACCTCCAGCCTGATTCCAGAGCTCTTTGAATAGCTATTCAGGAAAAGTCCAGAGACTTGGGACATTCTCAAACACTGTCTGTGAGAATGGAAGTTGGTTTAGCTATTTTGCAGGGCAATTTGGCAGCTCTATTAAGATTATAAATACTTGTCCCAGCAATTCCTCCCCTGGGGAAATGCATTCAGGAGAGTCAAAAATTCAAGGACAAGAACTTTTCCCTGATAAATTGTTAGTGATTGCAAAAAACCAGGAGTGGGGGGAGGGGAGCAACAACTAAATGTTGTTCATCAATATATAAATATAACTACAGTTTACCCAAATAGTGGTCTACTGTGCTTATATAGTAAGAAAGTAATATATAATAAGAATATATATATATGTAATTTTTTTGTTGTTAATCCTCACCAGAGGACGTTTTCCCATTTTTTAGGGAGAGTGGAAGAGAGAGGGAAAGACAGAGAGAAACATCGATATGAGAGAAACACATCGATTGGTTGCCTCCTGCACTAGCCCTGACCAGGACCCGAGCTGGGGAATCAAAGTACTTCTCCTTGACTGGAATCGAACCCAGAACCCTTTGGTCCACAGGCCGATGCTCTATCCACTGAGTCTATCCACTGAGCCAAACTGGCTAGGACTCCCACATGTATTTTAAAACATTTAGAAATCATATGACTAGACTATAGCAATTATACTTATTTTTAAAACCTCACAAAACCTATATAGTTCTATGTACTTGTATTTATGGAATCTTTATATTTCCTTCTAGTAGAATTGAATGTCACAGGGGAATGAGGTTCTAGATAAGTCAGGGAGCAAGGTGACAACTGGGCGCAGTCAAAATTGATTTCAGGCACTATTTGGGGAGAAAGTTGGACAGTCTGTTACTAAGTCAATGCAGCTTAATGTTGTTTCTTGCCATGTTGGAGCCAATTACTGTTTCTCCAAGCACCAGATAAAAATGGCAACTGGCCTTTAGGGGCAACACTGTTCAAGCAGAAAGAAATACCTATTTTTAAGCTGCTCACACCATGACAGGCCCTCTGAAGCTGACCAAGCCGTGTTTCCCAGGAGGGGCGTCAAAACATTTAGGGCAGGGCAGTTGGTGTTGAGTGGCACTGTGCCAGATGGGCACTCAGCATCTTTACCTCGCTGCCATGGATGTTTCTTACCACCATCCGCTTCATTACACAATGAAATACTCTTCCAGGTATTTCTAAATGTCCCCTCGGAGGCAGTGCCTCACCTAGCTGAGAACCACTAGAGTAGGATCCTTATCCTTTATTCTCCCTCATGTCTGGGTTTATGCTCACTGAATGCAATGGCCATTGCATGAAATCACCTGGTTTGGTTTTCACTTTTTCTTCCTGAAACCTACATAGTCAAATTCATGTAAGCTACATGCTCAAAGAGTATTACCTAGTATTTCAGTTATTTATTGCTTTATGACGAGCCACCTAAAACATAGTGTGGCATAAGGAAAGCCCATTTTAATATGTTCATCACTTCTGTCGATTGAGTTCAGACAGGATCCAGTGTGAGCCTCTGCTCCACAGTGTGTGGGGCTTTGGGTCTGAGGACTTGGAAGGCTGGGGTGGAGCCAGAGGCTGGGGGCTGGAGACATTTGGAGGCTCTTCATTCTCTTACTGTCTCCTGGGCTTTAAGGATAACTTAAAGGCTGGATTCAGGGGGAGGGGCTGCCAACCTCACCAGAAGGGGCTGAAGCACCTACACATGGCCTTGTAGGGGAGGAAAAACTTTTCTCCTCTACCCTCCTAGGTTCAGTGTCTGGGGACCTGAAATTCAATGGGCAAAAGACAGATTAACAAGAGAAAAACAGTTTATTAACACATGCAGTGCACGTGCCCCTGGGGAAAACAGTGCTGAGTAACTCAAAAGGGTGGTTAGAACTCAAGGCTTATGTAGCATCTTAACAAAGAATAATACATTTGTAGAGGTGAAAAGACAAAGGAAAAGGGGTTTGGGCCTCTGGGGGCTGCAAACTGTGGGAAGGTGAGTGTACGGGGAATCTAATGGACGGTAAGGGCTATTTTAGAAAGGCTTGTTATGTGCCTGTGTCTCAGTGCCATCTCTGGGAAAAGAGTCTAGAGTTGTCTCCAATATTCAAGAGTGTCCACGAGTGTTTTTATACAAATGGGAGTGGCAGAAGGCAGAGAGGTTTTGTTTTGTTTTTGCACCTACTGTTTCTCAGTTGTCTTAAAAGTGGTATCTTTTGGAGGAATATATTCTGATCCTCTATGGCATCTTCATGTGTCTTGTGGTTCCTCACAAATATGGCAGCCTCAGACTTCTCACATGGTGGCTTCCGTGCTCCAAGGGTGGGTGTTCTAGCTAAGAAGCTGAAGCTTCATGGCCTCTTGCCCTGGAAGTCAGTAGTGTTACTTATGCAGACTCTACAAATTGCTCAAAGTATTTCCTACCTCCTGAAAGACATTGATATTGTTCAGAGAACAATGGAAGCTAGTCCCAGCCCCCAGAACCCTGAATAATGTGTGTGTGTGTGTGTGTGTGTGTATGTGTGTACATGGAGGGAACTTTCTCTGGTGAAGATCTGAGTTATCCTTTATTCTGTGAGTTGAATGTAGAACATGGAATGCTTCATGCCTCTCATATCCAGTCATTTGGCTAAATCTGGCCTTCAGATGTGTTTATCTTGGCCAGCAGTTTGTGTTAATATCCAGGGAGGTTGATTTAAGCTGGTTGAAGCCATCAGTAAATTCGGGCAGAGAAGTTAAATCAGCTTCTCAGATGAGTTAAGACTTTATCTTCCTTGCATCTTCTTGGCCATGGAAGTGCTCTCTTTCATAAAAATAATGGCAACTAGTGTTGAATGAATGTGCCAAGGCATTTGGAGAGTGTTCCATGCATTATCTCATTTAATCCTCATCATGCTTTTATAAGTTGACATTTTTATTATCCCCATTTAACAGAAGAGGAAACTGGGACTCAAGGATGTTGGTAAGTTGCCCAAGGCCTCCAGCCAGCACAGAGCTGGCACTCCTAGCCTTGCTTCCTGCTTCCTGTCTTACTTGAGGCTCCTGTATCCATCACCTTCTGATTGCCGTCTCTTCTGAAATGTCAGCATCTAGGTGTCCATTGCTGGAGACCAGTCCTGTACCTGCGTGAGAGTGGGCGTGTGGCTAGCTGGAGGGCATCTGCCCACTGAAATCCTCCTCCCAAATACAGCTTTTTACTCCATGTTCCAGTTAAGTAGGTGGTTAAATGGGTTGTATTTTGCCAGTAGTTAATGAGGGTTGGATTAACCTATGCAGTTTATTCCTTTGATGCTGGGTCTCCCTTTGTGACAGAAAGCAAATAGCACTGACAATTGCAACATTACCTAAGTGCCCACAGGAAATGGGTTGCTGTGGGCAACAGAGAGTTTAAGGAACTGGTTATCTTCTGTTTCTGCCTCTGGCTGCCCGATGAAATGCCCTCTAGCATTGCCTGCTCAGATGGGTACCCTTGATCTCTCCTTGACCTGATTTACTCCTTCTCACTGCTCTTGGGTTGGAGCCATTTGACCTGCCCTCTTGCAGCTCTATTGAGACTGTGCCTTTAAGTTTGAACAAACATCTCGTTCATTCTGTACACTCCTGAACCTCCCTGGGGCTCCCAGCTGCCTCATTATCCAAGGCCTGTCTTTGATTTACTTCAATTTATAGTCTCGTGTACAGACCATCTGCTTCACCCTCTCTGGGGGATGAGCGGGGGTGCAGTGGGAGGGAAAGGAGCAGGATTAGAAAGGATTGTGCGCTGAGCAGCCATGCCACACACATGGAGTTCAAAGGGCGTGGGAGGGGAGCATTCCCTAAGTGCCTATTAGCCTTGAGTGTAGGGATGTTTTCCATCTTCTCTTAAGTTGGGGTTCAGGGTCTGAGACCTGGGCTCAGGCTTGGGGAGAGGAGATGGAGCCTCAACCCCACTGGGGATTTGGTTGGGCAGTCTCATTGTGGCAGCGCTCCAAGAACATGGCATGAAGTACCGGATGGGGGTGGGGGGGGGGAGTTTGAAGAGTGCAGTGAACACAAGGAAGGTCGGCCCTTTGCTGGCCAATGGGAGCTTTGACTTCGGTGTTTTTCATGTTAGACTCTAGAAACATCTGGGTAAGGACAGTAAGAGACAAATCACATTTTAGAATGCCAAGGATTGATCCTTTTTCCCTTTTCCTTTTCCCTCCCTCCTCTGCCCATTCCTCCCAGAATGAGAGTTATTTGGAGAGGGCTATAAAGTCATGGAGAAAGTCACACAAACACCGCATCTACAGCCAATATAATGACAGCAATAATTACCGGCCCTTCTCAGGACTACCCCCTCTCACCAGCTGCTATCAGCTCATCCCTCAGAGCTCCAGGATGCTGTGCTGTTGCCTAGTGGTTCCTTTAGACCTGCCCACATCTTAATAAATCCCCTTTTATGAAAGGTTCTTTAAATTTCCCACCTGAGGTGGCCATCTGCATCCCGCCAGGAGCCTGAGTGATACAGAGTCAGTAGGTGGTAGAATTAGGGTTGGAACCAGGCCCCCAACTCCGTAGATATGTTCACCTTTTGCAGAATGAGCCTGGGAAGACTAGTTTCAGGGGCCCCAGTTCAGCAGCAGTACCCAGGATGCATGGCTAGGGTTTATTACAGCAAATGGACGCAAAGCAAATTCCCGGGGAGAAGGTCAGGGAGAGCTAGGAGCAGCTCTGAGAGTCCCTCCAGTGGAGTTCCAGCACACACTTACTCCCCAGGACACGAGTTGTGAGAACACATGGGGAATGCTGCCAGCCAGGGATGCTCGCTCATGAGAGACTCAGTGCCCAGGGTTTATCAGGGACCCTTCATTTGCTAGTAAGCACCCTCCCACCTGGCACGTCCCCAGATTCCCAGCTGCCAGGAGGGAAGCAGGGGCTCAGCCTGAACCCTATTGTTTGCGCAGACAGTTTAGGCTCCGAGAGCCGCTCTTATCATTTAGGAGATGCTGGGATTCTCCTCAGCTCGGGGCTCCCAGATGCAGCCAGGGCAAGCCGGCCTTTCATAAAATAGCAGTCATGCCTGTTCAGTGAACTTTTTTCTGTGCAGCTCGTACCATGGCACCACCGTTTATCAAGGGTTTGATATGTGGGAGGTGCTGTGTTCGGAGAATAATGCCAGTTATTTCTGTGAATGATGGCCTGAAGCTAAGTACCATCTTATCCCCTTTTGCAGATGAAAACTTTGAGATAGACTACCTTGTTCAAGGTGACACAGCAAGTGTGTGGTGCAGGCAGGATTAGAATTTAGGTTCACCTAATTCCAAAGGATATAGAAGGCTAGGCGGGTGGGTAGGGGAGGGCTGTAGGGGTGGGAGGGGTGAGGGGAGGAGAGAACGTATTAGCTATTCCCAGGTGGTGGTATGATGGGTGATTTCTAGTTTCTTCTTTGGTCATTGGTGTTATTTCATTTCCCCCCAATAGATGTACATTGTTTAATCAGAAAATTTAAAAATAATTTATGTAGAATTTTTGGTGCGTTTTCTTTAATATACAAATAAACCCAATTATAAAGGCAGATGAGCTGTTGGGATGCAAATGAACATGGCTAAATTACTTGAAGCCAGTTTGCTCTCTTAAACAGGTTAAACCTGGGGATACTGTTTAAACATCATGTTTGCTTGGCAAAGACTTTTCCCTGGACTGGGCAAAGGTGACTGCCCGCCGGCCCAGCTGAATTAGCCCATAGGGTAAAGCTCCTGATGAATGCTCATCGCAAGTCAAAGATCCATCTCCCCATTTCCCAAGCCTTCCAAACAAGAAAGGCACATCAGAGATATATAATTAATTCACATATAATTAATACACACACACACACACACACACTCACACTCTGAGTGGCCAGATTATTATGACCACCTGACATTTGTAGGCAAATTAGCTCTAATTTCATGCTGAAGTTGCTAGAGGGCCAGACCATTATAAATAGGGAAGCGGGCTG
>NW_006293088.1:4076979-4079967 GCF_000327345.1 Myotis davidii | reverse complement strand
ACCCTACCCGTGCATGAATTTCGTGCACTGGGCCTCTAGTTTTAAAATAATTTCAGATAGAAAAGGACAGAGCTTAATTCTCACCAACTTCAGTGAGTGAGTTCCTGGTGTCCTTGAGGCTTTGCCCAAGGCGTCAAGGAGAGAAAACCCAGCTAGACCCAAACTTTCAGCAGCATAAAATCCAGGTCCCAGGGAAGCCATACTCGGTGCCTGGCATAGATGTGCCTGCCCACAGGCTCTTTGTGCAGCCTAGAGCCATCAGGAGTAGCTGAACCTCACTACACCCAGCTAGACCCAAACTTTCAGCAGCATAAAAGTTTGCTGGTCCCAGGGAAGCCATACTTGGTGCCTGGGCTCTTTGTGCAGCCTAGAGCCATCGGGAGTAGCTGAACCTCACTAACTCAGACTGACAGCTGGGGCCCCAGAGAGAAGTGGGGTACCCTATCACCAGCTCTCCAAGCATCTGCCCTGGTGCCTTTCAGAAGGTTTGCAAACCACTGCTGGGTCCCCTGTCCAGTGGCCACAGCGTCCACCCAGGCTGCCTGTCCTGGTTGGCATCTCACAGGCCCCTCCTTTAGGGTAATGGTCTTTCATCAGGTGCTGGGGTCCTCTGAGGTGAATTCTGTGCATCCCCAATATCAGCTTCTTCTGGCTGCTCTCTTAATCAGCTAGTGTGGCTGTAATCAAGTACCATAGACTGAGTGGCTTAGACCAGAGACATGTATGGTCCTACCATTCTAGAGGCTGGAAGTCCAAGATCAAGGTGCTGGCAGGGATGGTTTCTCCTGAGGCCTCTCTCCTTGGTGTATAGGTAGTGTCTTCACCCTGTGTCTCATGATCTCCCCTCCGTGTGTGTCTGTGTCCCAGTCTCCTCTTCTCATAAGGACACAAGTTCATGGATTAAGGTCCACCCTAGTGATCTCCTTTTACCTCTTTGAAGACCCTCTCTCTAAAAGCTGTCACATTCTGAGGCCCTGAAAGAGGGGGCGGGGGCATGTCAGTATATGAATTTGGAGAGCAGGAGACACAGTTTGTAATAGCTGCTGTCACAAATTATCATGAATTTACCCATGTAAGTAGCACAGTTACCACCTCGCGGTTTTGTGGGTCAGAAGTCTGACCTGGGTCTGGGTGAGATAAATCAAGGTGTCCACAGTTTCTGGGTTCGGAGAGCATTCATTTCTGTGCCTTTTCTGGAGGGTCCTCCCCCATCTCCAAGGCCAGCACCGGTGAGTGAATCCTTCTCATGTCACATCACTCCAGCCTCTCCCATGGACTGCCCACTCTGCCTCTGGTTCTCTCCCCCCTCCCACATTTATGGGCCCTCATGATGACATTGGGCCCACCCGGACAATCCAAGGTCATCTCTCTATTTAGGGTCAACTGATCGGAAACCCTATTCCACCCACAACTTCAGTTGCCCTTTGCCACGTACCTCAACACGGCCACACAGCCCAGGGATTAGGGCGTAGATGTCTCCGGTGGCCATTATTCACCAAGCACACTCCCGTAACCTGTATTTTAACACGGATCATCCCTCCGCGTCCACGTTCTCCAAATGACAGAAAACTTCTCTCCTTGGCAGGCAGGCAGACAGACAAAATGAACCTTATTAATGTGGATTTGGCAGGATTGCCCAGGTGGGGTTGTGGGATTTCTGGAGAGAGTGAGGCCTCACTTCCTGCGGCATTATGATGTCATTATGCCAAGGAAAGGTGGGGTCTCTCTAGTGGGGAGCCCATCCTGGAGGGATGCTGGGTGCAGCTGACTGTCCCTGCACCCCGGGGGCTGGTTCCTCCCCATAGGATCCTGCACATCTCCCAGGGCTGGAGAGGGTCTGTCCCCAACACAGGGATCATCCCCAAACCAACTGTGTGAGCAGCTTCTCTCCTCCTGAGCAGGGAGGATGCGCCTGAGCTAAGTGCCTATCCACTTTGCTTCTGAGCACCTTCCCGAGGAGCCTAGTGACCCAGGAGGACATGGTGGTGGAGGGAGAGACACTGGCTCTCTGCCTCCTGGGGTAGGAAAGATGGCAAGAGAATATTGCCCGCTCCCTCTGTGGCTGAGAACAGAGCGGCGGAGCCGGAAGGAGGGAGCCCATCTCCCTTCCCAGGGTGGGAGCCTCGGGCTCGTGGCTGAGCACCCAGAACACTGGCTGTTTCCTGGCCAACCCAGAACTTGTACCCCAGGTGTCCCACCTGCAGATCCGGTGTTATTTCCACCTCGTGTCCCCTTTGTAACAGCATTTGAAATTTAATATTCACCTGTGACTATTCTCTTCAGAAGATGTGTCTAGCAATTTGTGTCCTTTGCCATTTTTCAGAGCAGGTAGCTGGGTTGTTTTTTTTTCCCTTCTGGAAGGAAGGAACCATTTGTTTTGTGTTTGTTGAATGGTTTTATTTTTATTTCAGATGCATTTTTAGTTTATCTAAATCCACCTTCCTTTTGCTCTCATTCCTGCAACTATTTATTTCATCCCTTTGCGGAACCATTTGTTTTGTGTTTGTTGAATGGTTTTTATTTTATTTCTGATGCATTTTTAGTTTATCTAAATCCGCCTTCCTTTTGCCCTCATTCCTGCAAATATTTCATCCCTTTCGGGGGTGGCAGTTGTATGTATTTTGTAAGCCCCTTTCAGTCCTGTGTGCTCTGAGATGGAATATCGCTTGATAAATCATCTCCCTCCCTTTCCTGTAGAGGGCGTTCTTGTTCGAACTTGTAGCACTGTGACTGTGTCTCATGTGATAATTAGGCTCTGTTTTACTTTTTAGCATTCGCCGTGGGCCAAGTGCTGTACTAGGCAGGAGACACAGGCCCTTGCCATCCAGGAGGGTCAGCCTGGCCCAGAAAGGACCTAATTCAAACACTCCCATAAATGGGCTCATAGTTCCAGACCAGGAGAAGCAGCCTGAAGGAAGGAATGGTGTACCTTGAGTGTATGTAATAAAAAGGAACCAACCTGACCTGGGAGTGGCTGAGCAGGGGTTA